>NC_045654.1:382173-739790 GCF_009829145.1 Chiroxiphia lanceolata
AAAAACTCATGGTTACACGAAGTCCAGAATAGAGCTAAGAGGTGGCGCTTAAAATCCCACAGGTAGGAATAAAGCAAAGCTCTTGGCAGACTAATCCTTCAACCTGCTCCATGAATGAGTTGCCAGCACACATCAGCCCAGGGCCACCACAGGACCTCCTTGGAGAGCTTCAGGCTGAAGAGAAGCCACCCCATGATCCCAGGGACATGCTGACAGAGCACTGGGCAGGGGTGGCAGCAGGTCTGGGAGCAGGAGGAGAAGAGGAGGTGACAGCTCTGGGAGCAGGATTGGCCAGGCTGGATGGTGATGCCACACTGGAGCACCTATCAGGTGTCCACACAAAGAATCTCTAGAGGAAGCCAAGTCCACGTGCTGCATGGCAGAGCCTGAACAGCATCTGACAATGCTCAGGGCAGGACTGTCCCTCCCTGTGTTAGCACAGGCCCAACCCATTTCCAGTCTTGGGATGCCCACTGGCCAGCATCGGCCCCAAGGCTGCTGACTATAATCACCTCCACTATGGAGGGGGACTCTCTCTTTCATCCCATGGGTACCAGAAGCCCCTGCCCAGCTGTGGCACTGCCTCTCCAGCCCCCACCCAGGCTGGCACCCACCTCAAAGCCCCCAGTTCACAAGCAGCATCCAGGCTCTTTTGCCTGCAGCACACTTATTTTCCAGCTGTGTCACCATGACCTGGCAGAAGCCTTCAGCACGTGGCTGAGGCCTCCTGGGACAAGCTGGCAGAGCCCTGGATGCCAGCCTGGGCAGGGCAGGCAGGAGCCTGTGGCAGGCAGGATAAGCCAGTTCTTGCCCACATTGCATTGCTGTTCCCAGGTAGAAAGCCTGTGGAAAAGGTGGACACAGCCCATTGGTGGGGCAGAAAGGGTATTTCCCTGCCATTGTCTTCAGCTTGCTTCAGAAGAACAACAGGAGACGGCACCCCCTGCTCCTGGTTTGTGCCTCTGTTTCCTGGCTGGCAGCAGGGTCCAACCCTAAAGCATTCACCGAGGAGGACACAGCTCCGGAGCTCAGCAGCCACGAGCCCAGGATTCCTCACCCCTCTCAACCACGTGCAGCCCAACTCAGCACCAGCCCTGGCAGAAACACTGAGAATTTGGCATTCTGCCCCAAAGAGAGCCAAGGAAGACCCAGAGTAAGGGTAGGCAAGGGGCAGGGTCCAACACAACCCTTCCAATGCCACTCTGGGCTTTGTCCCCGCTCTGTGACAGCCCTGGCTAACCTCCAGGATGGCATTCATAGAATCATAGAACATCCTGAGTTAGAAGGGACCCACAAGGATCATCCAGTCCAACTCCTGGCCCTGCACAGACACCTCAACAATCCCACCCTGTGCCTCAGAGTGTTGTCCAAACACTCCTTGAGCTCTGGCAGTCTTGATGCTGTGCCCGCTGCCCTGGGGAGCCTGGTCAGTGCCCCACCACCTTCCGGGGAAAGATCTATTTCCTAATATCCAGTCAAATCCCACCAGGGCTTGGGCAAGGATGCATCGGGGGGGTGCAGAGAATGGGCTTTGCAAACTCTTGGGTGTGAATGGCCCACAGAGCACAGGGCGATTGAGGATCTAGCAAAGAGTACCACACATGTGACCCCCAAACCTGCTGCGGGGGAGACCAGCCCAGCCCAGCCAACTCACAAACCACTGGCACTCATCAGCAGGCAGGATTCAGGTGCAGGCAGAGCCTGCCTGTGAAAGTCTTTTGTGGTCTCCCACAGGAAAGCCCTTGGCACAGGCACAGCCAGGCATGGAGGGGAGCAGTGCCAGCCTGGCAGCACTGGCATTGCCAGCTCACCCCCACGGGGATGCTGAACACTGTGCCTGGACCATGGCTGCATGTGCAGGGAAGAAACACCACTGCTACACATCTTCAAAACAGCCCCCCACTGCCAGGCTGCAGTGGGGGGATGTTTTGAAGCTTTTATATAAAAATATATATAAAAAAGTTTGTAGCCCAAATTGGGATGGCGCACCTCTGCCTCCCCCCGTCCAGCTCCCATGCCAGCGCTGCCCTCACGTGCTGCCTGCTCCCATCATGGCCCTTCGGTCCCAGGGGATGTCTGGCAGCAGCGGCGAGGAGCAGTGCCACCCACCACGGCACATCAGGGTCCCCGATAAGCAGCGCCCGGGTGTGGAGCAGAGATAAGGTTCCCAGCGGCAGCACCTGCATCATCACCCTGACACGCATTGCACTCACAAACCACCCCAAAAAGCCGTTTCCGCTGTGTTTTTACCATCACGTAACAAACACGTGACAGGCATGTGACAGCCGGACAGTGTCCCCAGCTGCGAGCAGGGACATGGCGCTGTGCAGGCTTGCCCGGGGGTCGGTGCTTCCCCAGCCTGTGGCCTCTGGCAGGGCCACCCTTGTCGTGGGTGGGGAGACACCGCCCACCCCCGTGACCGTGAGGTGCCGGCCAGCGGCACATCGATCCAGAGAGCGGAGCTGCCCGGAACTGGAACCCGAATAATGGAAAGTTACCGGCAGCTTTGGGCTGGTGCCCGCTCTTGGCAGAGGGCAGGAGGCAGGGAAGGCTGCCCAGGACGGGGGAGCAGTGAGAAAAGAGGGGCATCACCCTAGTTTGAGCGGGTTGAAAATAGTGGGGGAGTGGAAATCATGGAATTGTTAAGGTCGGAAAAGAGGTCCAAGATCATCATCCACGAAAATGTGGGGTGGCACGCCCCAGGGTTTGTATGGCGGGGGATATGGGGGCAGGAGTGGGGGGCACTCCACACCCCAGCGTGGGGAAGAGGGGAGACTACAGGGGTGGCAGCAACGCAGTGTGTGCAGAGTGGTGGGGTGGGATGGGGACACAGCACCCCACTGGGGCTAAGGGAAAAGTGGGACATGGTGGGTAGCACCCCAAGGGGAAGATGGAATGGGGGGTCCAGCACCCCAGAGATGGGACATAGAGGTAGTAACCACCTCAGGGTGTGCAGGAGGGTTGGGGGTGGGCTACAGCACTGCGGAGCGGGGGCAGGACCCCGGTGTATGCAGACCCATAGACGGGGACAGAGGGGGTGCAGCAGCCCGGGGGGCAGTACCGGGTGCGGGCATAGGGGCTAGAGCAGGGACACAACCCACAGGGGTCACAGCCCCCCGTGTTCGGGGCGGGCGGGGTACCCGGGCGGGGGGCGGGGCCTTGACGGGTGCGCGGCCCCGGCATATAGCCAATGGGAGCAGGAGGACGGGCAAGCGCAGCCAATGGGAGCGGGGGGACGGGCAGGTGTAGCCAATGGGAGCGGGGGGACGGGCAGGCGCAGCCAATGGGAGCGGGGGGACGGGCAGGCGCAGCCAATGGGAGCGGGGGGACGGGCAGGCGCAGCCAATGGGAGCCCGTCCCGGCCCCGCACTCACCGCCCGTCCCGGCGCTCCCGCAGATCCTCCTCCACGCTGTAGTCCAGCACCGCGCCCACGCCGAACGCCTGGTTCCGCCGCAGCAGCGGCTTGATGGCCTCCTGGTCCTCCCCGGCCACGAACTGCCCGTAGAACGTCATCTTCATCAGCCGCTCGAACAGCGCCTGCCCCAGCACGCGCTGGCACAACTGCAGCAGCTGCGGGACAGGGGCGTCTCAGCACCCCCGGAGCGGGCACTCTCTTCCCTCCGGAGGGAGAGCCCCCCGGCATCCCCCAAAACGGGCAGTTCCCCTGCCGACACTTCCCCGGCTCAGGACCGGCACTCCACGACCCAGGGCTGGCATCCCCCAAACCCCTCTGGACCGAGAGACCCCAGCCCACGCATCCCTCGGACAGAGAGTCCCCCCGGAAGGGGACTGACGCCTCCCGAAATGAGCACTCCCAGGACGAGAGGCCCCGGTTCAGGACCGGCACCCCACGAAACGGGCACCCCCCCAGCCCTGGAGCGGCACCCCCTGGCCCAGGATCCCGGCACCCCCCGAAATGGGTTCCCCCGGAGCGAGAGCTCACCCGGCCTAAGTTTGGCATCCCCCAAAGCGAAAGCCCACCGAAATGGGCACCTCCTGGAGAGAGAGCCCCCCGGCTCGCAGCGGCATCCTCCAAAACAGGCACCCTCCGGAGCGAAAGACCCCCGGCCCAGGACCGACACTTTTGGAGCAGGCATCCCCGGAGCGAGAGAACCCCCAGCTCGCACCAGCACCTCCGGAAAGGGCAGTCCCCATCGCGGGACTCGCACCCCCAAAAAGGGACTCCCCGGAGTAAGAACCCCCCAGAAAGGAATTGACGCCTCCCGGAGCGGGCGGCCCCGGAGAGAGAGCCCCACCGGTCCAGAGCCGGCAGCTCCCCACCAGCCGGGGACAAACACTCCCCAGATCAGCCTCCCCGACTCCCCCAGTCATCCCCCCCCGCCACCCACCTCCCGGTTGTGCTGCACCAGCGGCTCCACGGCGCACAGCCCCAGCACCACCAGCCCCCGCAGCAGCTCCGCGCTGCTCTTGCTGCGGAACGCCTCGCGCGAGTCCCCGAAATCCACGGCGGGCGGCGGCGGGTCCCGCTCCTCGCCCCGCGGAGGAGGCGGCTGCCCCGGCCGGGGTCCCCTACCCGCCGGCGGCGCGGCCCCGCGGGGAGCGGCGGCGGACGCGGAGCGCGGGTGGCGGGAAGGGTCGCACAGGCGGACGGCAGCGCGGAGCGCCCGGGCGGCTCTCGAGAAAGCCATGAGCACGGCGGGGCCCCCGCCCGCCACCGCGTTAAGTACCGCCCGCCCGGCACCGCCCCCGGGGCTCCCGCCGCCACGGCCCTGCTCCGCCCCACCCCGGCCCCGGCACTGGGACGACGACGGGTACCGGGACCTCGACTGATTCTGGATAGGCAGCGGGATCGGCGGCGGAACTGCAAACGGAACCGGCACCGAGGCCAGCATTGGAACCGGGACCGGGAGCGGCACCGGGACTGGGACCCGGACAGGAACCGGCAGCAGCACCCGGACTAGGAATGGGAATGGGACCGGCACCGAGACTGGCACTGGGACGGGGACTGGGATCGGGACCAGGACTGGGACCAGCACCGGGACCAGAACCAGGACTGGAGTCACCCTGCCCAGTGCACCCCTCTCCCGCAGCCCCCAACCCAGTGCCTTCCCGGTTGCCATCCTCTTGGCTCAGCCTGTCCCGGGTGCACATCCCTCCCAAGAAGGGCCTGAAGGTGCAGGTGCAGCTCGAGGGGAGCCTTGGACCGGGGCTGAAGGGAACCTTCTTCCTTGGAGCAGTGCTGGGAGTGGGGCAAAGAGAGCCCCATGCCCTTGGAGGCGCCGTTGGGAGAGTGATGAAAGTTCTAAGGGAGCCCTGGAGTGGTTCCTGGAAGGGACCTGGGGAAGAACTGGGGCCAACCCCGCAGGGCCAGGGGTCTCCTGACCACTCAGAGCAGCCCCAGGGAGGGCCAAATGATGCCCCAAAGGGTCCCTGTCCCCCCCTGGCATGTCCAGCCCACAGAGCTGGGTGACCCTTGGGGAGGGGATCTCTGACCTGGGAGACCTGTCACGGGAGAGATGTTTCGAGCCCCTGCGCTTGCTCCTCCAGGTCTGTGCATAAACAATTTAGGGGTTTCACCTGAGTCCACACTCATTTGGTCTGGGTTCATGGGTGCTGGGGTGCTTGGGGTGCTTGAGGCAGCAGGCTGGCTCCCTCGGTGTGGGCTGGGGCTATTTGGTTTCGTCTGCTCTGTGGAACCCCAGAGAGGACTGGCAGGGCCTCGGGATCTTCCCAGGCAGGGCTGAGTGCCTGTCATGTTCCTGGCAGGTGTTTGCCTGAGCTGTTCCTCCCCGGCACATCCAGTGCTGAGCTCCAGAGATCACTCAGCACCTCCCTGACACCCTGAGGCCAGAAACGCTCCTGGCTCTGCCTGGGAGAGCAGAAAGCAGATACCTCCCTTCCTTTTCACAGGATTGTTTCACAGCAGCATCACAGCTGCATCCTTTCTCTGTGCCCATGTCCCTTCTCCTTGCCCTCTTCCCTTCTCCGTGTCCTCGTCCCTTCTCTGTGCCCACGTTCTCTTTCTGTGTCCCTTCTCCTTGGCCACCTCTCCAGTCCCTGTTTACAGTGGCTCCCGGAGGATGACTCCGGGCTGATGTAGAGCTGCCCAAATCCAGCTCCTCAGTGACATCTCGTGCCAGGAATGCTCAGCGCAGGCAGGAGCTGGGAAAATTAGTCCCTGCAACTGTTTTTCCTCCCCTCCCCAGCGCTGACATTGCAGTGAAACCGCGGGGATTCCCTGAGCTCATTTGCAATCTTTTCTTTGGGAACATCTTGTCCTTCCAGGGTGATAGCCAGAGAGTGGCATTGCCCCTGACAGAGGTGGGTACAAAGCTCTGGAAAAGCATCCACGTCCTTCAAAACATTCCCTGTGCTGTGTTAACAGTTGCGTGATATTTAGAGCGAAAAAATTCACCTGAAGTTCCTCACTGTGACGAGGCTGCACATGTGAAGTCTTGGGGTGCAGTTCAAACCTCGTTTCTCAGCCAGGTGCTACAGAGAAAATTCCCTTCAAAGGCTCTAATGGCACCAATCTTCCCTGGGAAATACTTGCGTGGTCTTAGCAGGGAAATCTTCCAAGCACTGCCTGCTGTGCCAGCAGAGCTGCAGCCCCAAACATCCGGCTGGGACTGGGGCTTTGTGGTGCAAAACCAGGTCTGAGTTTTTGGAGAAACTAGTCTCAGATTCAAATGCAGAGATGAAATGTAAAAAAGCCATTTCTTGGTGAAAGTGAAATATGATGGTGGTACACAAAGCAGAGGAAATCCTTGAGCTAGCAGCTTTGTCGATGGTAGGGAGACCAACAAAGGATGCTCCAGACTTCTATGGGGGCCATGACAAGGTTCCCCATGGGTCACTGCATCGTGGCCTTGCAGAGCACTGACCCCCAGCTCCTGATCCCCCTTGACTGTGACTTTATGCCCTCAGACTACTGTCCCCATCCCTACCATGCCCAGGCAGATGCTGCAGGCACAGAGGGGATAGTGCACACTCAGGGTCTGCTCCAGCTGTCACAGTGCCTGCAGCCCATGGCTGGAACACACACCATGAGCACAACTGTGCTGCTGTATCTCACACAGGGAACATGCCCCAGGCTGAATAACATGCACCTGAGTCCTTCCAGGGGCACTCTAGGCCACAGCAGAGATGGCAATAAATCCAGGAGAAGTGATTATGTATGGCTCGAGAAGCCATAAGATGTGAAGAAGCATATTTGAATGTGAGACAAATAGATGAGAAGAAAATTTGGCACAGAGGGGATGGCAGTTCAGAAGGGGAGGCCATGCCATGCATATTTCATGGGCCAGTGCTGGGCAGAGGCTTTTTTGACACCACAAAAATGAGATGGCAAGGAGCAATAGCAGCTGCTCACAGCATCTGGGAGTGGGAGTTGTGGGATGATCACTCCTTCCGCCTTTCAGCAGAAGCGGGCATGGGCCCAGGACCTGGAGTCTGTTGGTAATGCTATTTACCCTCACTGTCTTCTTCCTCTAGCCCAGTGCTGACGTAGGGGCAATTCTGCCCCATCCTCGGGACTGGGGCTCTGTCCTTGCTATCCCATAGCTCTGCCAGCCCTCCGGCCCTTCCTGCTCCAGCAATCCAGGCTGCTCTGGGCACCCCATGTTCCCAGCATCCCTCCTCTGAGGTTTCCCTAAAGAGTGCTGATTCAGGTCCTTCTTCGGGGTATTCCTGACACAGATCATACTCCCAACTCATGCCCAGCACGAGCACTACCAAATTGCTTCCAGCCCAGGCCAGGCTGGGAAGGGCATCTACACCCTGTCAATGTGGGGAGCAGGGTGGATCCTCAACTGGCATCTGGCTCTGCCATATGTGCCCCTTGGAGCAGGAGGCGATGGGGTGGCAGGAGCTGGATGGATCAGAATCTGATGTGGACCCACTGGCAAAATCCAAGAGAAGGTGGACATGAGGATGCTGCTTCCCAAATTGCAGCTGCCTGTGGCTCCCCATCTGGTTGAGGGTTCTTTTTCTTCACAAGATGTTTCATCTCCTGCTATGCAATTCTTCAGGGAGAACACCAGATCCACTAATGCCCACTCTGAGGAAATAAAGCCCTGTGGGGTGACAGGAGCTCCTAGCCCTAGAATGGGGGGTGTTTGGATGATGAGTTGGTTCTCTAACTCCTCCCTGTCACCCTCCCAGGGGTGGCTCTGGCTTGTGCCAGAGTACAATGCACACTAGGCTCTGCTCTGGCAGTGTAGTGGAGGAGCCAGCCTGCCCTCCCACAGCCAGGAGGGAACTATGTCCTTCCCTTTCCACCTGAGGTGGCAGAGGCCCCAGGAGGTTAGGCTGCTGCTGCAGGGTTTGGGATGACCCCCATCCTGGCACGGCGCTGGCAGGTGAGGCTGCAGCACCCTGTGTCCTGCCTCCCTGGGATCAGAGCAGGGAGTTTTGAGGACTTGCTGGTCACCTCGGGAGTCACAGGATGAGAGCTCCAGCTCCTTGGGTGTTCTTTGTGGATTGGGGGCACCAGAGAGAACAGCTCAGAGCTGCCACAGACTCTGCAGAAGAAAGGGAGGCTGGATGGCTCCTCTTGCAGCTGATCTCCTGGTCATCCCAGAGCTTGCTCTCCCAGCATGGTCCACATTTTGAAAGCTGGGCTGGGTTCTGATCCCTGGCACTTTTCACTTGCATCCCAATGATTTTTGGTGAATCATTGCAGCCTAAGAAATAAATGTCCTCTTGATTCCACCTGTGGGTTCCTGGGTCTGGCACAGCTCAGCAGCCATGAGAAAATACCCAGGTGAATTCCTGTCTCCGTAAAGGTCAACGCTATTAAAATATTGGGAAGAAAATTTTCCCTGAAAGGGCATCTAGGAAATAGTCAAGGCAGGGAAAGGCACATCAGACTTCCCATGTTAGCTAATTACTTTTTTTGCAGAGGGTCCTTCTGTTTTTTTATTCCCTGGCAGAAGGGAGTCATATGAGATGTCCACCAGTATGCCTTGGGGAAAAGGAAGATCAGCAAAGACCTGAAACAATTCTGCTGTTCTTATAGCTGAGAAAGGATCATGCTGGAAGGTTTCCGTGTAAGTGTGGTCTGCGGAATGGACATAAAAAGCCTTTTTTCCAGACTGTCTCCCTTGGCGGGTGAGTTGTTTACAGAACCTGTATGTCAGAGCACCTGGAAGGGAGCCAACCCTATTTTAGCCGTTTGTAAATGATTTAAACACCTCGTGCTAGGGGAACATTCCTGGGAAAGCAGCGGGGAAGGAGTGCTTGGCTCTGTTTCCCAGGAAGAGCAGTGGTGCGTGTCCCCAGGAGATGGGTGGGAAGCAGAAGGGGCCAGCCCTGGCAGGGACAGCGGGAGCATGTGGGGGGGGGCTGGCTGTGCTCCTCCTGCCCCCATCAAGAGCTGCTGCTGAGACCTGAACCAGGGAGTCCCCCAGGGCCAGCCGCCTCCGAGTACAGCTGGCCAGAAGCATCCCCCAAACCTTCAGCTTCCTCCCAGGTGATGTTACTGAGGAGCCCCCTACTCATTTTTGCACCCTTGCCTGCAAGGAGCATCACCTGGGAAGGCCAATGGAGCTGAAGATCCCCAAGTTCCATGTGGGATCCCAGTGAGCTGGGGGCATGGGGCAGGGCTCTCTGCAGCCAGACATCATGAGATTGGGGCTAAGCAGCACTCCTGACACTGTAGCAGACCAACGCCAACCCCCCTTACCCTCGAGGACCTGGCTGCTCCTTATTGATTAATGCAGTGACTCATTTCTATAAAAATAGGCTCTTAATTGCTGTGCCTCGGAAAGCAGAGGTATCTCATAGCAAAATCTGATTGATTCAAGGGTTGCTGCAGCCCCAGCAGAGCCCCTTTGGTTGCAGAGCCTGGATGGCCACTGCCAGAGATGGCTCCTGGCTGGATGAGGGTTTCAGGCTTTTCCAGATCTATTCTCAGCTCACAGCAACCAATTGATACTTGTCTTTTTCAAAGCATCACTTAGTTTTGCATCTTAGTTTTCTGTGTATTTAATTGTGAACAGGTAGCACTGAGTGGCACTTGGATTTCTCTTCCAGTGAAAGGAAAAATGTACCTTTTTCCCTTGTGCTCCTGAGGTGTCCATAGGGAAGGGGAAAACCTGTTGAAGTTTTATATGTAATTTTTTAATTCATTGCCCAGGGAAGTATCAAGGGAACATCCCTCCCCGGGAGGGATTCAAGCCGTGACTGGATCTAATGGTCCGCCATGGGGGAGGCTCATCTGGAGATGCCAGAGGCCCCCACAGCTCTGCCATCGCTGAGCCCAATTCTTGCTGTCCCACAGCCACGACAGGCACTCTGGGACTGCAGGACAGGAGAGAGCCCAGGACAGAGCCCACTCTAGAGCTCTGCAGAGTGCTCCACAGGGGACGACCAGGGGACACTGTGCCTGGGACAACGGTGCTAGCAGCTGCCACTAAAACTTGCACCCTAACTGTATGAGAACTCAAATAATTTTTCAAAGTTGCTGGCCAAATTTCTGCACATTTTCCTGGGGACAGGGGAAGGCAACACTCCAAGTCCCTGTTCCACAAGCTGGCGATGTGACAGCTTTCCACTGGAGTGACTGATTTTTTTTTTCTTCATGCAAGCTAAAGTAATTTTCTCTCAATACAGCTGCTGATACAGCTGGGAAAAGTGAGCTTGCTCTCCAAAAGCTCATCTGCCACTCCAGTGAAGGGCAATGTCCCCCAGCAGAGCTCGGGGTGTTTGGCTGCCCCAGCTCCAGCAATTTTTGTCCCTCCAACTGTGATGCCTTGCATTGGAACTTGGAAAGAAAAAAACTCCTGTATGGAAACTTTCCAGCCTTAAGGATAAAGTTGGACAGAATACAGGTGGACTTGGCAGACAGACACAGCAAAGGTTGTTCCTTGTGCTGACATTTTTGCTTTTGTGCTTTCGAGAGCTGCTCTGTGGCTCTGCTCCAACCAGGTTGGGCTCTGCCAGTGTAAGGGGTGATGTTAACACCACCACACATGACTTTCTCTGGGGTTTCCCAAGTTTTTTCTTGTCTTTGGAACTGTGGATTTTCCAGAAGCAGACACTGCAGTGGTGTTGCATCCTGTGGGAATGGTTGTCCCATCACCCCATCCCACTTCCAGAGCTGGCCCAGAGGCTTTGATCCTCTTGCTGCTTGTCCACAGCAGATGCTGCACATCCACAGTTGCACCAGAGCAACCCTGACACAGCCCAGATAAACCACTTGATGGAAATGAGGAGCTGGGATCTTATTGCAAGCTCTGGTTACTGGAAATCAAAACCAAACTGCTACTCTGTGTCCATGCATTGGCAGCTGGCCCGGATGCACATGAGATTGCTTTTAACAAGGGACATGCTAGAGGTTGGTGTGACTCCATCTCCCTCCTGTGAATTCCGACTTTCAGACCTTGTCAGGAGGATGCCAAACCATCCCTGCAAGGCTTGAGGAGCTCTGCATAAGGACCTTCATGGGCTGTGCCGCGTCCTGAGCTCCTCTGCAGCAGGAGGGACCCCACAACAATCCACAGGGACCCCACGGGTCACTCCTCTAGGAAGCTCCCAAATGCTGAGAACAAAGGTGTGGTGGTTTCACTCTAGGCCTTCCTGGAGACCAACTTGTAGCCAGGAAGGAACTAGAAAAGTGATCACGGAAGTATTCCATGCTATTCCTTTACGTAACTTGAGGTATAAATAAAGCCAGCGGGAGGGATCTCGCTCTCTTCCTCTCCGGCAAGGTTCGAGAACGGTGGGTCCCTGTTTCGGTCGGGTTTATCTGGAGCCGAGGCCTACAGTGACTGCCGTTATCTGCCTGCGTGAGGGGAGAGCCGAGGACCGTGTCTGGTCATCCTGCCTGTTCGAAGGGAAGTGGTGAGATTTTGCTAGTTTGCCTTCGGCTGGCCGTTTGACTTGTTCGGTCCTTGCCCTTTTTGTCCTTCTCCCTTTTCCCCCCCCCCCCCCTCCCCCCCCGGTGTGTGGTATTCTCCTTTGTGTATCTGTCTCATATGTAAAGTATATACATATATATATATATATATATATTTTGCTATAGCTTTGGCTGCTTGGTTTTTTTTTCCCCTTTTTCCCTCTCTGGGAGGCGGGTCCTTGTTGTCGAGTTTCGGGGGACTTGGCGGGAAGCCAGCTCGAAACTTGTACAACATTTTTGGTAGCAGAGGATGGTTGTTTTGGTAAGTTTGGCTTGTTTTGATAAACATTTTCCGGGAAGACAGCCAAGTTCGGTGTTGTTTTGCAAACCAATCTATTGTTTTGGGAACAGGTCTGGGAACACTGCCAGAGTCTGGGAAAGCAGCCAAGGAAACTTTGTTTATATAAACAAAAGTTTGTTTTGGGATCAGGAAGAAATAATAACAAAAAACAATGGCTATTTCATTAATTTGTCTTATAATTCTAGCCATCTTTACACCTGTGTTAGGCTACTCTATAGGGAGACGTCCAGACCTTGAGGATGGATGGAACGAATTGCTTCCATCCTTTAATTTTGACATCGAAGGTTTGGTAAAGGAGATCCCCATGGTTAAAATTGGCTCTAATTACTATATAAATCTTATTGCAACAGTACTGTCATTGATAAAGGTACTGGAAGTGCTCCTTAAACTTGGAAGAATGGGGTTCCGTTGCTTTCCCTCTTGTAGGAAAGATCACACCTCAAAGGGACTCGCTGGAACTTTGGAAAGGGCTGCAGACAGGCCAGTCTCCGGGTGGCATGGAGCTTGGGAAGATTTCGGTAGATTAGTAGGACATGTGTCACCCCCCATTAATTGGGAGTTACACCAGAACAAATGTTTGATTCTGGTGAAATGGCCCACTGTTTGGCAGAAGGGTGTTTTTCCTACAAAGATCCGAATATGCAATTCTCCGCTTTGTGCTGGGGCCTGGCTAATGCTTATCGAGCTGCCATAGACCACCTTCAGAGGGTTAAGGTTGACACAGAGACCCAAACCACGCCACTTGAAACCAGTGATGTCCCTATTAGGTCCACAGAAGTTGGAGTCCAAGCACAACTTGAAGTCAATACCATCTCTACTAAGTCCACTAGGACCGGGACTCAAGCTAAGAACCGGAAGGTCATCATTGCCCCTGTGAAGAAGAAGAAGACGTGGGTAAGGGAGATCAAGGAACTTACGGACCCATCTCCGCAACCAGAATGCACAGAAGAAAGAGAAGAAGAAGAAGAAGAAGAAGGAACAGAGGATGTAGTGAATGAAGGAGCGGCAGCAATTGGAGAAGGAGCAACAGCAAGTGATGAAGGCGCGACTGCGAGAGAGGAAGAAGTGGTTGTGACTGAGGAAGGAGCGATTAGAAGAGAAGAAGCAGTTACCAGAGAGGAAGAAACGGCTACACGGGAAGGAGCACGTCCAAAAGAACTAGGGGCACGCCCAAGGAATACAGAATAGCATCAAGAGAAAAGAAAGCAACAGTACAAACGGTCGGTGGTATATTGTCGCTTGATGATTTATATCCTGACTACACATTCAGTATTACAAAAGACGCAAAGAAGGAGCCAAAGCATCCCCCTCAATTGGAGGGGGAATTATCCCTACCCCTCCAGACCCAACCTTCTCTTGGAGGTATGAATGATTGGAGGAGAAGGCCCTTATCTCAGCACGCGGAAGATTACTCACTACCTCCACCCGCGGGGTATCGTGAACGACACAGGAGTCCATCCCCATGGCGTGAATGGCATAGAAGTCCATCTCCACGGCGTGAACGACGCAGAAGTCCATCTCCGCGGCGCGAGCGGCGTAGGAGTCCATCCCCACAGTATGAACGGCGTAGAAATCCATCTCCGCGGCGTGAACAATATAGAAGCTTATCCCCACAGTACGCCCAGTCTCCACCTCCACATGAGAGATATAGGGAGGAAGTGGGAGCAGTCCCACGTAGGAGTGGAAGAGTAAAGAGAGAGGTGAAAAAGATTCTACGTGGGAGAGATGGGCAAGAAATAATGCGAGAAAGCGAAATTACACAATCACTGACCACAAGAGAGCTTCGAGATTTACGGAGAGATTATATGCGCTTGCCTGGTGAAGAAGTCCTCACCTGGCTGGTGCGATGCTGGGACAAAGGAGCTGATAGTCATGTAATTGAAGGTGATGAAGCACGACAATTGGGATCCATTGCTCGAGACCCTGTGATAGAGCAAGAAATGGGGAGGGAGAAAATGGCGTCCAGCCTTTGGCTCCGAATCCTCCACGCGGTGAGAGTGAAATACCCATTTAAGGAGTCCCTGAAGAGTTCTTCAAGAAGGTGGAGGACTGCAGAAGAAGGCATCCAATACCTACGGGAATTGGCCATGCTGGAGATCATCTATTCTGATCCAGATTATTATGACATCCAAGTTCCTGAGAATCTTCCATGCACGCAACCAATGTGGAAAAAGGTAATTCAAGGTGCCCCCAAACCATATATTTCCTGCTTGATATCCGTATATAATCCAAAGATGGAGGAACCAAGCGTGGACGCTATGTGTGCTTGGATAAGAACCATAGAGGAAAATATGGAAGACTCCTTCAATCCCCTCTACCGACGCACCTACGATAGGGAAAGAATGGAGAGAGATTATGAATGTTCCAGATATGAGGACGACCTTAGAGACAGAGAGGACAGAAGGTATAGAGATTACCAAGAAAGGCCAATGGGAAGATCACGGTGGAACCGACAAAGACGACCTCGGCCTAGACCTCGATCCTGGTCTCGATCTCGCTCACGGTCCCTGTCATTCACACGTCGAAGGAAAGAGAACTCTAAGCGTTGGTCACGTAACCAACTATGGGCATACCTTCGTAGTAAAGGAGAAAACATGAAGAAGTGGGATGGTGAACCCACTTCTAAGCTTGAAGCTAGAGTGAGGGAGTTGAAGCGAAAGAAGACTGACAAGAAAGTTGTCTATGTAGTAGACGGAGATTTCTTAAAAGAGAAACTGCGATCACCGAAACACGAGAAGATGGAGGTCCACTTCGACAACGGCAAAAAGTCTAAGAAGTCAAAGTCAAGCTCTGACGACGAATGCTCTGATCAAGACCAGTAGAGGGGCCCTGCCTTCTGCCAGGAGAAGGAGAGGGACCAAGAAGATAACCGAGTTTACTGGGCTGTGTGGGTTCGATGGCCTGGCACATCGGATCCTCAGAGATACCAGGCCTTGATAGATACTGGAGCCCAGTGTACTGTAATGCCTTCAGAGTGTAAGAGTACCGAGACTGTTACTATTTCTGGAGTGACCGGAGGGTCTCAAGAATTGTCAGTAGTAGAGGCAGACATGAGCTTGACGGGAGACCAATGGGAAAAGCGTCCCATTGTGACGGGGCCAGAAGCCCCTTGCATCCTTGGTATGGACTACCTAAGAAGAGGATACTTCAAGGACCCGAAAGGGTACCGGTGGGCTTTTGGTATAGCCTCGGTGATTGAAGAGGAGTCCAAGCAGTTGTCTGCCCTTCCTGGCCTCTCAGAAGACCCTTCCATTGTAGGATTACTGCGAGTTAAAGATCAAGAAGTGCCAATAGCCACAACAACTGTACACAGACGACAGTATCGGACAAACCGAGATGCTGTGATCCCTATCCACAAAATGATCCGAAAGTTGGAGAGCCAAGGGTGGTCAGCAGAACCCATTCACCCTTCAACAGCCCCATCTGGCCTGTGCGTAAATCCGATGGAGAGTGGAGACTGACTGTGGACTATCGTGGCTTAAATGAAGTTACGCCACCGTTGAGTGCTGCCGTGCCAGATATGTTGGAGCTCCAATACGAGTTGGAGTCCAAGACAGCAAAGTGGTACGCCACCATCGACATAGCCAACGCATTTTTCTCCATTCCTTTAGCGGCAGAGTGCAGGCCACAGTTTGCTTTCACCTGGAGGGGCGTTCAATACACCTGGAATCGACTGCCCCAGGGGTGGAAACACAGTCCAACCATCTGTCATGGACTGATCCAGGTCACGCTAGAGAAGGGTAAGGCTCCCGAACACATCCAGTACATCGATGACATCATTGTATGGGGGGATACAGCAGAAGAAGTTTTCAAAAAAGGACAGACGATCATCCAGATTCTCCTCAAGGCCGGTTTCGCTATAAAGAAGAGCAAAGTCAAGGGACCTGCCCGAGAGATCCAGTTCCTAGGGGTGAAATGGCAAGATGGACGACGTCAGATACCAACAGACATAATCAACAAGATTGTAGCAATGGCTCCCCCCACAAACAAGAAAGAAACCCAAGCTTTTCTGGGAGCAATAGGTTTCTGGAGGATGCATATCCCAGAATACAGTCAGATGTGAGCCCTCTTTACTTTGTGACCCGTAAAAAGAACAATTTCCAGTGGGGTCCTGAGCAACAACAAGCTTTCAGGCAGATCAAGCAAGAAATTGCACATGCCGTGGCTCTTGGACCAGTTAGAACGGGACCAGATGTAAAGAACGTACTCTATTCTGCAGCTGGAGATAAAGGTCCCTCCTGGAGCCTCTGGCAAAAGGTGCCTGGCGAGACGCGAGGGCGACCACTGGGTTTCTGGAGCCGAAGCTACAGAGGTTCTGAGGCCAATTACACCCCTGTGGAAAAAGAAATCTTAGCGGCATATGAAGGTATACGAGCAGCTTCGGAGGTAATCGGTACTGAAGCACAGCTCTTCCTGGCACCCCGATTACCAGTCTTGAGTTGGATGTTCAAAGGGAAGGTGCCCCCTACGCATCATGCCACCGATGCTACGTGGAGTAAGTGGATAGCCTTGATTACGCAGCGTGTACGATTGGGAAGCTCAAATCGCCCTGGAATTCTGGAGGTTATCACAAATTGGCCTGAAGGTGGGAACTTCAGTCTGGCAGAAGAAGAAGAAGAACCAGTGAGCCGAGCTGAAGAAGCTCCACCATTTGATCAGCTGCCAGATGAAGAAAGGTGTTATGCCCTTTTCACTGATGGTTCTTGCCGTATTGTAGGAAGGAACCGGAAGTGGAAAGCAGCCGTTTGGAGTCCCACCCGACGAGTGGCAGAAGCTGCCGAGGGTCAAGGCGAGTCGAGTCAATTTGCAGAGCTCAAAGCCGTCCAATTGGCCCTGGACATCGCCGAACGAGAAGGATGGCCGAGACTCTACCTCTACACAGACTCGTGGATGATAGCCAATGCTCTGTGGGGATGGTTAGACCGATGGAAAAAGATGAACTGGAGGCGTGGAGGAAAACCCATCTGGGCTGCTGACTTGTGGCAGGACATCGCTGCCAGAGCGAAGAGTCTGAATGTGAGAGTCCACCATGTAGATGCCCATGTGTCCAAGAAGCGAGCTAATGAAGAACATAATAACAACAGAGAAGCTGACCGAGCTGCACAGATAGGGGTGTCACAAGTAGACCTAGACTGGCAGCAGAAGGGAGAGCTGTTTCTGGCTCGATGGGCCCATGATGCTTCCGGTCATCAGGGCCGAGATGCCACCCACAGATGGGCACGAGACCGAGGGGTGGATTTAACCATGGATATCATTTCTGAAGTTATCCATGATTGTGAGACCTGTGCCGCTATTAAGCAGGCAAAAAGACTGAAGCCCCTATGGTATGGTGGACGATGGGATAAGTATAAGTATGGAGAGGCATGGCAGGTTGATTATATCAAACTGCCACAGACTCGCCAAGGTAAGTGCTATGTACTTACCATGGTGGAAGCAACAACGGGATGGTTAGAGACTTTTTCGGTGCCCCACGCAACGGCCCGGAATACCATTCTGGCCTTGAAAAGCAGGTCCTGTGGAGACACGGGACCCCAGAACGTATTGAGTCAGACAACGGGACTCATTTCAAAAATCAATTAGTCACCACTTGGGCGAGGGAACATGGTATCGAATGGGTGTACCACATTCCTTATCATGCACCAGCTGCTGGGAAGGTTGAGAGATATAATGGACTATTGAAGACCACTCTAAAGTCATTAGGAGAAGGAACTTATAAAAACTGGGACAAAAACTTAGCCAAGGCTACCTGGCTAGTTAACACCAGGGGTTCTGTCAATCGAGCTGGCCCTGCACAGGCAGAATCCCTTCACATTGTTGATGGAGATAAAGTTCCAGCGATCCATTTGAGGGGAATGCTAGGGAAAGCTGTTTGGGTTACCCCTGCCTCAGGCCAAGACAAACCCATTCGTGGGATTGTCTTTGCTCAAGGGCCAGGACATACGTGGTGGTTAATGAGGAAGGATGGAGTCATCCAGTGTGTGCCTCAAGGAAATTTAGCCTTGGGGAAAAACTAATTGTAGGTCCTAAGTTGTGTTTTTACAGGAAGCCAGTCACCAGATGAGAGAGAGACCTGAACTAAGCTGATGCTGGTATCCGGCGATGAAACAGCCCAGTGACGAAACAGCCATAAATCGAAACTGTAATTGTGACTGAGGAGACCAAAGATCTGGACTGAACTGACATCGGCATTGATTTTCCAACGACGAGACAACTATGCTATATATGCGCGGGATGTAGGCGAACATGAAACATAGGTGTTACGTAAAGAAATAGTATGGAATAAGGGGTGGAGAATGTGGTGGTTTCACTCTAGGCCTTCCTGGAGACCAACTTGTAGCCAGGAAGGAAGTAGAAAAGTGATCACGGAAGTATTCCATGCTATTCCTTTACGTAACTTGAGGTATAAATA
Organism: Chiroxiphia lanceolata; assembly: GCF_009829145.1. Taxonomy (NCBI): domain Eukaryota; kingdom Metazoa; phylum Chordata; class Aves; order Passeriformes; family Pipridae; genus Chiroxiphia; species Chiroxiphia lanceolata. The sequence continues at coordinate 400,745 of NC_045654.1, forward strand.
AAGCCAGCGGGAGGGATCTCGCTCTCTTCCTCTCCGGCAAGGTTCGAGAACGGTGGGTCCCTGTTTCGGTCGGGTTTATCTGGAGCCGAGGCCTACAGTGACTGCCGTTATCTGCCTGCGTGAGGGGAGAGCCGAGGACCGTGTCTGGTCATCCTGCCTGTTCGAAGGGAAGTGGTGAGATTTGCTAGTTTGCCTTCGGCTGGCCGTTTGACTTGTTCGGTCCTTGCCCTTTTGTCCTTCTCCCTTTTCCCCCCCCCCCTCCCCCCCGGTGTGTGGTATTCTCCTTTTGTGTATCTGTCTCATATGTAAAGTATATACATATATATATATATATATATATTTTGCTATAGCTTTGGCTGCTTGGTTTTTTTTTCCCCTTTTTCCCTCTCTGGGAGGCGGGTCCTTGTTGTCGAGTTTCGGGGGACTTGGCGGGAAGCCAGCTCGAAACTTGTACAAAAGGCCTCACCTGTGGAGAAAGAGCTGTACAAGGAGATTGGATCTGAGTAATTTCAAGAATTTAGACCTTTTTTGCATTACTAAAAATATGTCTTTTTTTTTTTTTTTTTTTTTTTTTTTTTTAAGAGGAAGGCAGCTAATTCAAGGTGAAAAAAAGAAGGCTGAAGATGACTGATGAACCTGCTCCCATGTAAGTTTGGAAAAATCGTCACCAAACTTGATGTGGGATTGCTCTCTTCTCCTTCCCTCCAGGGAGCACTGTGGCACCTCCTTTCCCCTGGATTTTGGAGAGAACAGATTTATTTTTCTTCCCCAGAAAGAGAAGGAAAGCTCCAACAACCCGGCTGTGCAAGTCCCTGCTTTGCTGCATGTGTTCTGCCATCGAGAGGATGATCAGAGGCTGAGGACACGCATTGTCAGGAAGGGGCTACTCATCCCTCAGGAGGTGGATACATCTGTGATATGGAGCAGAGATGGTCAAAGCACTGTGATGCAGATATGACTATCCTCAGCAGATGCTCCTGTCCCACCTTGGGTCACATCACCCACCTGAGACAGCAATGCAGCTTGGACATGTATTTTGGGGGAGTACCTGGTGATGGCAGTGGTTCCTGGCTGTCCATTGCTAAGGGGGCAGGCAGGGAGCAAGATGTGCTGGGGCTGGATGTGGGTTGGTGTGAGGTTGTGGGTTGGTGTGAGGTTGTGTGCTGGTGGACCTGTTGGAGCAGGTCCAGAGGAGGCCATGAAGATGCTCCAAAGGCTGGAGCCTCTCTGCCATGGAGACAGAGGGGTGTTCAGCCCAGGGAAGACTCCAGGGTCACCTTAAGGGGCTCCAAGAGAGCTGAGAGGGACGTGGGACAACGACCTGGAGTGACAGGGTGAGGAGAAGTGGCTTCTGACTGGCAGAGGGAAGGGTTAGATGGGATTTTGGGAACGAATTCTTCCTTGTGAGGGTGGTGAGGCCGTGGTGCAGGTTGCCCAGAGAAGCTGTGGCTGCCCCATCCCTGGAACCGTCCAAGGCCAGGTTGGAACAACCTGGGCTAGTGGAAGGTGTCCCTACGCATGGCAGGGTGGCTTAGATGGCCTTTAAATGTCCCTTCCAGCCTAAACCATTCCATGATTCTGTGACGGGTGGGGGAAGGATGCGGTTGGGAGGCGGTGGCGCTTCTCGTCCGCTCGGTGTCGCTGCGGCCCCGCCCGGGGCCGGTACCGGGGCCGGGCCCCCGAGCCGCCCCCCCCTCGCGGCCCCGGCACCGCCCCGGGGGCACGGCGGGGCTGCTGGGCGCTCAGTCACCGCGTTCAAACACGGAGGAGCTTGTCCTGATTTACGTTCCCCTTTCTCCATCCCCATTGCGAGGTCTGAACCGCTCTGGAAGCAGCTGCTCCCGTGAATTTATCCTGCCGCAGCCCCTCAAGCTTCTTCAGCCTTCTGCCCTGGCCTCCCCCTATCCCGCCGTCAGCACAGCTCTAGGGGCCCTTCCGTTCTCTTGTCAACTCAAGTTATCCTTGCTCCAGCTGTTCTCTAGTCAAGATGTCCTTGTGTCCATCCTCCAGCCAGAGCCCGATGTCCATGGGCAGTGGGATGCCCAGGAGGCAGGTGTGTTCAGATCTCCCATAGCGTGGATGGAGTTTGCAAGGTGTCTGGGATTTGACAAGGTCCCCAAGGAGCCCTAAGATAGGTGTCCCAGGTAGGAACTGAGGTGCCAGACTGCCCTTGGGTGGCTGTGTCTATTCCTCCCCTACTTTGCCCCCACTGGGGCTCCTGCAGGGTGCTGGGAGGCAGCAGGTGGGTTGGGGGCACCCACACTGGGGACCCTGTTCACATGCCATGGGACATGGCAGCTCTCTGAACAAGCCTTCGTCCCATGTGTGTTGCCATCCAGCTCCACCAGTGTCACTGCACGTGTGGGATGAAGAAGTGGGGGTGTCGGAGTGTAGGAGTGAGCCCGTGCGGGACTGTGCACAGAGAGTGCATGGCTTGTATCTGTGGCAGTGCATGTGTGAGGAGTGTTTGGGTGGAGGGGGTGTTTGTTGGGGTACATGCATGTCCAGAGGGTGGGAGGAGGAAGGAGTGTGTGCACGGAGCAGTGCCCAGCAAGACCAAGGTGGGTCTGTCCCTGCTGTGGCCCAGGGGTGCCTGGCTGATGCAGGGCTCCCCAAAACAGCTCCTTGCCAGGCTGTCCTGCCTGTGCCTCATCCTAGCCCAAGTGGCAATGGCATTTTATTGCTGCTCCCGAAATCTGCTGCAGAGAGAATCCTGGGAGGAGATTCCAGCCCATCCATCACACACTGACTTGGTGTTTATAAGGAATCTGAAGCAAGAAATTCCCCTTGGGACCTTCCCGGATGTTGGCATGAAGAACAAAGGCTCATCAAAAGCCCCGCAGCCCATGCCTGTTCCTTCTTCCTCCTGGTTCCCCCAGGACCACCCTTTGGCTGGCCCAGGCTGAGGGTGCTGCCCTTCCCCACACTCCACAGTCCCCTTGGCCACACTGCAGCATGCCAATCTGCCAGTCTGGGAAGAGATGAGTACAGTTGTGGTTGTGAGCATCTCTCCAGGACAGGTGAGAGTCCCACAACCTGGCTTTCTGATGCAAGAATTACTGGAGAACCAGTTTTATTTTAAAGACAAGTGTGGTGGCATCTGGAGTGTTCCATCCAGCTGTGGGTTACCCAGTATAAGACAGATGTTGGCTTACTGGACCGAGTCCAGGGAAGAGTTGTGAAGATGATTAAATTGCTGGAGCTCATTGTGACAGAAGCGTGCTCTCCATCCTTGAGATATCCAAAAACTGTGGATATGGCCCAGAGAATCCAATTTTAGGTGACCCTGCCTGAGCAGTGGATTGCACTGGACCATCTCCAGATATTCCCCAACCTCATCGGTGCTGTGAGTCCGTAATGAGGGTGTCAAACCCTGGAAAGACTGGGCAAATGTCTAAGACCAGAAAAAAGAAAAGAGAAATAAGAATCCAGTTTTGCTTTCTTTTGGAAGTATCTCTAGTTGCAGAGGATGGACAGCAATGAAAGGACAAACAAGGTTGTGATGGGAGATGGAAGAGAACTAAAGTCCCAGACCTCTTTTACCTGTCCAACATCACCAGAGGACACCAAAGGGAAATGTGGCATGTTCCAACAGAAAACAGCAGTTCAGGCCCAGGCCCAGTGCCATATTTCTTCAGCCATAAATGTATCATGGTAACAAAAAAAGATGATAAACAATACACAATTTGGCATTTTTTTCCATGAAGGGTGCTGAGGTTCTGATAAAACCTGATTTTATTATAATATTTTGCTCTCTGCAAGAAGTCTTCTTGGCTGTGCCCAGCACTGTATGTTGCTCAGCAGAGCACAGACAGCCTGACAAAAATTTGACAGCTGAAACTTCTAAAAATAAAAGCCATCCTTTTTTCTTTCCTTTTTTTTTTTTTCCATCCAAAGAAACATTGCAGCATCACACCTTACTCCTGGTTCAAACTGCCAAACCTCTTTAGGCCAAGAGTCTGTTACTTGATGGCGAACTGCAAGATTGTGTCATTTTGGTTTTCTGCACTATTTTATTCTGAAAACGGGGCATTTTCTCAGGTCTTGGTAGAGAAAAGAGGGAAGCAAAGGTCACAAGACTGATTCAAACACTTTTTGTTTGGGGCTGCCCAGAGAGGAGCTTCAGTAACCATCTGCCCTGATGGGGAGGTGGGGCTGGAACTTATGCTTCTGCTCCCTGGGGTGGTGGATGGTTCCTGTTGGTTTGTGCTGGACTAGTTTAAACTGGAAGATCCATTATGCAGCATCACCCCTCATTGCAGCTGCCTGGAGTTCACAGCACCAACACTGAGTCACAGCCCTGGGCCTGAGCTGGCAGACGGAGCTGAAGCTGCTGCTGGTCACTGCTTAAAAGCCAGGAGGCTTCGGAGTGGGATTGGAGGAAGAACTGAATTTTTAATCTAGTGCATGAGGCAGAATTAAGTAATAATAATAGATTTATTTCATCTGAATATGTATATATATATTTAACAGGGCTTTAATCACAGCCATGGATCTTACATCACCTGAAATGTTCAGTTAAGAGGAATTGCTTTAGCTTGCAGATGTTTTGAAGAAGTTCTTACCCTCTTTTCCAAGGGAAACTTGGCACCACTGAGTGTCTGTCAGGGGTTGGGGGTCCCTAGTGACTTTGGGGATCCACAAAGGTGTCACCTCTGCATTTTGACATGCCCACCAGCTGTGCTACAGGAAAAGAAGGTGTCCAGCCCACCCTGGAGAGACCTGCCAGCCCCCTCATCTCCAGCTCTCAGCCCACCTGCTTTGCTTTGAGCATTTGTTTGCTCTCATTTCTACTCCTGTTCCACATTTTCACTCAGATTGTACTTCCTTGCCTCTTTATGAGAATGCTGCACAGGAGAGCACCAGAGGATTTACCTAACACGTATCACATCCACTGTTTCTTCTTCCTTCATTAGACCAAACACCCTGGCAGGAAGGGAAATTAGATCACCCTGACATCATTTGTTCCCAGTAAAACTGTATTGTCTTGTTTTTATCCTTTATTTCTTAGATTATTTTCCTCTAGGTGTTTACAAATGAATTTTTCAATAGTTTGTTCCAAAATCTTTCAAGTAACTGAAGCCAGTCTGGCTGATCTGTAACTCCCCAAACTCTTAATTTCCTTTATTTATTTTTATTTTTCATAAGTAAACTTTTGCACTTCCCCAGTATCCTCTAAGCCTTCAAAATTTGTCACAAACTGCTGCTAACTGTTCAAAGATTGCTTACATTTTCCAGGATGATTTTTCTTGACCCCTTACTACTCATATGCATTGAGTTTACCTCAACCTCCTGTCCCTGCTTCCTTCCAGACACTGACCTCAGTCCCACCTCCTGGCTATTGGAGATTGCTCTAGGCATGGGTTACAGCCTTTTACTCTGCAACCATCCGGAGGAAGTCACTGTTTACATCTCTGTATAATCACTTTTGTTCTTTTTTCCATCACAAGATGGAAAAATGCTGAATCTTTTTTTCTCTTCGTTGCAATTCCACTGTATTTCTGGAACTTCTTTTGTTGCCTTTTATGCCCCTTGCTGGCTGTAACTCTCTCTGCTCCTTACCCTTTCTCATTCTACCACCATGCATGTGAGTTTCCCTTTACGCTCATCCTTATACCCTCATTCACAATTTATAGTATTCCTTTTTGATTTTTGGGACACTGAAGAGCTCCTAATCCAGCAATATTGGTCTTTTACAGCTGTCCTGTGGTTCCCCTGCAGCAGGATATTTAGCTGCTGTGCACCTCATATACTCTCTTTTAGTAACTTCCCACAGTCCAATATTTCTGACTTTTTCCTTAGAATGTTCTACCAAGGGACTGTTGCTGATGGTAAAACATCCCCAGGAGTTTGTTCGGTTGTGTAGCCATCTGTCTTTTGTTGGATATTCCCTTTCTTTTAATGTCAAAACCAATGAAACCCAATGTTGGTGATTACTCTGCCCCACAGATGCCTAACTGGTCCTTCCTTAGTGATCAGAGTCAGGACTTGAAGATCTACCCCCACCCTACCACCCCAAACCAGCACTTTGGAAAATAAAAAGTATCCAGAGAATTTTCCAAATGATCTTTGGGTAGGCTGTGTCCTCCTGCATATGTTTGTGTGATGGAATGTCAAAATAAGATTGTTTAGACATAAAATTTGCTGTTTTTCCAGCCAAATGCTTGCTGAATGGAACCTTAACTTGAGAATAATTACAGATAAAATGAAGCTGTATTTTTGATGGATAAATTCCTCTTCTTTCAAATGTGCTCAATTTGAAGTTTAGTGCTACGATAAATCTTCACTAACTTCTCTTCTTGAGAGAAGCAGCAGCAGGGAGGGAACGTGCCCAGCCTCGATGTGGGACAGAGGGTCCAAACAGGGATCCTGCAGGGAAGCAGATCCTTGTCCCTGCCGTGGGGGTGATGGGGACCTGTCAGGTCTGAGCACGGCTCCTTCTCTGCTCAGCTCTGATATATAATGGGGAGTGGGATGGCAGGAGGAGTGGGTCAAAAAGTGGGTATGACCTAGAGGAAATATGCCCAAAATGCCACACTTGCTCTCTAGCTGGAGTCAGTGTGTACACCTATCCCTCCATCCCTCTATCCCTCCATCCCTCTATCCCTCCATCCCTCCATCTCTCCATCCATCCATCCGTGTACTGGGTTTTTGTGGCAAAGTTCTGGTCGTGGAGGGGCTACAGGAGTGACTGCTGTGAGAAGTTGTGTGGCAGTTTGAGCCACATTAGAAAATCCAAAATCCAATTTCCAGGCCTCCCCCCACCCCTTCCCACGATTCATCCCAACACCGGAGAGAAACTTTCAGGCCAGAGGCTTCTGTAGCGGAAGGGGGAAGTATTTACATTTATTTTACACAAATAAATACTATACAAACTAAAGGCAACTCTCTATATATATTACATTTCTATCAGTCCTTTTAAGCCCCTCCCTTTAACTCTAGTCCAGGAAGAGCCTTTCAAGGCTGCTGGGTAACGCAGTCTCTCTCTCGTGGGAGTGTTCTGGGCCCCTGAACACTCCCTAACCAACCTTCAGCTGTTTGCTCCAGTCTTTCTCCTCACGAAGTCCAAGAAAGTAGCTTTGAGTCCTTTCTCCTCAGTCTGCTGTGTGATCTCTCTTTCTCAGTCTCATACCTCGGTTCACTGCTGCTGTAGTGTAGCTTATCACAGCAGGCGTTCGGAATCTTCATTCCTCCAAGTCAGTTTTTGGCTGCCCCCGGTCAAGCCTTGGCAGGGCAACTCCCGAGCCCTTGGCCCGTCTCCAATTTCGCCTGGGATTCTTCTCCTGAGCACCGAGCTGATTTGTTATCAGCCTGTCCACTTGGCTCTGCTCCAATGCTGAGCCTCCTGTCCACTTTTCAGTGGAGGGAAAGAAAAGGCCCCCCTCCACAGCTTAACTGCAAAAAGGGGGGGAAGAGGGCTTGGCTGCAAAGCCTCTCTCCTCTTACCTCAGGTGCTGTGAGTCACGTCCCTCACAAACACTCATTCCAAATGCTGCCTCTAACTCTGGCCTAGGCAGAGTTGGGGGGCCTCAGGGCTCCCCTCCCTCCCGGAGGGGGGAAAGAAGGAGCCCAGCCACCCCCTGGCCATGTCCACCTACACACAGCAGACACCAACAGAAAAACTCCAGCAGCTTCTGGTGCTGTGATATATGATTTTGAGCAGAAGCTCAAATCACGAGTGGTGATTGGCTCTCCAGGGAACACTGCCCTGGCACCCAAACACCTCTGAGCCCCTGGCTCTCAGGGGGGCCATCTCAAACCATGACAAGCTGCTGTCCGGTGGAGCCGATGCCAGCTGGCTCTGAGACAGACCCACAGCTGTGACCATCGTGACAGTGATAGCAAGACTTGTGATCCCATGGGTGACCCAGCCTGGATCAACCTTTTCCTGAAGGACTGACCCTGTGGGAGGGACCTCATGCTGGAGCAGGGGAGCAGTGTGAGGAGTCCTCCCCTGGGGAGGAAAGAGTGGCAGCCTATTCCCTATCCCCCTGTGCTGCTGGGGGGAAACAGGGGGAGAAATCATGAGTGAAGTTGAGCCCAGGAAGAAGGGAGGGGTGAGGGGAAGGTGTTTTGAGATTTGGGTTTATTTCTTATTACCCTATTCTGATTTGACTGGCAATAAATTAAACCTTTTTCCTGAACTGAGTCTGTTATGCCAGTGACAGTAACGGGTGAGTGATCGCTCTGTGCCTTTGTCTTGATCCACAAAACTTTCGTTGTATTTCTTCTCCCCTGTCCAGCTGAGGGTGGCAGTGATTGGAGTGGCTTTGGAGGGCATCTTGTGTCCAGCTGAAGCCAACCCATCACATTCTGTTATCTTTTACAACGTGAAGTGGGAAAGGGGACTGTATATCCTGCAAAACTCTTAGAGCCAAGGAGGCAAAGAGCACAATCCAAACAGTGTCTGAAGGTGCTGCAGTGGCCTGGAAAGGCTTCAGTTGCAGCCCCATGGAGCAACCAAGGAAGGGGCAACACAAAGACTGCGGTGGGGACACAGACTCAGTCATGGACTGGAAGATGGAAGTGTTATAGATTAGGAACTCAGGGGAATTTTTCTTCCCCTGCCTCACTCCAAGGGGAAAACGGAGTGAGCAGGGGGGGAAGGGAGGTCATTAGCTTTACAAAGGATGTACCCTGGCTCTGCTGATGGGCCATTCAGAGAGGCTGGAGGGAGAGGAGGGGGCTGGCTCTGTTCTGAGGGGAGAGGGGCAGGCTGTGTTGTTGGCTGCTCCGGGAGGAGCTGGGGGGAGCGGGAGACCGTGGAGTTTTTTTTCTGTCTAGAAGACGGGGATGGGGTCTGTGCCCAGGGCATTTAGGAGAGAGGACCTGGAAGCCAGTTTGCCCTGGTTTTTCCCATCCCGGTCAGCTCAGACTGCTGGCTCCGACTGGCCCGGCTACCTTGCTCCTCAGATCTGCTGTGTTTCATTGGAGAATTGCGTTGCCCGCGGGAGAGAAGGGAGGAGTTTTGAGATGCCGTCACTTGGAATAGTGGTGAGTCCCATGGGAGTGAGCTGCCTTCCTCCCCTTTCTTCTCCATTGAGGGAAGGACCCCCCATTTCCTTCTCGGTCCCTCCCGCGGGCCAGGACCGCTCCCTCCGGACCCCTCTCCCCGCATGGCGACCACCGGAGCCCAACAGTGCCCCCTGCTGACCGCGACCGAGAACTGCAGATCCTACACCTTCAGCGATCCAACAGCGCCCCCTGCAGGCAATGATTAGGACTGCGCTAAAGGACAGAGAAGTATTTCCTTCAGACTTTTTTTTTGTTTTTTTTTTTTTTTTTCCTAGGACTACTGTCTAGTTCTTTTGTGTTCTGTTACTGTTTTTTCTGCCAACATACATATATCTTTTAATAAAGGGTTGTTATTTCTTCTGTTTTCCCACATTTTCCTTGAGTAAAACCCCTTAATTTTGTTATTACAAGTGCTGAGAGAGAGGAGTTTGGTCTACCTCATAACTCATCCTCTCTATCAAACAGTCCAGTCTCATCAGACTGAGACATTTTTTGGCGCCCAACACGGGGCCTGGAAAGAGGAAAGGTGGAAAAAGAATAACTACCCTTTGTGTGAGTTACGCGCAGTTTGAACCCCTTGTGTGATTGACATGCGTTTCGAACTTGTAGGCACCATGATGTTAGGGGTTGTTACTTTCCTCTGGCATATAACCATGCCAAGATATCTGTCCCACCTGGATAGTGTTTTAGTTCAGATACTAGTACTCTCATTGCGATAAGTACCTTTGAGTTTGTGCATTGGGTATATGACATGGCAAACTCAGCACCTGTGATTTTCATCTGGAATATGTCCTCAAGGATGTACTACTGCTCTAGCCTAAGTTGTCTCCTCTGGGGTTTTAAAGATAATAGCACCCATTCCTATGGAGAAACACAGGGGAATGCATGTGCCCAACCCTTTATTCAGTTTCCTTTTGGATACAATACAATGGCCTCTGGGAAGTTTAAATCCTTTTTAGATGTCAGAGATGTTTCAATTGTTGGGCTTTTCATCCTAGTTTGTGCCATTATAGTATACCTGATATACGAAACCAAGGCCAAGAATTACCGAGAAGGCATCCAGGAGCGTGCCCCAGGGGTGGAAAACCTCGAGTGGCATGGGTTATGGGAGGACATGGGTAAATTCCTAGAAAGTTGCTCAACTCCCATAACATAGAAGCTCACCCTTGAACAACTCTTGAACCCTACAGAAACAATGAAAGCTGTGAGGGAGAGAGGTCGTGATGGATCCATGGAGAGGCAGTTGGCAGCTGCATGTGGAGCTTTGGCCATTGCCTACAGGAAGTTGCTCAGTATGGCGCAGCACTTCCAGGGGAAAGAAAAGGATGAGAACAAAATGCCTAATACCAAGGAGACTCAGGATAAGGCCAAAGCAAAGGGGCAGACCAAGCCAAGGGAGGTTGCCCCCATCCAAAGGAAGAAATATAAAGCCAAATCAGCTTGCCCAGTTGATGATGATGGGGAGGCAGGATCCTCACAGGCAGCTGCTCCAGAACCAGAAATCATCACTGAGTCTTTATCGTATAACAACCTCCGGAACTTACAGACAGACGTTGCTCGTCAACCGAATGAGCCCCTTCTGGCCTGGATGATCTGAGTTTGGGACTCTACAGGTGATGCTGTAAACCTTGATGGTGGTGAAGTGAGGTTCTTGAGGTCTATTGCCCAGGATGTGGGTATTGAGGAGGCGTTTGTGATGGAATCGAAGTCCCTGTCTCTCTGGGCACAGCTTTTGGACAGTGTGAGGGAGAGGTTCATTTACAGAGATTCTTTGCAGGCAGATCATTATACCACGGGCTGGAAGACCATAGAAGAAGGAATCCTACGGCAGAGGGAAATGGCATTGCTGGAAGTATTGTTTGGAGGGGATGGGCAACCCACCAACGATCCTGACAAGCTTAAGTGTACACCACAGATGTGGTGGAGCTTCACACGTATGGGGCCGTCCACACATAAAGGTTACCTGACATCACTGCAGACTGGGGAGAAGCGGGAGCCAGTGATGTCTGTAATAAATAAGCTTTGGTTGTACGACAGTATGATTGAAGGACCACTACAGGCCCACATCTCCTCTGTAGAGACAATGATTAACGAGCTCAAGGATACAGGGTTGAAAGAGAGGATTGAGAGAAGCAATTTCCATATGACCCCAGTGAGAACCAGACGCCCCCCAGCTAGAGAGAGCGGACAGACCTCACGAACTGAGTTGTGGTACTTCCTAACTGACCATGGAGAAGATATGAGACGGTGGGACAGGAAACCTACCCGAACCCTAGCAGCCCAAGTACAAGAGCTGAAAGAGAAAGAAAAGGGGAAGTCTGCGAAAGTGAGTGCCGTACCAGTATCCTGCGGGCAGGGATCTGACCCACTAGAGGGCTCCTCCCGTCAACATTCACAAGAGGAAAACGGTGACTGGCAGGATGAAGATGAATGTTAGAGGGGCCCTGCCTCTAGCCAGGTAGAGGCATGGGACAACCGTGTCTATAGGACTGTGTGGATCAGATGGCCTGACACGTCAGACCCACAGAAATACCAGGCTTTGGTTGATATTGGCACTCAGTGTACGTTAATGCCCTCAGGACATGTGGGACCAGAGACTATTTCCATTTCTGGGGTGACTGGAGGGTCTCAAGAGTTGACCATGGTGGAAGCTGAGGTGAGCTTGACTGGGAAAGATTGGCAGAAACACCCCATTGTGACTGGTCCACATGCCCCATGTATCCTGGGCATTGACTATCTCAAGAACGGGTACTTCAAGGACCCCAAGGGACGTAGATGGGCTTTCGGAATAGCTGCTGTGGAGACAGAGGCAGCTAAACAGTTGAACTCGTTGCCTGGTCTCTTGGAGAGCCCTTCGACCGTAGGGTTGCTGAAAGTTGAGGAACAGCAAGTGCCAATCACCACCACAGTAGTGCATTGCTGGCAGTACCGGACGAACCGAGACTCTGTGATCTCCATCCATAAGATAATCCGTGAGCTGGAGAGCCAAGGGGTGATCAGCAAGACCCATTCACCCTTCAACAGTCCCATCTGGCCTGTGCATAAATCTAATGGAGAATGGAGACTGGCTGTGGACTATCGTGGCCTGAATGAAGCCACCCCACCGCTGAGTGCTGCTGTTCCAAACATACTGGAGCTCCAGTATGAGCTGGAGTCCAAGATAGCGAAGTGGTACGCCACTATTGACATCACAAACACATTCTTCTCCATTCCCTTAGCAGCAGAGTGTAGGTCACAGTTCGCTTTCACCTGGAGGGGCGTGCAGTACACTTGGAACCGACTGCCCCAGGGGTGGAAACACAGTCCCACCATCTGCCACACTAGAGAAGGGTGAGGCTCCAGAACACCTGCAGTACATTGATGACATCATCATATGGGGGGACACAGCAGAGGAAGTTTCCGAGAAAGGAAAGAAAATCATCCAGATCCTCCTGGGAGCCGGTTTTGCCATAAAGAAGAGTAAAGTTAAGGGGCCTGCCAGAGAGATCCAGTTCCTGGGGGTGAAATGGCAAGATGGGCATCGTCAGATCCCGACAGAAGTCATTGATAAGATCACAACAATGGCCCCACCGACCAGCAAGAAGGAAACGCAAGCTTTTCTGGGTGCCATAGGTTTCTGGAGGATGCATATCCCGGAGTACAGTCAAATCGTAAGCCCTCTCTATCCGGTAACCCGCAAGAAGAATGATTTCCAGTGGGGCCCTGAACAGCAACAGGCATTCAAACAGATTAAACGAGAGATTGCACACGCTGTAGCCCTCGGGCCAGTCAGGACGCGGACAGATGTGAAAAATGTACTCTATTCTGCAGCTGGGAATAAAGGCCTCTCCTGGAGCCTCTGGCAAAAGGTGCCTGGTGAGACTTGAGGCCGCCCACTTGGGTTCCGGAGCCGAACCTACAGGGGATCTGAAGCCAACTACACCCCAACAGAGAAGGAGATCCTAGCGGCTTATGAAGGAGTACAAACTGCCTCCAAGGTGATTGGCACAGAGGAACAGCTGCTCCTGGCACCTCGACTACCAGTGCTGAACTGGATGTTTAAGGGAAAGACGCCCTCTACACATCATGCCACTGATGCTACATGGAGTAAGTGGATTGCTCTGCTCACGCAGTGTGCCCGTATTGGAAATCTGAATCGCCCTGTGTCATGGTTTGAGATAGCCCCAAAATCCAATTCCCTAACTCCATTCCCCCTCCCACATCTCAACCCAATGTGAGATGGGTTTTTCCAGACAAAACACACCAGACTCAGAATGGGGGAAAGGGAATATATTACAATGACTGTACAAATAAATACTATAACACATTATACACACGATCACAACTATCTCTACCATGACATACAGTATTTACAATGGATCAGATCTCTTCTCCCCTCCAAATAAAAGTCCAGGAGGGAAAGAAGGACAGATCCCTTCCACATTTAGGGAAGCAGCTCCTCTTCTGTCTTCCATGCAGCAGTAACTGGATTGCTGTAGCTGGATCTCTTTTCAATACACACAAGGGGGTCTCCAAACCCCTTGACTCTCCTTCAGTCCAAGCGAAGGTCTCACCTGTGGACTGCCAGCAGGGACAAGACTCGCGACACCACAGGTATATCACGAAATGCAGGGGCATCTTTGTGAAAGTCCCTTCCTCAGGGGATTCACCCCTGAGTCAGAACATCTTGGGCAGCATTCAGTTGCAAGCCTTTGCCTCAAGAGTTCTACCAGAGCTCCCGTGCTCTGTCTCAGGCTGCCAGGCTTGTCAGCAGCAGCGAGGGGGGCCAAGGTCAACTCCCCTCGCATTCCATCTGGCCGTCCCGGTCCAGCTCCGGGACGTCTTTTGAGCTTCTCAGCTCCTCTCTCTCTCCAGTGCTGCATGTCCAAAACTCTTCTCCAAAATAGGAGTCCATCTCCCTCTTTTTCTCAGAGGGATCAAAGGAGTTTGGGGGGGTCTGGTATCAGTTCTTACCCCCAGAACTCTGTCTCTCAGCTGCTGGCTCTCTTTTCCTCGGCTCTCCTTCCAGGAGTCTTCTCTGCGGTGCTGCATGTTGTTCCTGCTGCTCCTCCGGTTCAGGTCTTATCTATCCTGGCTCTCTACCAGTCTCTGGATGCTGCGTCTCTGCTTTCTGCTCTGTCTCCGCTGCCCAGTTTGGAGAAAACATCTCCTGGCTTAACTACAGACGCTTAGTCCAGTCTAACACTGTTCCAAGTCTTTGCAGTCCCCCCCCGCCAGGGGCTGGGAGGCCCCAGAGGCCCCGAGGGGCTCAGAGCCCCTTCCTCGTGGCTCTACAACATGACTACTTCTTCTAACAACCAAAACTACAACTCTTCTCTTCCAGTCTGGTTGTGGTATGTTTACATTTTTGCAGGAGCGCCCATTGGACAAAACTTCAAAACTTCCAGGGGTTACCACCCCTCTGGGGTTTTACCATTTTTCTTAGCCTCTGGGGGAAAACAAGATTCAAACTACTACACCCTGGGATCCTAGAAGTCATCACAAACTGGCCGGAAGGTGAGAGTTTTGGTCTAGCAGATGAAGAAGAAGAAGAGCAGGTGGTACGGGGCTGAGGAAGCCCCAGAATTCGATAAACTACCAAAAGAGGAAATGTGCTATGCCCTCTTCACTGACGGTTCCTGTCGCCTTGTAGGAATGAAACGTAAATGGAAAGTAGCTGTATGGAACCCCACCCGACAAGTTTCAGAAGCTACTGAAGGGGAAGGAGAATCGAACCAATTCGCAGAGCTCAAAGCTGTCCAGTTAGCATTGGACATTGCTGAACGGGAGAAGTGGCCAAAGCTTTACATCTACACTGACTCGTGGATGGTAGCCAATGCTCTGTGGGGATGGTTGGACAGATGGAAGAAGGCCAATTGGGAATGCAGGGGAAAACCCATCTGGGCTGCTGATACGTGGCAAGACATTGCCACCCGGACAGAGAAGTTGATTGTGAGAGTCCGCCACGTAGACGCCCATGTGCGCAAAGGCCGAGCCAGTGAGGAGCATCGCAACAATGAACAGGCAGACCGAGCTGCACAAGTCAAGGTGTCCCAGGTGGACCTGGACTGGCAGCACAAAGGAGAGTTGTTCCTAGCACGGTGGGCCCATGATGCCTCAGGCCATCAGGGCAGAGATGCTACCCATAGATGGGCACGAGACTGAGGGGTGGACTTAACCAAGGACATTATTTCCCAGATTATCCATGACTGTGAGACCTGCGCTGCCATCAAACAGGCTAAGAGACTGAAGCCCCTATGGTATGGTGGACATTGGAGTAAGTATAGGTATGGGGAGGCCTGGCAAGTTGACTACATCACACTGCCACAAACCCGCCAAGGTAAGCGCTATGTGCTCACCATGGTGGAGCCACTGGATGGCTGGAGATGTATCCGGTGCCTCACGCTACTGCCCGAAATACCATCCTGGACCTTGAAAAGCAAGTCCTGTGGCGACATGGCACCTCAGAGCACATCAAATCAGATAACAGAACTCATTTCAAGAACAGCTTAGTTGCCATCTGGGTGTAGGAGCATGGCATCAAGTGGGTGTACCACATCCCATACCATGCAGCAGCTGCAGGGAAAGTTGAACGGCATAATGGACTGTTGAAAACTACCCTGAAAGCGTTGGGTGGAGGGACAGACAAGCACTGGGATCAGCATCTAGCAAAGGCTACATGGCTAGTTAACACCAGAGGCTCCATCAACCGAGCCGGCCCTGCCCAATCATAGTCCCTCCACACCATGGATGGAGACAAGGTCCCAGTGATTCACATGAGGGGTATGTTAGGGAAAAAGGTTTGGATTAACCCTGCCTCGAGCAAAAGCAAACCCATTCGTGGGATTGTTTTTTACCCAAGAGCCCGGTTGCACCTGGCGGGTGATGCAGGAAGATGGAGAAACCCGGTGCATACCCCAAGGGGTGAACTGGCTGTAACCATATATTTGCATCTGTATGTAACTCTGAATCTGTATCTGGTTTTGTATATATTCGTAGATGTGTACATAGTTAGAATAATGCATGTACGTATGAGGATCAAAGATTTAATCTGATAAAGTGTGGTAGCATGGGAAAGAAAAATTAGGGGTGGATAATGTTACAGATTAGGAACTCGGGGGAATTTTTCTTCCCCTGCCTCACTCCAAGGGAAAACGGAGTGAGCAGGGGGGGAAGGGAGGTCATTAGCTTTACAAAGGATGTACCCTGGCTCTGCTGATGGGCCATTCAGAGAGGCTGGAGGGAGAGGAGGGGGTTGGCTCTGTTCTGAGGGGAGAGGGGCAGGCTGTGTTGTTGGCTGCTCCGGGAGGAGCTGGGGGGAGCGGGAGACCGTGGAGTTTTTTTTCTGTCTAGAAGACGGGGATGGGGTCTGTGCCCAGGGCATTTAGGAGAGAGGACCTGGAAGCCAGTTTGCCCTGGTTTTTCCCATCCCGGTCAGCTCAGACTGCTGGCTCCGACTGGCCCGGCTACCTTGCTCCTCAGATCTGCTGTGTTTCATTGGAGAATTGCGTTGCCCGCGGGAGAGAAGGGAGGAGTTTTGAGATGCCGTCACTTGGAATAGTGGTGAGTCCCATGGGAGTGAGCTGCCTTCCTCCCCTTTCTTCTCCATTGAGGGAAGGACCCCCCATTTCCTTCTCGGTCCCTCCCGCGGGCCAGGACCGCTCCCTCCGGACCCCTCTCCCCGCATGGCGACCACCGGAGCCCAACAGTGCCCCCTGCTGACCGCGACCGAGAACTGCAGATCCTACACCTTCAGCGATCCAACAGCGCCCCCTGCAGGCAATGATTAGGACTGCGCTAAAGGACAGAGAAGTATTTCCTTCAGATTTTTTTTTTGTTTTTTTTTTTTCCCTAGGACTACTGTCTAGTTCTTTTGTGTTCTGTTACTGTTTTTTCTGCCAACATACATATATCTTTTAATAAAGGGTTGTTATTTCTTCTGTTTTCCCACATTTTCCTTGAGTAAAACCCCTTAATTTTGATATTACAAGTGTTGAGAGAGAGGAGTTTGGTCTACCTCATAACTCATCCTCTCTAACAAACAGTCCAGTCTCATCAGACTGAGACAGGAAGGAAGCCAGGAATTGTGATCAATCAGAAGACACCAGAAGACAATTTCCTGTCCCCAATGTGAACACATGTTCTGCATAATTTTGTGCAAATTTTTCTGCAATTTTGTGGCCTCTGCATTTGACACTTAATGAACACATGAGCAAATATGATTGCAGTAACCCACTTGCTACAAGAAACAATCACCAGCAACCTCGTCATGTGTTCAGGGAAGTGAGGATTATCCTAATGGGAAGGTTCTCCCAGCATAGCCTTTTTCACTCCATGTCCTTGTTTGTTCTATCTATCATCTGAGACCACTGGATCAAGGCTGGGAGAAACAACCTGTCTCCATGGAGATTGTACCAGCCCAGAGGGATGGAGGAGACTGCCCTGATGGGAGAGGTGGGAATGCCCATCATTTTGTGCTTTCCTGCCCCTCACATCTCTCCTAGGGTCTGAGAGCAGGCTCTGCCGTTTGTCTGGCACAGTATGGGCAGTGTGAGCCTTGGGGCCACAGGCATGGACTTGTTCGGGGACATCTGCTGCTTATGCCACCAGGGAGGGCATGACTGGTCCCTGACCCCGCAGGCCGTCAGGCCTGCCCAGTCCTACTCTTGGAACAGCAGTGGTTCAGAGGGCCACACGTCACATATATGACCTCAAAAGGGAAACACTAAGCTGCTCTTCTTTGCGAGAAGCTTAGCACTTAAAGCTGATTTCAACAGCTTTTGCCTAAAGTTTTAAGACCCGTCACTACTCAGCAGCTGGTTTATGGCTGTTGTAAAAGATCAGAAAAAAAATAAAGAAGTCTCCCAAAGCTGGGGGGGAACGCTTTCCAGTTCTCCCATCCATCACTGGGGGGTGCTGGCATATACAAGTGTAGAAAGCCAAAAATCCACGTGGGGCCGACACTGGCCCGGGACTCTGCACTGTTGTGTCTGAATCTGTGTCCTGCCCTGGGAGATACTTATATTAATGCTTTGCACAGTGAGACAGATGCATCCATGCACTGGTACATTCACCTCCACACTTTGTAGGTTGTCCTGCCCACTTTTGCAGCATCCTCGCACTCCTGATGGGTCGTTTAATGCTCCCAAGCTTTCTTTAGGCAGGAGATCTGGGTGTTTTGTTGGGAGAGGGAACAGGAAGTGGCACATTTTTCTGTGACTTTAGTTATCCTCTGATTCATGAAGCTGTTCTGGTGCAAACTATATCCCTCCTCAGATTAGGAATTCAGTGGAGGATTTGAGTCCAGGCTGGTCCTCAGTACATAACCACTTGTTCTGTAGACAAAACTGCTCTGCTTCAGGTTCTGGAGTGCTCTGGGCCATGGGTAAAAGCATTTTCAAGGCATGACTGTGGTCTGGGGTGTCTATTTTCAAGTTCTTCTGCAGAGAGCAGGTGTAGGCACCACCGCCATAGGAACCCGCTGGGGAAGGCTCCCAGCTCTGCGCTCCAGGCTTGCAGTAAAACTGCAGCCCAAGGAGAATATGTTGTGGGTAGCTCAGCAGTGTCCTGGCTCCTCTCTTTGGGCACAACTGGGATCTCCTGAGGCAGTAGGATTTGAATGGCAGCAGGGGAGTGGAGGAGCTGGAGTGATCATTCAGCCTCTTATGCTGGGGCTGGAGACGTCTGTGGGTTTGCTCTGCCTGGTGTAACCCTGAGCTGAGCATGCTGACAGCACAGACCAGAGACAGCCCTCTCCCCTGCTGCTGACAGCCATCCCTGACCACCCTGTTTGTGCATCAGTTTTGCTGCATGGCGGTTATTACCCACCCTGACAAAGTCTCCTCTCCTCAGAGCAGCACCATGGTCCTTTCCATGTCAGCCAGGGAGCAAGAATGAACACAGGGCAACTGAAATGAGGGGAAGCCAAGGGAATGGCTCCATCCCCATCTTGGTGACCACAAGCAAATGAGGTGCCTGTGCAAACCAGTGACTTGTCTCAAGGATGTGCCCTGGCCACCATCAGGGCGATACACTTGCTCAACCACGAGACCTCCAGCAGCTCTGCTTCCAGGGTGAGACCTCACTCCATTGCCTTGTAAAATATTTTCTTTGCAAACCCAAGGAAACCACGTGTGTGTTTACAGGGGGAGAGGCCTGAGATATCCCCAAGCGCTGCCTTACTCCACTTGAGATCTTGTAGGAGAGCTGTCGAGAATACTGAGTAATTACAGCTCGCACTGAATCACAGAGGAATGCAGGCGCAGCATCTCGCTTACAAATTGTTGCAAAGACCCTACAGATTAAACCCTTCTTTCCCCCATAAAGGGATTCATTTGTGCTGTAAATGGTAAAAATAGCAAGTGTTGTTATTAACAAGGATGTGGCACAACTGTTGACTCCCATGCACAATGTGTCTCCATATGGCCATTACAGTTGAAGGACAAAATCAGTATTTTATGTTTCTCACAATTATTGTTCATCAAACGTTTATGAAAATGCATAATGACTGCATGTGATGAGCATGTTTTTCAATAAAGGGAGTAAGATAAGGACCCATATGAATTTCCAAATAAGAAAGACCATTAAATTAATAGCTTAATTACACAATAAATTCTAAAACATTTTCTAGAATGCATTTTATTTTCATTTAACATAATAACACGTTTCACTGCATCTCTTTCTGGGATTCATATAATAAACCTACAGCAATGATGTGCTTCCCCGAGTCTCAGTTTCCATTTTTGTTGCCCCTCTGGGAGGTGCTGAGGGTGCAGGTTCTGCTGCTGTGCTCCCACAGCACCGGGGCTGGGGGTGTGCGATGCACAGACGGGCTCTGAGCAGGGCTCTGAATCACTAATCCCAGAAACACTGAAGGCATTACAGTGCCAGTCTCTGTCTGACTGGACCTGGATGGGTTTGTTCTCCCACTCACACACTCCGAGGTGCCTTCCTGCCAGCTCGTGGCCCTGCACAGTGGGCTGTGCAAGTGACATTCAAGACTGCATCTTTCCCAGGAAGCAATTGCTGTTAATTACCTTCACTTCACCACTGTGACTGTCCAGCTGTTTGCCAAGTCCAGTACCTTGTGTGGTCCTACCCAGCTCCTAGTGGGTGACAGGATGCTCTGCCAAGGATGGCATCCCCAGTTTGGCATGGTGTTGATAAACAGGGAAATGAACAGAAAAGAGCTGCAGGAAGGGCAGAGTGGCTGGAAAACATGCCTTAGCTTGGGCAGTGAGGGGGAGGTGTACCAGGTGACCCGCTGGCAGTGCAGGAGCCCTCACTTTGGGAGAAAAGTGTTGGTGAGAGACAGGTATTTGGGTGAGGGCAGCACATAGAGAAGAGTTCGTGGTAGAAACAGTCACTAGGATGAGTCAAACCAGAATAAAAACGTGCATGAACAACTCAGTTAAGAATCTATCAGATTTGGTGTCGCTGTCCTACCAGGGAGCTGTCAGGGAGCGTTGGGTCTATGCCTTGCTTCCTCAGAGCTTTGAGTTCAGTGGAGAGAGATGGTCTGAGCTAAATCCTGCAAAGGTGTGTAGGGGTTGCTTGGGCCATGATCCTTCCTCCATGTCCCTTTCCCTTGCCTGCACCCATGTCCTCATCCTCTTGAAGCCACATGCCCCTGTGCATCTTCAGTTCCTCCTGTACATCTTGCATGGTGCCTACTAACCTGAAATACCAGTGCTCACCCCATGGCCCCATGGGAAAAAGCTTGGAATGGGTCATGTAGTATTTTTGGGAGCAGTTTCTGTCCTATCACTGTCCTCTTATGGCTGGGCTCCGGGCTTGGCCTGTACACATCACTTTGGAAAAGGGGCAGTTTCTCTCCAAATTCATGACAGAAAATAGCAACTGGGGTATTTTCCATTTCATTTTCTGGCTGTACTACCAGTGGAAATGTCCCTGCATGCAGTTAAAGTGTCAGACAGGGAGATTTGAGGCTTGTGCTCCTCAGCAGATCTACTGAACCCTCTCTGAAACTCAACTACGGGTAGGTCAGTAATAACCAATGCCCCATTAACAGCAGCAGGGTCTTGCAGCAGCTTCCGAGAGGCATCGTGCAACGAGCTGAAACTTCTGTAAACTATAAATATATAATTAGAGTCTGTCTAACAAATTGTAGTGGTGGAGAGGGAGTGTGTGCACAGTTCTCAGGCACAAATGCCCCCCTGGCTGGACACAGTACATTCCAGCAGCATCTCAGCGTTTATGTCCCAATTAATATTCCACTTGCAAAAAGGCATTTTATTAAACGACAATTTGAAAATTAATTCTATCAATTTTCCATTGATTGCATATCTCACTCTAAATGAACTCAACTGGCAACTCACTTGCCTACCTGCACATTGAATTATTCTCTACAGAGCTGACATACTTGCAAACACAAGTGTGGATGGAGCCACAGGTTTGTCACTTGCCTTTCAGCCACTTGGGTAGGTGCTGTATACTCACCATTTGCACCCAAAGGATGGAGTCAAGGCTTTTGCAATTCAGGGGCTGGTGCTCTCAGGGGTTTGCATCCAGTCAGGTGTCTTGGCCTGACCTTGGCTCTCGGTCCTCTGTTGAAACCCTTTTGGAGGAAGATCATGACTCATGACAGGCATGCCAATCTTGTCACCCTCAGCAGGTATGTGACCCTGGGAAATGGTGCCCATGGCCTCATGCTTGCTCCAGGAATGTTCAAACATCTAAAGGAAGAAGATTGCTCTCCTCTTGTTTGGAAGTAAGAAGTGCCTCTGACCAGGGCCCACTTTCTGTCCCTGGATTTCTCTTCTGTGCTTTGCCATGGGGCTGTATCTCTCTGTCCATGACCACCACTGGTGCTAGGCCATCTTTCAGGCCCTCCTGTAGTAATGGTAGCTCTGTGTCCAGGCTCTGATATGCAGAGAGGTATGCACACCCTCAGGGATGTAAAGAGGGGTGGAATGGACTGTGAAGACCCACTGAATTGACCACAGCTCATCTGCCATCAACCACAGCCCTTGCTGCCCTCCTTGGTGGGTCCTTCTGTCCCATCTGCGTCTGACTAGGGCTGTCCTTGTCATCCGGAGCTGTGCTGGGTCAGTGGCCCTGACTGGTGAACTGAAGTCCCTGCGACGAGGATCCATGACGTGGGAGCATCCATGACACAGCTGAAATTCCCTCCTGCACAAGAATGAGCCCAGAAGCAGCCTTTGGTGTATGGGAGATGCTGTGAAGTCCCAGCCCGTCAATACACTCATGTCCCCTGATGCTGGTTCCAGAAGATATTTCTTCATCATCAACTGGGATCCCCAGCTTCTTCATCCCTAATCCATCCAGAGCTTCCTTCGGATACTCTTCTGATTGAAGAAAGGAAAGGTTCCCAAAAAGAATTATTTTCATGTGCCAAGGAAGGACGTTACTGAGCCCATGAGAATCATCATGGGCTATTCTCAGTGCTCTGTTACTCTGGACCCTCCCCAACCCCAAATTAGTGTCCTGCTAATGAAAACAAAGAGCACATCTCACTCATGAATACTTATGCTCTAGTTCCCACTCTCAGAGAAGTTTCTCCATTCACACTAAGTATGAGAAGAGACATAGGCAGATGCCCAATCTCAGTTTCCTGGAGTGATGGCAGGAACCTGTAGAGAAGATGAGGGCAGTCTAATGGCCAGGATGGGGGTGATGATCTTTCCCTTCAAAGGGACAGTTGGGGGGACTGTGGGATAACAGCATGTGTGTAACAGGCATTGACTGACAGGTCTTTGGGGTGCATGGCTGGGTATTCTTAGCCATATGGACGAGGAATGGCTGCAGGAGCTGGGCAATGTCCTTGCCTCAGGCACCGGTGTCCCTGATCCTGCTGCAACCAAGTTCAGCATCTCTGCTGATCACGAAGATCGTTGCTTTTACAGGCACTAGAACAGCCATTACTTTATTTGAATGGAGGCTTCTTATGGTTTAATATCATTAAATACAGATGCAACTTGTGTTCCTAAAGCCATAATGCCCCTTCCTGTTACTGCCTCACAATTAACTTGGCTATAAAACTTTCAAACATATTGCAGGCACTAATTCAACTGGATGGTGAAGAAACACGGTTTTATTGGGCAATTACAGAGCTTGGAATATGTTGCAGCACGAGCGGTACCTTCCCAATAGAAGCAGGGGCTGCCAGGTTCTGTGACTGAAAAAAGTCCAAAGGTGACATCAAAACAGCCAAATCTCCAGGCTGCAGGAATGGTTTTATTTACATCTTAATAAAATGCTCTCCAGTAGCAATGAGAGCTTGGTGAGCTGGGCAGGTCAGGGCTGGGCCAGTTCCTTTACATCTCCACTCTGCGCTGCTGCCCAGCCACCCTCCATTAAGTTGTTGCTGCCCATCTGCTCAACATGGTGGTCCCAGTTTAGCTTAAGATTCCTGGTCTATGCCCCCACACTCAGGCCACAACTGGTGTTTTGTTCTCTGGAGAGCTGTGCAGAGAATCCCTCCATCCTCCTGCTCCTGCTGGACCCTGAGGATGTGCAGATCACTGGGCAGGATGAGGAGTAGAGGGCACAACATCTCTCTGGGTCTTGGTCTTATGTTGGGGATTCTGGTCCTTCAGAAGAAACCTGTCCTGGGAAGGAGGTGAAGAAGGGTGCTGAGCTGGGTGTTTCTGGGTTGTCAGGGGAGTAAAGGAGCATGGGGAAACTGCGAGGGGCTGTAGGACCCCTACTATGATGGCTGTCAAACAGGAGAGGGCCCTTGTCTCCTGAGATACTTGCAGGTTGCCCCAGAGACAGATCTCTCAGTGCCTTTGTTCCTGACATGGGACACACATGACATGACATGAGGCACACAGGATATGTAGGCATGTGTCTGGGCAGGCAATGAGAGCAGGCATGAGTTTCTTCAGCTACACCAAATACAGGGCTTTCTCTGGAGAGCATCCTCCCACACAAGTGTCCCTACACATCCCCTCAGGCTCTTGGAAAAGTGAATCTAAACACTGTAAGCAAACATGCAACAATGGATAGGTCTAGGCAAGCACAAGGGAGGCAAAAGCAGGTGACCATGTCCCTACAGCATATTCAGCCCATTCAGATTGACCTGCTTTGGGGTTGTGCTGAAGACATGTGGCTTTTCTAATGATACTCTGCTGGAGCTGTCAGAGGGTGTCAGGCTGTGAGCTGATGGGGCAGCTGGGACACAGGTGACAGTTGAGAGGGGCTGGGTGCTCTTG
The DNA here is from genome assembly GCF_009829145.1 of Chiroxiphia lanceolata. NCBI lineage: Eukaryota > Metazoa > Chordata > Aves > Passeriformes > Pipridae > Chiroxiphia > Chiroxiphia lanceolata. The sequence goes on from NC_045654.1 coordinate 424,936, forward strand.
CTGTAGAGTCACAGCTGATGGTTCCAGATGCATCCTGAGAAGCATCAGAAAAAATCTGCTTTTTTAGTTCTCTGAAAGGTCAAGCAAGATACTGTCCACTTCTGGATGGCAAAAACAATGCAAAACCAAATGGACAGACCTGGGTGTGAGCACTCACTGTGCTCCCAAGGAGACTTTCTTGGAAGAGGCATGACACTGAGAATTCTCTGTGCCATTCAGGGGTGGAGGCCTCCATCTGGGGCAGGAGGCTAAATCCCCCCAGTCACTGACTGTCTCTGTCTGTGACACCCCTTCCTTGGCAATGAGCTTGCACAGGCACAATCAAGTAGGGTCTCTTCCTGTCTCTTCTCCAGAGATGTTTTTTCTGTGGTGTTCAACTCCCCTGTGAAGATAGATCCACTCCCACAGTGGTGCTGGCTGTTATTGCCTTTTGTTGCTGTTGGCCATGGGTGATGTAGGCAACCTTGCTGGGAGAAGCCAGGGGACAACCTGGCTGGGGAATGACTTTCTCCTCTCTTCTCAGCAGAGGGGTTATTTCCTCAGTGTGGAGAAGGGAGGAAAACACACCACACTCCTGGCAGACTGTGCTTATGCCAGCTAAGGCCTCCCCGTGTCCTCAAGTGGGAACAGAGACTTTTCGTACATTAGAAACATCCAGTCTTTGAGCTCTTGGGACTGGGCGAAAGCAGGACTAAGAGAGCAGCTGAGGGCTGTGAGACAATGGTTCCCTCTCCCAGGTTCAGGAATGCTCTGTGCCACAGGAGAGCTTGCGTAACAGATGGGATGGAGGTAGATCAAAGGCTCCTGGATAAAGATGTGCCAAACAGTAGCAAATACTTGAATATTCACAGCATGCAGGCATGATGTCCTTGTCTCTGTCCTCCTTGATTGCCATTCCTCCTACAGTGCTTTGCCATCCTGCATAAAATAACATCTCATCTGTGGGTGATTCAAGGGAAGGGGTGAAAGAACTGCTTCCACGTCATGTGTGGTACATCTGCCAGTGTAGGACTGAGGGAATGATCTCAGAGAGGTGGCCGCCATGCACGAGAGACTCTTTAGCCTGTTTGTAGTGTGGAACACATGGTCATATGAGGTGTGAATGCTCAGAAGAACTGGAAGGCAAAACATTAAGTGCTGAGGGAACAGTACCCTGGACGAGTCTTCGCCCTCAGGAGCTTTTTCTTGTCATCCTTGGAGGTCAGACACAGCAACTAGCTGTGAGGCAGCATGGCCAAGTGCAGCCAGAGGCTTGGGAACAACTACTGGTGCCAGCATGGCCATCAAGCACAACAGCTTCTGCAAGCAGGAAGATAGGTGGAGGGCTTTGATTTGGGGATTTCTTTGGAGTTAATAATGGAATTAATTTGTGAAAGATATTGGAGTCAGATACTCCCTCTTGACCACAGTGATTTACGCTTCATGAACTGGCAGTAAAAGCAGACTATATTCGTATTATTTTTTATTTTTTCCCTACTATGGAAATGGAGAAAATGTGTTAAGTCTTGAAGGAAAATGTTTTTATTTCTGCTCTAATAACAGATCTTTCTATCCCTCTTTGTCCATTATATGACTGCTGTTTTCATGGTGTTGCCTTCAAGAAAGAGCTTCTCATTTATTCTTTCCTCTCTGGAGAGGAAGGTCATATCCCTCGCAAATAGGAAAATTAATTAGAGACGTAATTCAACAGTTGCCTGATAGGTCAGATATTGGAAATAAATATACAGGTTAATGCATTATTATAACAAATATTTTTGTTCCTTTAGTGAGTCATAATGAAAACGTATTGTATTAAGAAAAGATTAATTTTATATGTCACTGGTGGAGGGGATGGGCTGCAGCCACACAGAATGCTCGGACACAGCTTGCACACAGCTGGGAGCCTCCCAGAGCCCACCTCTGCAGAGGTGGGGAGTACCATTGCAAGGGACTCAGGTGTGGGCAGCAAAGCATGCTTGAGAAGAGATATGGAATTATGGAATCACAGAATCATTAAGGCTGGACATCGAGTCCATCCATTAACCCAGGACTACTGTGTTCATCATTAAACCTTGTCCCCAGATGCCACATATACATGGCTTTTAAGTCCCTCCAGCATTGGCGACTCCACCACTGCTCTGTTCCAATGCCTGACCACCCTCTTAGTAAGCAAGTTTTCCCTAATATCCAACCTAACACAATTTAATCTCTGATGCAACTTGAGGCTGTTTCCTCTTGCCATGTCCTTTGCTCCCTGGGAGCAGAGCGCAACCCCCACTCAGCTCCCCCCTCCTGTCAGGGAGTTGCAGAGCCAGAAGGTCCCCCCTGAGCCTTCTTTTTTCTAGGCTGACTCCCCCCCGCTCCCTCAGCGCTGTGGTGCTCTAGCCCCTTCCCAGCTCTGTTCCCTTCTCTGGACATGTGAGCAATTACAACAGCGTGAGCAAGTGGATATTACCCTTCCCTAAACTTCTGCAAAGGGTGCAGCTGATACATAAAGCTTTAGCAAAAACCAAAGCCTCCTTCAACAGTGATAAACTTACTTGAGATCTCTTAAAATATCTGCTCGGTTTAGGCACAACCCAGGCAAGGCACCACCAAATGGCACCTCCAGACATTGTCTCCCACAGTTCTATATCCTGAAGGATGAACTGGCACTTTTATTATAAATTCTCCTTCTTTCAATGGTTGGTGATCACTCTCCAACCCATCTTCTGAAGTGCCCTGACCCCTTGCACTTCCTGTGGTCAGCCCTGGCAGGGTTTGTTCAGGTGGCTGTAGGTGCCCCGTGCTTTCAGTGTCCCTCTCCTACAAATGCTGTCTCTGTTCCTCAGCAGCCTGAAGGGCATTTCAGGGCCCTGTAGTCCAGCCCATGGTTGACTGGATTTGTCTCTCCCCTTTCTTTCTGCAGGGCAATGTTTGTTGGTGAGGGGGCTCCTTGCTGCAAATCTCAGGAATGGGAACCTCCATTAACCCGCCCTGTGCCTGTGGGTGAAGGCACTGACCCTGTGTACCCCTGCTGTTTTTCACGGCATTGTAATTTAATTTTAATGTATTGATTTTTTTTTTCACAATCCAGGAACTCAAGTGCTTGAGATCCAGAGGTCGGGAGATGCTGCTGGCAGTTACCTGCCCCTTCTAGTCCTCCTGGCCATCCTGGAGCAAACCTCATAGCCTCAGAACCTGTGGATGGGATGTGAGGAGACTGGGGAGCTGTCACTCACACCACCCATGATGCCAGGCTCTTTTGGGAGGGAACATGGAACAGTGTTGTCTGCAGGCATGTGAGGAAGGCAGCCAAACAGTGGTTAATTAATAAGTCACAATTGTAGGCAGAGTTCTCATGTCTAGAAACACTTTTGTTTCTCAGCAGCACTTTCTGAGTGATGGAAGGAGCAGTGAGGAGTGCTCCATTAAATGTACCTTCCCAGGGCAGGAGCACTCCAGTTGTTGGGAAGGACATCTCCCATCAGAGCGCAGAAAGAGCTCTCATGTGTTCGGGGGTGTAGGAGAAGCAGGTGGGAGATGTGATCCTGCTGCAGGGCTGAAGGGACTTATTTCTGTAGGTTTACTGTGAGGATGGTGAGGCCCTGGCACAAGTTGCACAGAGAAGCAGTGGCTGCTCCATCCGTGGAAGTGCTCAAAGTCAGGTTGGACGGGGCTTGAAGCAACCTGGTCTAGTGAAAGGTGTCTCTGCCCATGGCAGGGTATTGGAACTAGACTTCTAGAGACCCCTTACAACCCAAAATTTTCTGTGATTCTATGATTCTACTAGTAGCTGCTAGGTTTTCTGTAAGAATTTGTGCAGAAGCATCTACCAGGGACTCATCTCTGATGCCAGAAGACTTTCTTGTTGAGAGAATCTTAGATGATGCAGGTCATAACATATTGCTTCAGGCCTATTTGCACAATCCAGCCTGCGTGCCAGACGGCGGGGACCTGTATTCTCAAGCAGCAGATGTGTGTCCTTGAGCAGCAGATATGAGAAAGCTGCACAGAGGTAAACAAGAGAGAGGAGGACAGAGCGTGTGCCTTGGCAAGGAGAAGGAATAAAGTGATACGTAGAGCTTGTGAACCCTGTAGGACCCTGGAAAATGTGTGTATTTTTTGGAATAAAGTGGAGCATTGACTGTACCTCCATGAGGATGTGTCTTTGACTCTGGAGCTCCTTTTTGCATCTTCTCGTTTTATCTGGCACCTGGAAAGGTGATAAGAAGCGCGAAAAGGCAGAAGAATGCAGATAGCTGATTGATCTCGGTGGTGAGACGTGGTTGGAGACGTGAGAGGCTGAATGGAGCGGGACAGAGGAGTTTTGGATTGCGGAGGCCAGTCGGCGCGAACCGAGGTAAGAAGGATCGCTACCTTTCCCCTGTCATTTGTTGTAAGCATGGAATCGGAATTTGCTGCGGCTACAAAACTGCTGTTAGGTATCCTCGCTAAGCGAGGGAAGCAGTAACTGAGAAGGTATTCGACAAGCTTATTGCTTGGGCCCGTGAAAACATTTTTTTTTTAAAGAATCCCCTCTCCTTTTCGCCTTTGAGGAATGGCGGGGTTTGGGAGATAGACTTTGGGACTTGACTACTCTCGCCGCTACTACGAAACTTCTCGGCCGTGCAGTCATCCTGCTGAAGAGGGGAGTGCGGCACACACTGCCCCGACCGAATCGTGTGAATTTGAACCGTGGCCGCCGCCACGACGAACACCAGAGAGCCGCTATGACCGGGAGACCCTCACGGCGTAGCAGAGCAGAGCGAGACAGTGCCGCGGGGGTAAAGCAGGAGCGCCCGAGAGCTGGTAGGAGAGCAGCCCGGCAGTAGCGGTGCAAGAAAAAACCAGGAGCAGCCCCAGAGGGAAACGGGGATGGTGCAACCCCGGAAAAGCATCACTTCTTGTTGAGAAGGGGAGCAGGCTAGAAGGCTGTTTTCCCGTGTTTCTGTTAACTCTCGTGTTGACTCTGTTGTCTGTCCGGTGTGTCATTGTGGGCTCACGGTGTTGCTAACTATGCCGTACTAGTGCTGGGGGTTGTGCGTGTGTGTGGAGAAGAGACCATGGGTTTGTTAGTAACTGTTAAAACCCAGGGATGAGGGTCCGGGAGAGGTGTCTCAGATGACACAGGAGCATAGGAATTTCCCTTTGAGATTATTCAAACTGCCGCTTGTGCCAGCAGCCGCGGCGGAGAGGCGGCTCGGGCGCTGTGGGACCTGCGCCAGGTTTGGCGGGGGTTGCAGCAGCAAGGGCAGACACTAAACAACTTCAGCGGGTTCTCTCTCCCTTCCCCCCCCGCGAGGGGAGGGGGGGAGAGCGAGTGGGAACAGCAGCAGAGGCTGCAGTGAGAGAGAAAACCAAAATAGCCATCTTTCCTTTTTCTGTTACTCTTGGCGAACAGGTATTTAAAACGAACAAGTACACACCTTTCCATAGTTCTCGTTTCCATCTCTAGCTCCTTAGCTCTGCCATGTGGGAATTAGTGAGGGACCGGCTTGCTGGGTGGTTGCCCCGCATAAACCATGCATCTAAGTGGTCGAGACAAGAAAGCAAAAATCTCTCTCTTTAGTCCTTCTAATCACTTGTAGATAGCTTAAACCCAAAGAATTGCGTTTAACTGCAAGCTAGTATGCAGACAGTTTTAGGGAGTTTTTCTGGGAAATGAATATTTGTACGTAAATCTTAGTGAAATGCCTTATTCTTAGCTGTATCTTACCCCTATAAAATCCTTCCGCAAAAATATCGTATTCAGCAAAAAAAAAAAAAAAAAAAAGCAGGGTTTTGACAAAAAGGGTAAAAAGCCCTCTTTCAAAACTTTGCCTTTGCCTTCGCAGAGAAAGAGATAAGGTGTTAGCGGCTTACACAATAGAGATAGTTTGTTGCCGAGCAACTGAGTGGGAGGCTTACACCTCCTCTGGCCAAACTCAAAAAAAAAAAAAAAGTTTACATTTCCAGTTTCTCCGGACTGGGGGTGTGTGTGTGTAGAACCCTCCTGCTTTATAGAGGCTGCAACTTTGCAATCTTCTGATTGGGGAAAGAAATATTTTTGCCTTACAGTTTGTGGGAGAGAAGGCAAAAAATCTAAAAAACCTCTCCTATCTCGCTTTGAATCTCTCTGCCTACAGGATAGGGGGAGGAGAAGTGAAACACTGCAAACTGAAACCTCAGTCACATACCACAGTAGAGATTTACAGGAAAAAAAAAAGGTTAGAAATAATATTAAAATTAATGAAAAGAGTCACAAATAAAAATGTATTCATTCTCAATCTGTCATTAGTAATTCTCATGAATAGAGGAGCCAATCTGTGGCTCCAGTGAGCTTGACCAGAAGCTGGGAAGATGATGCAGAATACAGTAAATTAAGGAAACTATTCTAGTTGCTTTTTTCATTTTTTCTATTAATCAGGACAACAACCACAGCCATGCATTGGCCATTCAGTGCAGGCCATGTATTTTAAAGAACAAAATACATTGTTTTTTTCTTTCTTATGTAGCAGGTCTCTTGCCCTAATAAATATTACCAGAGCTAAGAAGGTTTTTGCTTCTTAGATTGGTATACCAACAATGTATTTTAACTTATTGTTCTATGTTGTATTGCTGGTAAGCAAGAATCAGAGTTAGGATTAAAACTTACATTTTGACTCCAATATAGAAAGTCATAATATGATTAAATTTGTATTATGAATTTAGCTGGAATTTGAAAACAAACTCCAAATTCTATATCAACTGACTTTTGAAGATCTCTCACTGACTTTAGAGATATCTTCAGTGAATTTACTTCATAATATCCAAACTGGAAAAACTGTAAAAGAATGGATTGCTAGTATAGTTTGAATAATACTGTCAAATTATCAGACAATATTATAGTTATTGATATTATATTTCTATTGTCTCTCATGGAAGTTGATATTGTTTGCATATGCTTTATCCCAGGAGTTTTATAGCAAGTGGCAAGAATTATTTAAAATCTCTCTCTCCTCTCTGACTGTTGCAACATATAAAAGAAATCTTTTAATTTACAATTCCACACAAGATTATAAATAACAATGCATGAAGTGCTGAGCCTCTGTACAAGTTTCGAGCTGGCTTCCCGCCAAGTCCCCCCGAAACTTGACAACAAGAACCCGCCTCCCAGAGAGGGGAAAAGGGGAAAAAAAAAACCAAGCAGCCAAAGCTATAGCAAAATATATATATATATATATGTATATACTTTACATATGAGACAGATATACACAAAAGGAGAATACCACACACCGGGGGGGGGGGGAAGGGGGGGAAAGGGAGAAGGACAAAAAGGGGCAAGGACCGAACAAGTCAAACGGCCAGCCGAAGGCAAACTAGCAAAGATCTCACCACTTCCCTTCGAACAGGCAGGATGACCAGACACGGTCCTCGGCTCTCCCCTCACGCGGGCAGATAACGGCAGTCACTATAGGCCTCGGCTCCAGATAAGCCCGACCGAAACAGGGATCCACCGTTCTCGAACCTCGCCGGAGAGGAAGAGAGCGAGATCCCTCCCGCTGGCTTTATTTATACCTCAAGTTACGTAAAGGAATAGCATGGAATACTTCCGTGATCACTTTTCTACTTCCTTCCTGGCTACAAGTTGGTCTCCAGGAAGGCCTAGAGTGAAACCACCACATTCTCCACCCCTTATTCCATACTATTTCTTTATGTAACACCTATGTTTCATGTTCGCCTACATCCCGCGCATATATAGCATAGTTGTCTTGTCGTTGGAAAATCAATGCTGATGTCAGTTCAGTCCAGATCTTTGGTCTCCTCAGTCACAATTACAGTTTCGATTTATGGCTGTTTCATCACTGGGCTGTTTCATCGCCGGATACCAGCATTAGCTTAGTTCAGGTCTCTCTCTCATCTGGTGACTGGCTTCCTGTAAAAACACAACTTAGGACCTACAATTAGTTTTTCCCCAAGGCTAAATTTCCTTGAGGCACACACTGGATGACTCCATCCTTCCTCATTAACCACCACGTATGTCCTGGCCCTTGAGCAAAGACAATCCCACGAATGGGTTTGTCTTGGCCTGAGGCAGGGGTAACCCAAACAGCTTTCCCTAGCATTCCCCTCAAATGGATCGCTGGAACTTTATCTCCATCAACAATGTGAAGGGATTCTGCCTGTGCAGGGCCAGCTCGATTGACAGAACCCCTGGTGTTAACTAGCCAGGTAGCCTTGGCTAAGTTTTTGTCCCAGTTTTTATAAGTTCCTTCTCCTAATGACTTTAGAGTGGTCTTCAATAGTCCATTATATCTCTCAACCTTCCCAGCAGCTGGTGCATGATAAGGAATGTGGTACACCCATTCGATACCATGTTCCCTCGCCCAAGTGGTGACTAATTGATTTTTGAAATGAGTCCCGTTGTCTGACTCAATACGTTCTGGGGTCCCGTGTCTCCACAGGACTTGCTTTTCAAGGCCCAGAATGGTATTCCGGGCCGTTGCGTGGGGCACCGAAAAAGTCTCTAACCATCCCGTTGTTGCTTCCACCATGGTAAGTACATAGCACTTACCTTGGCGAGTCTGTGGCAGTTTGATATAATCAACCTGCCATGCCTCTCCATACTTATACTTATCCCATCGTCCACCATACCATAGGGGCTTCAGTCTTTTTGCCTGCTTAATAGCGGCACAAGTCTCACAATCATGGATAACTTCAGAAATGATATCCATGGTTAAATCCACCCCTCGGTCTCGTGCCCATCTGTGGGTGGCATCTCGGCCTTGATGACCGGAAGCATCATGGGCCCATCGAGCCAGAAACAGCTCTCCCTTCTGCTGCCAGTCTAGGTCTACTTGTGACACCCCTATCTGTGCAGCTCGGTCCGCCTCTCTGTTGTTATTATGTTCTTCATTAGCTCGCTTCTTGGACACATGGGCATCTACATGGTGGACTCTCACATTCAGACTCTTCGCTCTGGCAGCGATGTCCTGCCACAAGTCAGCAGCCCAAATGGGTTTTCCTCCACGCCTCCAGTTCATCTTCTTCCATCGGTCTAACCATCCCCACAGAGCATTGGCTATCATCCACGAGTCTGTGTAGAGGTAGAGTCTCGGCCATCCTTCTCGTTCGGCGATGTCCAGGGCCAATTGGACGGCTTTGAGCTCTGCAAATTGACTCGACTCGCCTTGACCCTCGGCAGCTTCTGCCACTCGTCGGGTGGGACTCCAAACGGCTGCTTTCCACTTCCGGTTCCTTCCTACAATACGGCAAGAACCATCAGTGAAAAGGGCATAACACCTTTCTTCATCTGGCAGCTGATCAAATGGCGGAGCTTCTTCAGCTCGGCTCACTGGCTCTTCTTCTTCTTCTGCCAGACTGAAGTTCCCACCTTCAGGCCAATTTGTGATAACCTCCAGAATTCCAGGGCGATTTGAGCTTCCCAATCGTACACGCTGCGTCATCAAGGCTATCCACTTGCTCCACGTAGCATCGGTGGCATGATGCGTAGGGGGCACCTTCCCTTTGAACATCCAGCTCAAGACTGGTAATCGGGGTGCCAGGAAGAGCTGTGCTTCGGTACCAATTACTTCTGAAGCTGCTCGTATACCTTCATATGCCGCTAAGATTTCCTTTTCCACAGGGGTGTAATTGGCCTCAGAACCTCTGTAGCTTCGGCTCCAGAAACCCAGTGGTCGCCCTCGCGTCTCGCCAGGCACCTTTTGCCAGAGGCTCCAGGAGGGACCTTTATCTCCAGCTGCAGAGTAGAGTACATTCTTTACATCTGGTCCCGTTCTAACTGGTCCAAGAGCCACGGCATGTGCAATTTCTTGCTTGATCTGCCTGAAAGCTTGTTGTTGCTCAGGACCCCACTGGAAATTGTTCTTTTTACGGGTCACAAAGTAAAGAGGGCTCACAATCTGACTGTATTCTGGGATATGCATCCTCCAGAAACCTATTGCTCCCAGAAAAGCTTGGGTTTCTTTCTTGTTTGTGGGGGGAGCCATTGCTACAATCTTGTTGATTATGTCTGTTGGTATCTGGCGTCGTCCATCTTGCCATTTCACCCCTAGGAATTGGATCTCTCGGGCAGGTCCCTTGACTTTGCTCTTCTTGATAGCGAAACCGGCCTCGAGGAGAATCCGGATGATCGTTTGTCCTTTTTTGAAAACTTCTTCTGCTGTATCCCCCCATACAATGATGTCATCGATGTACTGGATGTGCTCGGGAGCCTTACCCTTCTCTAGCGTGACCTGGATCAGTCCATGACAGATGGTTGGACTGTGTTTCCACCCCTGGGGCAGTCGATTCCAGGTGTATTGAACGCCCCTCCAGGTGAAAGCAAACTGTGGCCTGCACTCTGCCGCTAAAGGAATGGAGAAAAACGCGTTGGCTATGTCGATGGTGGCGTACCACTTTGCTGTCTTGGACTCCAACTCGTATTGGAGCTCCAACATATCTGGCACGGCAGCACTCAACGGTGGCGTAACTTCATTTAAGCCACGATAGTCCACAGTCAGTCTCCACTCTCCATCGGATTTACGCACAGGCCAGATGGGGCTGTTGAAGGGTGAATGGGTTCTGCTGACCACCCCTTGGCTCTCCAACTTTTGGATCATTTTGTGGATAGGGATCACAGCATCTCGGTTTGTCCGATACTGTCGTCTGTGTACAGTTGTTGTGGCTATTGGCACTTCTTGATCTTTAACTCGCAGTAATCCTACAATGGAAGGGTCTTCTGAGAGGCCAGGAAGGGCAGACAATTGCTTGGACTCCTCTTCAATCACCAAGGCTATACCAAAAGCCCACCGGTACCCTTTCGGGTCCTTGAAGTATCCTCTTCTTAGGTAGTCCATACCAAGGATGCAAGGGGCTTCTGGCCCCGTCACAATGGGATGCTTTTCCCATTGGTCTCCCGTCAAGCTCATGTCCGCCTCTACTACTGACAATTCTTGAGACCCTCCGGTCACTCCAGAAATAGTAACAGTCTCGGTACTCTTATACTCCGAAGGCATTACAGTACACTGGGCTCCAGTATCTATCAAGGCCTGGTATCTCTGAGGATCCGATGTGCCAGGCCATCGAACCCACACAGCCCAGTAAACTCGATTATCTTCTTGGTCCCTCTCCTTCTCCTGGCAGAAGGCAGGGCCCCTCTACTGGTCTTGATCAGAGCATTCGTCGTCAGAATTTGACTTTGACTTCTTAGACTTTTTGCCGTTGTCAAAGTGGACCTCCATCTTGTGTTTCGGCGATCGCAGTTTCTCTTTTAAGAAATCTCCGTCTACTACATAGACAACTTTCTTGTCAGTCTTCTTTCGCTTCAGCTCCCTCACTCTAGCTTCAAGCTTAGAAGTGGGTTCACCATCCCACTTCTTCATGTTTTCTCCTTTACTACGAAGGTATGCCCATAGTTGGTTACGTGACCAACGCTTAGAGTTCTCTTTCCTTCGACGTGTGAATGACAGGGACCGTGAGCGAGATCGAGACCAGGATCGAGGTCTAGGCCGAGGTCGTCTTTGTCGGTCCCACCGTGATCTTCCCATTGGCCTTTCTTGGTAATCTCTATACCTTCTGTCCTCTCTGTCTCTAAGGTCGTCCTCATATCTGGAACATTCATAATCTCTCTCCATTCTTTCCCTATCGTAGGTGTGTCGGTAGAGGGGATTGAAGGAGTCTTCCATATTTTCCTCTATGGTTCTTATCCAAGCACACATAGCGTCCACGCTTGGTTCCTCCATCTTTGGATTATATACGGATATCAAGCAGGAAATATATGGTTTGGGGGCACCTTGAATTACCTTTTTCCACATTGGTTGCGTGCATGGAACGTTCTCAGGAACTTGGATGTCATAATAATCTGGATCAGAATAGATGATCTCCAGCATGGCCAATTCCCGTAGGTATTGGATGCCTTCTTCTGCAGTCCTCCACCTTCTTGAAGAACTCTTCAGGGACTCCTTAAATGGGTATTTCACTCTCACCGCATGGAGGATTCGGAGCCAAAGGCTGGACGCCATTTTCTCCCTCCCCATTTCTTGCTCTATCACAGGGTCTCGAGCAATGGATCCCAATTGTCGTGCTTCATCACCTTCAATTACATGACTATCAGCTCCCTTGTCCCAGCATCGCACCAGCCAGGTGAGGACTTCTTCACCAGGCAAGCGCATATAATCTCTCCGTAAATCTCGAAGCTCTCTTGTGGTCAGTGATTGTGTAATTTCGCTTTCTCGCATTATTTCTTGTCCATCTCTCCCACGTAGAATCTTTTCCACCTCTCTCTTTACTCTTCCACTCCTACGTGGGACTGCTCCCACTTCCTCCCTATATCTCTCATGTGGAGGTGGAGACTGGGCATGCCGTGGGGATAAGCTTCTATATTGTTCACGCCGTGGAGATGGATTTCTACGCCGTTCATACTGTGGGGATGGACTCCTACGCCGCTCGCGCCGCGGAGATGGACTTCTGCGTCGTTCACGCCGTGTAGATGGACTTCTATGCCATTCACGCCATGGGGATGGACTCCTGTGTCGTTCGCGATACCCCGCGGGTGGAGGTAGTGAGTAATCTTCCGCGTGCTGAGATGAGGGCCTTCTCCTCCAATCATTCATACCTCCAAGAGAAGGTTGGGTCTGGAGGGGTAGGGATAATTCCCCCTCCAATTGAGGGGGATGCTTTGACTCCTTCTTTGCGTCTTTTGTAATACTGAATGTGTAGTCAGGATATAAATCATCAAGCGACAATATACCACCGACCGTTTGTACTGTTGCTTTCTTTTCTCTTGATGCTATTCTGTATTCCTTTGGGCGTGCCCCTAGTTCTTTTGGACGTGCTCCTTCCCGTGTAGCCGTTTCTTCCTCTCTGGTAGCTGCTTCTTCTCTTCTAATCGCTCCTTCCTCAGTCACAACCACTTCTTCCTCTCTCGCAGTCGCGCCTTCATCACTTGCTGCTGCTCCTTCCGCTCCTTCGTTCACAACATCCTTTGTTCCTTCTTCTTCTTCTTCTTCTTCTCTTTCTTCTGTGCGTTCTGGTTGCGGAGATGGGTCCGCAAGTTCCTTGATCTCCCTTACCCACATCTTCTTCTTCTTCACAGGGGCAATGATGACCTTCCGGTTCTTAGCTTGAGTCCCGGTTCTAGTGGACTTAGTAGAGATGGTATTGACTTCAAGTTGTGTTTGGACCCCAACTTCTGTGGACCTAATAGGGACATCACTGGTTTCAAGTGGCGTGGTTTGGGTCTCTGTGTCGACCTTAACCCTCTGGAGGTGGTCTATGGCAGCTCGATAAGCATTGGCCAGGCCCCAGCACAAAGCGGAGAATTGCATATTCGGATCTTTGTAGGAAAAACACCCTTCTGCCAAACAGTGGGCCATCTCACCAGAATCAAACATTTGTTCTGGTGTGAACTCCCAATTAATGGGGGGTGACACATGTCCTACTAATCTACCGAAATCTTCCCAAGTTCCATGCCACCCGGGGACTGGCCTGTCTGCAGCCCTTTCCAAAGTTCCAGCGAGTCCCTTTGAGGCGTGATCTTTCCTACAAAAGGGAAAGCAACGGAACCCCATTCTTCCAAGTTTAAGGAGCACTTCCAGTACCTTTATCAATGACAGTACTGTTGCAATAAGATTTATATAGTAATTAGAGCCGATTTTAACCATGGGGATCTCCTTTACCAAACCTTCGATGTCAAAATTAAAGGATGGAAGCAATTCGTTCCATCCATCCTCAAGGTCTGGACGTCTCCCTATAGAGTAGCCTAGCACAGGTGTAAAGATGGCTAGAATTATAAGACAAATTAATGAAATAGCCATTGTTTTTTGTTATTATTTCTTCCTGATCCCAAAACAAACTTTTGTTTATATAAACAAGTTTCCTTGCGTGCTTTCCCCAGACTCGGGCAGTGTTCCCAGACCGGTTCCCAAAACAAGAAAGTGGTTTGCAAAACAACCCGAGCTTGGGCTGTCTTCCCGGAAAATGTTTTATCAAAACAAGCCAAACTTAACCAAACAACCATCCTCTGCTATCAAAAATGTTGTACAAGTTTCGAGCTGGCTTCCCGCCAAGTCCCCCCCAAAACTCGACAACAAGAACCCGCCTCCCAGAGAGGGTAAAAGGGGAAAAAAAAAACCAAGCAGCCAAAGCTATAGCAAAATATATATATATATATATATATGTATATACTTTACATATGAGACAGATACACAAAAGGAGAATACCACACACCGGGGGGGGGGTGGGGGCAAGGGGGGGAAAGGGAGAAGGACAAAAAGGGGCAAGGACCGAACAAGTCAAAACGGCCAGCCGAAGGCAAACTACGCAAAATCTCAACCACTTCCTTCGAACATGCAGGATGACCAGACACCGGTCCTCGGCTCTCCCCTCACGCGAGGCAGATAACGGCAGTCACTATAGGCCTCGGCTCCAGATAGCCCGACCGAAACAGGGGATCCACCGTTCTCGACACCTCGCCGGAGAGGAAGAGAGCGAGATCCCTCCCGCTGGCTTTATTTATACCTCAAGTTATGTAAAGGAATAGCATGGAATACTTCTGTGATCACTTTTCTACTTCCTTCCTGGCTACAAGTTGGTCTCCAGGAAGGCCTAGAGTGAAACCACCACATTCTCACAGAAAAAGAGCCCTGTGTTAGAAAGCAAGACAGTGACTAGTTAGCAAAGCTGTAAATGAAAGGCTGATGTTTTTTGGACCCCCTCCCCCCATAGGCCCTAGTTCGCATCATGCCCACAGTCTTTTGATAGACTGCTAACTTCATAGCATGATGGTTTCTGTTGTTTGAATGCTTTATCTAACTTGTGCATTCCTTTACTGCATGCCTTAGTTGAGTGAATTTTGATCATGTCCTGGATGTTTTTCTTTATGCTCTTAATGCTCTTGGGTTCTTCACAGCACACAGGCTTTGACCACTTAACACAAGCAGTGACAGTGCCTGGTGCCTGATTGTATTGCACTACCTGCTTTGTCCTACATGATTCTCTACAGCCTTTTATTAGTAACTGACAGCCAACCACTTCATACTATAAAACCTATATTCCTCTCGTACAGTCAAGTTACAAAAATTCTGAAATTTGAAATTTGTTTGTGAAAATTGTTTAATAGTCTAAGCTCTACTTTGCAAAATTCCACAGATTCATTCTGTAATCCGAACCCGTGAGATTAAACACTCCTGTTCATCTATTCCAATTTGGAGATTACGTCTACATTCAACAGGAGGATGCTGACCCCCTGTATGCTGACTGCAAAGAGATTATGATTACCTGCAACCACGGCATAGCATGCAAGTGACCCTGGCTGACCCAATGAAGCAGGAACAGCTAGAGCCTATTCCGATCTCTTCACTAAAGAGGGATATGGTTACAAAGATATTATTGTCTACCCTTTTACTATTAGTCCTTTGTTGTAGATATTCTATGTTGTTTTCCTTGTTTTTCATCAATATGCTGTTTAACTTGTTCAACAATGGCATGGTCCAACCACAGACCATACGATGGGAATGTATTTGTGCTTCATTGGATGATGCAAGCGCTGATAGATGGGAACTTCATCCCTGAAACAACCATCTTGTATTACTTGAGATTAATTGGTATTTTGCTATTAGTTGACAACTCTCCAAAAACATTTGACAGAAACAGTGAAAAAGAAGATGATGTTAAGACAGACCCCTGAGATACAGCACGCCACAGGTAAATCATATAAAGACCCATCCTTACATGGGACACTAAGCTCAAAGTCAACAAAGCTAAGCTTTTTATTCATGCAACAACTAACCTCACAGTTAATTTCAGTACCAAAAAAAAAAAAAAAAAGGGGGGGAGGGAGTGAGGAAAGATAAGTTCATGAGATGGTCTTACTGACTGTTTCTTGAGGTTGCTTGCCTAAATAGCCAGAATTGTTTTAAACGTGGTGGAGAAGTGGAGCTTTTGAAGTTTTTGTAGTGACTACTGACAAGTTCTCTTTGGAGTCCAAAAGCCCATTTGCATAGAGAAGTGCATGTTTTGCTTTAAAAATAGGAGTATATATTTATATTTAAATTATAAGAATGTTTGTATGCATTTGGGTTTTGAATTGAATGTGAAGCAGAAATATGTTTATGTTTTCCAAGTTATACTTTCATAAAAACAAGAAATGCATAATTAGATCTTACTCATCTGAGGGCAAAAACACAAGAATGATAATTTCTCAGTTCACAACCAGAAAACACAGTAAAATACAACTCAAAAGTATGTTTGTGTGAGAGCATGAAGTGATGGCCATCATGCATGAAAGTTGTGTGAATGTATGCAGGTATGAATACATGATTATTAATATATTCTGGTTTTGCTCACAAATGCATAAACCATATTACCTCACATATGCATAAGCACCTTTAGATAAAAAATAGGAGACACATAACCCTGAGTTAAATGAAGTTTCATTTGCAAAATAAAAGTTTTCAAGAACCGCATGGAACAAAGAGTCGAACCAAGTGAAATGTGCATCAACTAGGGCCAGATTGTAATGATAATGTTCAATTGGCACTGTGAAAGTGTTGAAAGAAATTAAAAGGTTAGGATGTTGGGCTGTTAAGCAATTAAACATAACATCAAAAATTTTAACTGAACTAACAAATGATATTGATAGCATTAGGCATGCTGCTTTGCAAAATAGAGCTGCAATAGATTTTTTGCTTTTAGCACAAGGGCACGGATGTGAAGATTTTGAAGGCATGTGTTGTATGAATTTATCAGATCATTCAACCTCGATACACGCTGATCTCCGAAAGCTGAAAGACAACATGAAAAAGCTTACTGTCAACGTGTCACCATTTGAAGAATGGTTAAACAATCTAGGATTATCAGGATGGCTATGAGACTTGGTAAAATCTGGAATAGTTATTTTGCTGGTGATTTGCATTATTTTGATAATTGAACCGTGTATCTTGAAGTGTCTCACGGATATGGTGCGAAAGACCATCAATCAGGCCTGGATTGTGCAAAAGAAAAAGGGGGAATTGTTGAGAGAATCTTAGATGATGCAGGTCATAACATATTGCTTCAGGCCTGTTTGCACAATTCAGCCTGCGTGCCAGACGGCGGGGACCTGTATTCTCAAGCAGCAGATGTGTGTCCTTGAGCAGCAGATATGAGAAAGCTGCACAGAGGTAAACAAGAGAGAGGAAGACAGAGCGTGTGCCTTGGCGAGGAGAGGGAATAAAGTGATACGTAGAGCTTGTGAACCCTGTAGGACCCTGGAAAATGTGTGTATTTTTTGGAATAAAGTGGAGCATTGACTGTACCTCCATGAGGATGTGTCTTTGACTCTGGAGCTCCTTTTTGCATCTTCTCGTTTTACTTTCTTATCATTTACTTCCAATCTCTGCTCTCAAAACATCCAACTGGATATAGCGTATGACCCCAAATCTCACGTGAGCAGGCATGTTGCGCTCCACAGCGCTCAGGACACCTCTCACCCTGATCACACTGTGGATGCTGTACATAGGGGGACAAGGTGCTGGCTGCAGGTCATCACACAGTTTAGACAATGGACCTGCCAGGTTCCATGAGCTCCAGGATGATGGGGAAACATGCAAGCACTGCAGGAGAAGGTGCAGCACCAGGGGTTGCATGTTGTGGGCTAATTCTGGTGTCTCAGATCTAGAGACTGGCTTCTTCCCAAGGTACCAGGCAGAGTGTCTGCCAGAATTGCTACTGTGCTCAGCAGCAGGTGAATAATCTTGTTATCATTGTAGAAGTACAAGACGTCCTTCTGTCTTGCTGAATTTCAAGATTAAAATGTCTTCTGGCACTGGGAAGGACCACAGTCACCTTCTTCAAGAAAATGTTGCCTTTTCCCATGGGAGCTGCTAATTTGCACATTCACTGGGTGTCCTCAGATTATGAAGCAGGGAGAACAGATGTTGCCAATTGCTCTTCTCCAGATCATTTATCACATCATTGTGCCTCTCTGGCCTGTGCTTTCTCGAAAGAAGCACTTGCAGGCTGTCTGATCTCTCTTCACAGCTGAGATGCTCCAGGCTTCAGGCTCTGTCTGACATTCTCCAAGAGGAGTTCAGCTCTGCCACTTTTTTCTAGCGACTTCATTTTCATTTTTTAAACCATGACATCAGCACAAACTGGGATTTCAACTATCTACATTTTCTGTCAGACCATGGAGGGGCATCATGTGGAGATTCCTTAATGGCATGTGCCCTTGGACTCCTTTTTTCTGGTTAGGGGCATCTAGAAGCCTTGCACTTCTTCCACCCCATCATTGCACCATCATGCCCAATTTGCATGGCTGGAAAACCCCCAAAGGGCCCCAGGAAAGCTCAAGCTTTTTGGCCAAAACAGGACATGTGGAGAGGCTGCTGCTCATGGGTGGCACCAGGTTTATGTCCTGGGGTTGTGCGGTGCTGCTGGGAGGAGCAGTGAAATTTGTAAAGCAAAACCAAGACATTCTTTTCTAGGTTGTCAGGAGAATTTTGTTTGTTGTCTCCATCTGAACCTATTTTCAGTCTCAAATTCAAGGCCTCAGCTCATATGTTTTCTGGTTTTGACCCAGCCTGGGGCTGATCCAGCAGATGGGGAGTTCCAATCACAAAAGATGGAAGCTCCCTGTAGCCTCCTGGGCAAGAGCATGAGGCAGGAGCTGGGATGCAGCTGGTGAGAGGGACACTTGCTAATGTCCCTTTTCTGTGATGTAGGTCCAGGCTGATCTAGAAGGGACTCCAGAGGAGTACCTGGGACTCCAGGTCAGGGCAAGGCATGCAAAGCACAGGGACACAAAACTGATATTATGAGACCCCTGAGGTCTTTTCTACTCCTTTTACAAACTTTGCTTCAAATGGGTCTTCTCTAGAACCAACCTGGCTGTGAGGAGAGATGCTCCTGAGTAGCATATCCTGCTCCACCTCCCTTCTTTCAGGCTGTTTCTCTTGTCCTCCTGTCAGTCCAACTTCTGTTCCATGTGATGGGCCTTCAGGACAGAGAGCTGAGGTAGTCCCAGAAATCCTTCTCCTCTCAAGCTCTCCAGACCATTCCCTCTGCTTTTGATCTGATGGATTCCTTACCCAATCTCACCCTGGATTGCAGCCGGGCTCCGGATGTGGTTTTTCACTGATGGCACATCCAGAGATGGGAGCATTAGGCTTTTCTGTCATATGACAAATATATTTAATTGATCAATATTTCTGGTGACAATAGGCTCTGGAGGCACATCCCCAGCTGCAGATTCTCTGGGTGCAGGGGCCCATCCATAGGCAGATTTTTGGGTGACAAGTCCTCTGCTCTGCTGAGCAAGAGCAGCTCTTTCTTCAGCTGCTACTGCCCTGAACGAGTGACCAAGGAGAGTGCCCATCTGCTTGATGGTAGATTTGCCTGGGTTTTTGTTACTCCACAAGATGTCTTGTTTTCTTGGAGAAAAATGGAAATATGAATGAGACTTTGACCTCCAACCTGTGGTGAACAGTCATTGTTTATAGGATATGGGGGTTCTCCATGGAGTTTATCCTGGGGGAGTGGTGAGGTTTTGCTGGGCAAGGATCCTTGTAAGCAAAGTGTTCCAAGCAGGGGAGGAGAAACAAGTCACACACAAGTTCAACTGGATTCCTGGTCTCCAGTATGCAGCATGTCACAACCAATTGCATTTAATCCACTCAGCTCTCAAATGGAGATGTGTCACTCACTTTCAGTTCAAGCATCCTCAGGACAGCAATTTCTCTCCAGGAGATGTGGAGACATGAGGAAGGCACCTGCTTCCCTTTCCCACTCGCTGGGACATTTCCTCAGAGGTTAAAGCTCCTTCCAGCACCAACTATCTCCTCCACAGGAATGTGCCTGTGCAGGATGACTAAACCAGCCTGGAGAATTTCTATTTGTCAGAACAGATACTTTGAACTCTTTTGATTCCCTCATTTCCCCATCCATCTAACCACTGACTGGCCTAACAGGCAGGCTGGACTCAGCATACCCATCACTTGTGCCTGTGCAGTGCTCAGAGGCGACATTTACTGCCCTCCTCTTTCTGTCCCTCAGCCCACACACTCACAACAACCCACTGGTGACCTGCAGAGGCCCACGTCCAGCCTTTTAGAGTTCCATGATGAAGCACTGGACTGTAACATAAATGTATGGGAAAGGGTTCAGTCTCCTGAGAGATCCCAGCCTCTCCCCAACTCTGCCGAGAGCTCCATGTGATTTCTCTATCTCTCCATGTTTTTTGTCAGCCACAGATTTTTTTATGAATGAGTTTTTAATATATATTTGTGAATCACTGATGAAAATATTGACTACTCTGAGCCTCCTGCTCCAAAACATTCTGAGAATCACAGTTTTAATGACAGTTCCCCATCAGTGGCTGCTGCCTGAGCTCTTCCCTGAGCCTCAGTCTCACCTGTGTCTCTGGATGTAGCTGAGTGCTCATTTTTAATCAACAATGCATTGGTGCATTCCCCAGGCTGAATATATCACATCTATTCAGCCAGTTCTACCAACCACATATATAATCCCCTCTGTGAATGAAATGAAGGCTGACGAGACCTCTTTGCCACAAAACCATGTTGATTGACATAAATTCTCCAACTGCCTCCTTGATTCTTTTCATTTGGGTTTGCCCATACCAGGTGTTTAAAGGTAGATTCACCCAGCCTGCCATCAACATTGGGATGCTCCAGCTTCCCCATCATCCAAGATTTTCTGGGGCTGCTCCTGCACAACCATCTCCAGACCTGCCCATTTTGTAACTTATCACCATCCAATGCTGTTTAACACCATCCATGATCTTAAAAACGCTGGTGAGTTTTTCAGCATCCTGTCGTGGTAAAGACATCAAGGCAGCCCAGAAACACTTATATTTCTATGCAGAATTAGACCACCTCTATAAATAAAACTTATGCACCAGGGTTTTTTTCTATTTTTCACAGACCATTTCAGTTGCCTCCGCATTGCCATTCATTCCCTAAGTCAGGCATTTTTAACTGATGAGTGAAGATTCTTGTATGAATTTTCTCTTCCTCATAACTTCTAATTCAAAATCAATGGTAATTCATTTCCCCCTACACTCCATTTTATTATATATATTTCTCCTTTCTTCTTTTTTTTTTTTTTAATTTCTTATATCTGCCTCCACTTCATCAGTGAAGGGGATGGGCATTTGGAGAAACACGCCCTCTTACTTGATTATGGAATTATGGCTCTTGTCCTCTAAGAAAAATTCCCTCTTTTCACTCATATTTTTCTGTCAGTGTTGTGTCTTTCCCACTCAGTTCTGGTTTCAATTCACCTCCCTGCTGGGGATGTTCTCCTGTCACACCAGGTGAATGACTTCAGGTAGTAGGTCCCTCGGTCTACCACAGGACCAGAGAGAATTGTAAATCTATCTGCTTTTATAGTCCCTTCTAGCTCAGTTTCCTGAAATTCTACAAATATGATAATTACAGGAGTCCTTGTGCCACTCTGGTTGTTACTTTCCCTCCCACCTCCCACCTAAGTTAACCACTTTAGAGGTGGATTTCAATACAGGTCCGCAAACAAACCTGTTCCCACTTTTTTTGTGTTTTTGCCTGTCTCTCACAGGACTGATTCTATCAGAGTGGCCAGAGAAAAGCCCTCTTGGGACTGATGTAGAAGGAATTACCTCCTCCAAAAGACAGAGTCACCTCATTATGGTGCACGGTGGAGATACTGCCCACCTCTATCAAACCAGGGCATTCCTGGGGCAAATCCTCAGCTGTAGCCCTGGCTCCTTGAGAGCATGCAACAATGAAAAGAGAAAAAGAGGAATTGAAGTTAATAATTTATGAGTGACGGTAACAATTTCCATCTTTCAAGGAAGCAAAGAAAATTGCTCCATAAACATTTTTCTTTTCAATTTCCTATCAGTTACTTGAAATTTTATTTCCGTCTAGTTTGTTTCATTATACCTCCCCAAAGTGATTTAAAAGGTGTCGCTGACAATTACATATCTGCAGAGAGAAAGAAGTGGCAATGGGGAAGCTACCATTCACCAACCCAAAAGGAACAGGGAGGAGGAGGGTTGGGTTCACTGGCAAAGACACAATTAGGCAGCATCAGAAATTGCTTGTCAGTAGTTGGGCTATTTCAGCCGTGGCCATGCTCAGCTGCACGGCACAGCCCTTGGTGTGACAGGGATAGCACGGTCCGTTCATTGGGATAGGGAAGAGGTTCAGGGACTGTAGGTACAGCAGGAGACCATCTGACTGTGCACCAGCCTGGACGTCGCCTTTTCTCCACATTGTCAGTGGGTCCAGCACACACCTGGGACTGGAGTCTCAGAACTGCTGAACTGTTCATTTCTAAGCCTTGTGTGGCTGGGCTTGATTTCCACCATATGCTCCTCTTCTGCCTTCGCTGGCGTGATGGATCCTCTGGAATTGCCGTGTGCTTGGAAGAGGGCATACATCATGCAGAGTGCTGAGAGCAGGTGGATCTGGTTTGTCTTGGGTGCCCAGCTCAAGGAGTTACTTCCGCCTCTCTGTGACACTTGGCTCTTCCACTTGTTTTCTAGTTTGGGCTCTGCTTCTGTCCCTCTTCTGGGGATATTCTGTACCTTTTTCCAGTAGCAGAGGCCAATTTCTTTTACACGGCTAGGTCTCTCTAATGATGACTTTCTGTACGAGTAGTTCAGCGTCATCATTCCTTTCTTGCAGAGTTATTTACTCACATGGCTTATGTGACCTTCAAGCACCACCCTGTGCTGTTCAAGACTGCCATGGTACTGGCACTGGGGCAAAATTATTGTGAGTGTGTCAACAGTTGTAATTACTCCTGGTTCCAATTAACTCCAAGAACTGGATCTCTTCAAGTGGCTCCCAGACCCCAGAGCTGCTGGTGGGACTGGACTGGCTCACCATCACTCCGTGCCATTACCCAGTGGTAGGGATATTTGTCTGGAGATAAACGACAGGTGTTCTTCTGCATCTGGAGTTCCTCAAGGTGCTTGGCTAAGAGACCACTGGAGCCCTTTTCCTGGATCTCCATGTCTGCCATAAGCATTGCCACTGATCCACTGATCTAAACACCACAGACAGAGAGCAGGAAAACGGCCATCTGGAAAGAGGAGATTCAAGGGGTAGAAGGCTGGTGATGAATAAACATCCACAGATTGCAGTAAGTCACTGCATGAACATCCCTGGGTACAGAGGCACTAATTCCAAGGGTCTGGGAAGGGTGGGGAGGGCCAGCTGTTTACCCTGAAGGCCTCTGCAAAATTTTCCCATCCTTCTAATAACTGAGAAAGGCAACTGTTGAATAGGCAGGAACCCTCAATGGACATCATCCAACTCTGGAAATGTTTACTGTGTCAACTCTTTGAGCATAATAGGGAATTACATGAATAGGCTGACTCAGTTTTTAAAGTAATAGCTTTGTTAAAAACAGTTAGGATCAGATGCTGCTCATCAGTGCCGTGGCTGCCTCATGGACACAAATTTGCCATCCTGTGACTCCCTAGCAAAGTAACACAATCATTTCTCTTCTAAAATAAATGACAATAAATGAAGACAGAAATTAAGAGCAACTCACAGCACCTGTTATGTAGGAGTTCACTGACTGTCTACTGCCTTCTTGCAGAGCATAGGCGGCACTAATATCTCCACTCTGTCAATGAGCTGTTCTCTTAATCTTTTGCTTTTAAATAAAGATCCAGGTTAGCAATAACCACGTCAAATATGAAGTCATTATTTGGCAGGGATCGGTGCAAGAAGGTGGGAGGAAACCTGTGGCTGAGTTCAGAAAAGAGGCAGCACGGAGTCCACATATGGGTGTCATGAATGAGTGTTTTAAGGTTGCAGTGCCCATTATTTGCCTCAGCCCAAAGGGAGAGTTTAGCACATACCAGAGCAAGTATCACCACACACGAAGAGCAGTTGCTCCCTTCCAGAGAAGAGGATGCGCAGTGGGATGTGTAGTAGTCAAGATGGGTGTTCAAATGGGACCTGACTTGGCAGGGCTCAGACCCTCTTTTTTTGTGCAGACAGACTAGTGATGTGCTCAGGTAAACTTGTTTTTATGGTATTATCTCATAGTATTTTTTTACCACAACACACACTGTCCTGCCCCCCAGACCCTATGTAACAGAATAAAATGCCCCACAAGTGTCACATCACCTCACCATATTTACTAAAGAGTTTTCCATGGAGGTCCTATTTTTAGTATTTCCCCCAGTTGCATTGCTCCAAGGACTCATGAATGTGCTCTGGAAACTAATTAGAAGTTTCTTGCAAAGTTTGACTAAACTGGTCAACTTGTTATGGAGATTTAGGTCAGGAGGCATTACTCGGATTTGGAATTGCTCTTTAAATTGTAGTTTTTGGAGTAGGTTCATTCATCTTAAGTAGAAAAGCTTTTCACATGTTCTTCCATTGGACAGCCTAGGCCAAGGCTGGAGAGAAACAGTAATTAAGCACAGCTGCTAATGAGGTCTTTAGTCAAGGGTAAGTGCACCTTTTGGTGGCAATTTTCAGTGCAGAAGTCACAGATTTGAAAAACTCCTGACTAGCTTTTGGTATCTTTTTATTAAAAAAATAGAAGTGCTGACGTCCTCTTCCATGAGGCACAGCAGAACCTGCTGCTGATCATTGACTCTCCTCCCTCTACTTTTCCCTCTTTCTCTGTGTCATCAAGCTGTGTGGGGTGGGAGGGGGAGCTGACCAGGAAGGGTATGAGGTTTTGGAAAGAAACAGCTTTGCTGCAGAGAAGAGATGAGGAATGGGCCAAAGTTTGGGCATCTTGGCCACAGTTGGTTCGGGTGGGTGAAGAGCATAGTCTGTGGATTTAAGGAGGTGGGTGAAATGCCACTGTCTCCAAGGAAATGAGACACGTCTGGGGATGCTCTGTGCATGGAGTGAGGCAGAGCTCTCAGTGCTGGTCACGTGGCTGGCCATGGCAGGGAGGCACAGGAGGGTCCAGTCTAGACTGGACATCACCCACTCTTGCAAAGAGGTTCTGCAGATCCAGGGACCAAGGAGACACCTCCATGTCGGTGTCATCACCTCCCACGATGGCAGGCTCAGTCCAGCTCCCCTCAGCAGACCTGAGGTTGGGTGGCTGTTCCTTCCTTTCAATGCCTTGGCCCACCAACACCAGCATGGGCATTCTCCCAGCAGTTCTCCCATGTCTTTGGTCTCATGCCATTGCCCTGTCTGCAAGGCCATTCAGGTTGTGCCCAGGGGATGTTCTCCATCCCTCAGGGACAAGGCAAGGATGCCACCCCTGCTCTCTGCCTGCTCAGCCCAACAGGCTCACTGGAGGTGGTGTAGAACCCCTCTTTGCTCTCTGCATCCTTCAACGCAAAAACTCTTGAGGTGAAGCATAACTTGATTTCAGCACTGGAGCCCCACACCAGCCATGGCCACTGTGAAAGATGGTTTGTGGGATCAAAGTGACACTTTGGGCTACAAAGTTGTTCACTCAAACCAGGAGGAGCACTGAAAGTTTGCTGCACTTTTCCAGTGTTTGATGGCAGACAACAGCAGATATTTAATAAAAATTCAGTGGTCACATGTAGGACTTCTCTTTGCTAGTTGGAAGGATGTGGGTTGGAGCTCAAATCAGGCTCCCTCCTGCATGCCTGCCATGCCTGACGGAGGCACAGCCTCTGCCCTTGCCAGCTCTCACTGGACTCTGTTTGTGCTGCTGCTCTGCAGAAAAAGCAGAGTCCTGAAAAATTCATGTGGAGTGCTAGGAGGGAAAAAAGCCAAACTTAATTTGGGTTTTCATGACACACAAGCCCTCTATTAGGCCTTGTAAACTTTTTCTGACATTACTACTTTATGAAAACTTTGATTTCAGCTGTTGACTAAATCTTTAATCTACCTCTATCTGCTAGGTCTGTCTCCTTTTCTTATTTAAAAAAACATTTTGGATTTGTCTTCAATGGCATCTTTCAAATGTCAGCAGTTACCAGGCTAACACAGAATGCAAAGGCCTTGGCAAACAGTCTTTTAAAGAGCTGGGGCATATAAATTTAAAGGCATGATATTATCTAGGAGGAATCCATCAGCCAGGGGAGCCTCTTGCATGAAGTGTATTGAGAAGTAAGCACAATATGAGCAGAAGGAAAATTGCTTTTTCCCTTTTGAATTTTTATTCACTTACCAGCAATATTTACTAGTAGCAGGTAGAACCTATTTTTCATTTTCTGGGGAGATGGGAGAATTCCAGTGCCTCTCATCTTGTCAGCAGATTAAATCTGTCGACTTGCTGCCAGGTCACTCTTATATTAATGATACACTTGTAATCCCTTTCTTTTGGGAGGACTGTGGAGAGAGAATTGAGACACTTGACCGTTGTTCACACGTTGTAATAGAAGGAAAAATAGGACTTCTGAAATCCTGGGAAATTGCATCTCCCTCTGCCACCGATTCCCTTTGTGTTCCCAGAGCCAGGCTGCGATTCCCTTTGTGTTCCCAGAGCCAGGCTGCGATCAGCTCTGACAACTCCGCATGCAGACGCCTCGTTATCTCCAGCTTTGTTTGGTGATTAGTGAGCAGAGGGGAGCCTGGTGCACTCAATAGGTGCCCAGGCCCTCCCGCAGCCCAGTGCTTCCATCTTTGAATCACCCAGGAGCAGCCTGGGCACAGCTGCGGTGCCAGCTCTGGCCTCCGTCTCTCCTCTCTTACCAGGTGGATGCCGCCTCCCCCTTGTGCTGTTGTGGAGATGAGCAGCCACCAGAGCTAATTCCCTTCCAGAGGGACAAACTCACGGCATATAATGGAGGAGAAGCCCCCAGTACCAAACAGAGAACAAACTGGTGTCACATCCTCTGCTGCCGTGCCTTTGGGTACCTAGGACTCTGCTGTGGCTGGAGAGTGGTCTGGGATCTGGGGTGGATCCAGGGTGCCAGAGGGATCTGAAATCTTCAGTGTTCATCATGAGCCAGCTGGGTGATGTGAGTTACAGCATGGCCATTTCTGGAAGTGTTCAAGGTCAGGCTGGATGTGGGTCTGAGTAACCTGGTCTAGTGGAAGGCATCCCTGCCTATGGCAGGGGACTGGAACGAGATGAGCTTCAGGGGCCCCTCCAATCCAAACAGTTCTGTCATTCTGTGATGACTCAGGGGCAGGTGTCTTGCAATAGAAAAAGAGTCTCTCTCTCTCTATTCTTCAATATTTCAATTAGAAAATTCCCCTCATTGAAAGTTCCCAAAAATACCTGCTGAGGTCCAGCTACAACTGATGAGGAGAAAGCTGGGACATCCTTATTAGGCTTTGGAAAACAACTTCTTTCTCAGAACAGCTATGGATAAACACAACTCCAGAGAAACTGAGCCCTTTTAAATGCTCTACACAGGTCAGATCTTCTGTACTCCCTTTCCCTGAGGCTTTGGGCTCTCCAAAACCTGGATGCTGGGGGGGAGGTTTGGAAATGGAGCTGCTATGGGAAGGGCTGAACTCCTAAGGAGAGATTTGGCTTTGAACTTCCCCAATGAGAGAATCTCTGAGTTTTGGTTGTTATTAATCATGGGGAGAAGTTTCCTCTGTGCTATCCTGACTAACCAGACTTCCAGGCTCCATGGCTCTGCCTTGCACCCCATCACCTCCTGACTGCCTCCCAGTAGCACTAGTTTAGCCCCACAGTAGACTGGCCTTTGAGCCCCATAGGGGCATCTGCTCCAGGCTGCAACTGCATCTCCAGGGCAGGAGGGAGGGACCTAGAGAGGCTTCCTGGGATTACACCTTTTCTGTGCCCTTCCTGGTCAGTCTCTTAATTAATATTCCTTTTGCACCCTTAATTAGCACATCCCTGCTGTTAAGTTATAGGCTGCTTTCCTATATTTGCACCCTCTTTAAACAAGAAAGGAGAAACCTATAAATTACATATAATGAAAAATATTGAATGTGTGGATTCCTTCTAGGATTTATCATGGAGCTCCACATGGAGCCTGCTCATAGAACACGGACGGACAAGAGATTTGCACGTACACAGGCACGGCATCTGTTCCCAGTGTGCACTGTTCCCATGGGCACACATCTGCAAACATACACACATATTCTGTATCCACCATCCCCAGGCAAGGGTTCTGTGTGTCCAGCCCTGCCCTGCACACATGGAGCAGCACGTTGTGGTCTGTGAGGTGATTGTCCGAGAGGTAACCTAGCATCTCCTGAGCAGACAGCTGGCACCGATGGGGTGGGTGCGATGGATGAAAAGACAGAATGGGAGAGATATGTGGCCTGGAAAAGCATTAATGGAGTCTGAATGGACTTTTTACTTACTGAATAATCCACCCAGCAGACTGGCAGTTTTTCCCCAGTTTGCTGTTGTGTGCTTATGAACCCTTGTACACCCCAGTTTATTGTCAAAATTTATAGATCCTGCTGTACCTCCATATTGTCCCTATTTCTCCCTCAGGCTTCCCCTTTGAAAGCTGTTTATCTCTTCTTCTCCCCTGTTTTCCCATGCCTCTGTTACTGATAAGCTGTAGCTATCACAGTGCAGAGAGAGCTACAATTAGTCAATCCCCTCTGATATTCGAGAGTTCCACCCATCTCTCCCCTGTCCCCCTACCACATCTTTCCCTAAGCTGTCAATCTCTTGCTTAGCATCCACCCCTCAAACCGCGGTTTTTAAACCCTTGTTTCCCTTGAATAAACGGGCATTGCATCACGAGACCTCAACTGTGTCCGAACCCTAACCGCAGTGCCTGGTCCCAATTTCCCCTATCCCTGCGGACCGAGGCGAGTGGCTCCCAGACGTGGAGCACAGTTGAGGGCTCTCATACTGAGAGAACTCCTGTGCCTGCACTCTGGTTCAGGCGACGCCGGGGAAGGCGCTCGTCCCCGCCGGTCCTCTCCAGCAGAACGGATGGCTGCGGGCTTGTAGAAGCTGCGCGGGTCAACGCACCGCACAAGGTGAGCTGCTGGGGACATTCCCTGCACCCTACCCCATCACCCATACCCCGATTGGACACTGAAAGAGAGGATTTTCCATCCGAGACTGGAGTGGGGACCTGCACCATGGGACTCACTCTCTCGACCTCTCAAAAATTTGTATATCGGCGCTTGAAAGATTTTCTTACAGAGCATGGCCATCCGCTAGACAAACGATCAGCTAAAGCGCTTGCCAGATGGCTTGACCACAAAAGCTATAAGCTTGCCGAGGACACTGATATCGAGAAGTGGCAAGCTGTGGGATATGACCTCTGGCGGGACAGTGATAAGGGGGACAGTTTAGCCAAAGAAGCTCTTATCGGGTGGCGTCTAATTCTCATGGTGCTACAGCACCAGGTGATGAACAAGGATATCAGCCTCCCAGAAACTGAAACTAAAAGGGCGGAGATGGACACTGGGCAGACAGATACACCATGTGACAGGGAAGGGAAGAAACCATCGCGGCGATCTCAAAAGGATATCAAGGAGGAGGGACACGGGGACTGCACGGAGCAAAGGCAGAAAGGGGCGGCGCAGAAAAAACCCGCGCGGAACGGGAGAAGCTCTGCCCTTAGACCGCCCCCGCCTCTGCCCGATCGCGTCAGGGATCCCTCCCCCCGCCTGCCCACAGATACGCCTACCTCCTCCAGTCCCGCCTCTTCCCCAGATCCGTCACCTGACCGGGGCGGCAGGGTAGCGAGAAGCAGGGGCAGGGCGAAAGTCAGAGCCTCTTCTCGGAAAGGTGGCCGCGCCCATAAGCCTCACAGCACCAGAGCCTGCAGCTACCCTGAACCCGGTTCAGACACAGAGGCTTACCCTGCCTGTCAGTACCTGCAGCCAGACACAGACTCCCCTGAATGGCAGCCAAAACTCCCGGACATCTGGAAGGCTTTCAGGGAAGAGGCTGCTTCAGCTAAGGATGCCGAATTCCTGAAAGCGTTTCCTATTTATGTAGAAGAAGGAAAGACCCCGGAGTGGAGACCCATATCGTACCCCATGCTCAAAGACATTAAAAAAGCAATCGTTGAATATGGGCTGGGAGCACCCTTTACCATCGGGCTGCTAGAATCCTTTTTTCTTGCTTATACATTAATTCCTTATGATATTCGTGCAGTAATAGGAGGATTGTTCACCACAGTGCAGTCCTCAGTATTTGAGGCTGAATGGAAAAAACTGATTACTGTATATGTGAATGAAAAAATGGAAAGAAGAGGAATTCCTATCCAGCAGGCAATAGATATGCTTTATGGGGAAGGAAACTATTCTAGTAGGAAGGATCAAGCTAGAATTGACCCCAAATTTTTAGAAGTAATCAAAGAATTGGCATTAGAAGCTGTGAAGAGGGTAGCTAATGCCTATGTTCAGACACCCTCCTTCACTCTTATTAACCAAGGTACAAAAGAACCTTTTGTGGAATTTATAACCAGGTTAAAAGAAGCAATCAGCCGGCAAGTCCATCAAAAAGAGAGTCAAGAAATTTTGTTTAATAAATTGGTTATTGAAAAAGCTAATGAGGACTGCCAGAAAGCATTAAAAATGTTAAAAAATCCCTCCTTACTAGAAATGATAGAAGCCTGTAAGAACATAGGCTCTAATTCCCATAAGGCACGTCTATTGGCTGCTGCTTTTACAGGGCCTCAGCATTGTTTTGAGTGTGGGGAGAAAGGACATTTTAAAAAGCACTGTCCTAAATTAATCCCTGAACCAAATTTACCTAAAACCTTATGCCGGAGGTGTGGGAAAGGGCGTCACTGGTCCTCTAGTTGCAGGTCCATAACCAACCTCAATGGTGAACCTTTGCCCCCCAGGAGATCCCCAGGGCCAAGGAAAAAAGTCACATTTCAATCCTTGCCTGATCTTCGCCCCTGCTCCTGTGAACATCAGGGAAACGGGGAGCAGAGCGCCCGGGGGGGCGCGATGACACAAATCACCCCTGCTCTCCGCTCAATCCTGCGCCCCACACCTCACCCTGTTACCCTGTAAGCCCAAAGCCTCCAGCAGATCCTATTCCCCTGAATCCAACAGACCCTATTCCTGTTCCGTGTGTTTCCCCTAATTTTGCAAACCCTGTTCCAGTTCAAAATCAATGTGTTCCCCTTAACTGGACCATTCTCTCTGTTATTCAACCCTCAACACACCTAAACTCCTATGAGCAATTGGCCAGAGTCAGGCCATCTGCCCCAGTAGACCCTGACAAAACATATCTAATGATATCACATCTCTCAGCAGTGGCTAAGGGAATCATTGTTGTACCCACCCTCCTGACAGGACTTACAAATACCAACATTGCTATATGCCTAACTGTGCATCTCCCTCCTGTGCAGCTAGATGAACGCTTCCCCGTGGCAAAGATGATCTCCACAGATGACCTGCTCTGCGTGAAATCCTCAGACGAGGAGCAGAGGGAGGAAGCACTGAGGGAAGTCCACTGGACTACCTCAGTGAAAACCTCCCGCCCACTTCTAACATGTCTGGTTTATTTTTCACAGCCTAAGCACCCCCAGAAAGTCAAAGTAGAGGGCTTACTGGATACAGGTGCTGATATATCGATCTTTGCCTCCAAAGACTGGCCAAATGGCTGGCCAGCTCAGTCTACTAACGTCAGAGTCAGTGGGATAGGAGGATCACAGTATCCTGTCAGGAGCAAAGAGGTACTAACAGTCTATGGACCAGAGGGGAGACCAGCATCGCTCCAACCGTATGTACTTAACATCCCAATCACACTGTGGGGAAGGGACGCAATGGAGCAGTGGGAGCTCACTTTGGGAACCCTGTCTCCAGATGAAAATTTTTAGGAGGGGTCACTGAGCATTTGCAGCTCCCCAAACTGAGCTGGAAGACAGAAACGCCAGTTTGGGTGGATCAGTGGCCCCTGCCCAAACAAAAGCTGCAAATTTTGAATAAATTAGTTGATCAGGAATTAGAAAAAGGGCACTTGGAGTCTTCCAGCAGTCCCTGGAATACCCCAGTGTTTGTAATTCAAAAATCCTCAGGCTCCTGGAGATTTCTCCAGGACCTGCGGAAAGTAAACGAAGTCCTGGAACCCATGGGAGCCCTCCAGCAGGGGATGCCATCTCCATCTATGCTCCCTGCTGAATGGCCTCTGGTAATTATTGATATTAAGGACTGCTTTTTTCACATATTCCTAAATCCGGCTGATTCGGTCAAATTTGCGTTCTCTGTCCCTGCCATCAATGCTTGTGAACCTCACCGCAGGTTCCAGTGGCGAGTGCTTCCCCAGGGGATGAAAAATTCTCCAACTCTTTGCCAGATGTTTGTGGCTAAAGTGTTAGAACCAATCAGGAAAAAATTTCCGCAGTCAATCATCTTCCATTACATGGATGATGTGTTGATCTGTGCTAAAACACAATTTGCTGTAGAAAAAACCCTAAATTCAACCATTGAAGCTCTAAATGCTAAAGGATTAGAGATCTCCCCTGAAAAAGTGCAGAAGGAAGCACCCTGGAAGTATCTTGGGCTCCAAATTACAGAGAAGGCTATCAAGCCTCAGTCAGTGTTAATAGACAAGCGAGTCCAAACTTTGAATGACCTCCAGAAGCTGCTAGGAGCCATTAATTGGATTAGACCTGTGCTGGGGATCACAACCAGTGATCTGCACCCATTATTTGAGCTGCTGAAGGGAGATGCTGGCCTGTCCTCTCCTAGATCATTAACAACAGAAGCTGAGAAATCCCTTGCCATTGTTGAGAGAAAAATATCAGAGAGACAGTCTTTTAGGAGGATGGAGGGACTGCCATCCTCCCTTGTAATAATTAATGAACAGAGACAACCACTGGCCCTGCTGGGTCAGTTTACTACTGATAATAGAGACTTCTGCTTATGGGAGTGGGTATTCCTCCCTCATCAATTCGGCAAAACAATTACAACCTTAGCAGAAATGATTGGCAAGCTGATATTTAAAGGCCGCACCAGGTGTTTAGAGCTCAGTGGGGAAGAGCCAGATTTCATCTACCTTCCACTGACCTCTGAGCACCTAGAAAAACTGATGCAGAGTTCTATTGATTTTCAAATTGCCATCGGAGGCTACCCGGGAGAAATCAAATTCCATCTCCCGGCGTGCCCGTTTTTGCAAAGATTGATTCCAATTCCTCTGAAATTAAAAATCGTGCAATCAGACTTACCAATTAAAAATGCAAAAACCCTTTTCACTGATGGCTCAGGGAGAACCGGAAATGCAGTTATTGTTTGGCAGCAACATGGCAATTGGCACCAGGATATACATAAAGTTCAAGGTTCCCCCCAAATCGTAGAACTCTCAGCAGTTGTTCGTGCCTTTCAAATTTTTAGTGAAGAACCAATTAATATTGTTTCAGATTCAGCCTATGTTGTAGGTGTGGTGAAAAGGATTGAAAATTCCTATCTAAAAAACGTGTCTAATGAAAATCTCTTTAAGCTGTTAACCAAATTGTTGTTTTTAATAGAAAACAGAAAATTCAGCTTCTACATTGTCCACACCAGATCACACACTGCTTTGCCCGGTCCTGTAGCAGAGGGAAACCAAATCGCCGACCATTTGGCAGGTATGGTGGTTACCCCTAACCTTTATCAACAGGCAAAAATTTCACACGAGTTTTTCCATCAGAATGCACGATCGTTACAAAAACAATTCGGACTAAAATTATCCCAAGCCAAAGAAATTTTGAAAGCGTGTCCTGACTGTCAAATGCTTGCACCGATGGTTCCAGAGGGGACCAATCCCAGGGGTTTGACAGCCCTAGAAATCTGGCAGTCAGATGTCACGCACGTAGCAGAATTTGGCAAACTAAAGTATGTACATGTGTCTATTGACACCTTTTCAAAAATGATTGTGGCCACTGCACATTCTAGTGAGAAGAGCAGAGATGTTAAAAAGCATTTTCTGTCCGCATTTGCAAGGATGGGGGTCCCCAAACAGGTGAAAACAGATAACGGACCGTCTTATGTATCTGCAGACACAAAAAAGTTTTTTGAAGAATGGGGGGTACACCATACCACCGGAATCCCTCACAACCCCACGGGACAAGGCATAGTAGAGCGTGCTCACCAAAACATTAAAAATTTGCTCAAAAAACAAAAGAGGGGGAGTATTGGCCTGACCCCCCAAGAAAGATTAGAAAAAGTTATGTATGTTTTAAATTTTTTAAATATGATGGAGGAACAAGACACTCACATAAACAGAAGTCCAATAGACAGACATTTCAAATCAGATTTTACTCCATCACAGCAAAAAGCAAAAGTTATGTTTAAAGATCCAATTACAGAGATGTGGACGGGCCCTTTCCCCTTAATCACCTGGGGGAAGGGGTACGCATGTATTTCAGGCAACAACGGACCAAAGTGGGTCCCCGCAAGAAGAGTGAAGATACACCAGGACTGAGACGAAGGATGCACACTCTCCAGGCCTACGCTATCCTGATCTGTCTTCTCAGATTGGTCACCAACGTCACTGCGTCCCCTTTGAGGGACTGGATGAACCAGCCCTCCGAGAACCTCTGGGTAACCCTGGCCAAGGCCACAGGCACTGACACCTTGTGCCTGACCTTGTCCAGTGCTAGTAATCCATTCAAAACCTGCCTTATAGGGATTCCCGTGACTCCAGGCAAAGACTGGGACACATTCGTGGAAAAAACCCGGAGTCTAGGATTCTTACAGCTAAATTCAGTCACCCTAGCACAGATGGTGTCCAGGCAGGCGTTTACCACCATCCCTCCACAAGAAATAGATTTGCTCGGTTCGCTACCCACCGGCAATTGTGTTATATTCCATCGGCACACAGAGCCCCACCTATTTACCCCCCACAATGTCACCGCCAATAAGTTAATTTACAAAGGGGCCACTTCGCCGTGGTGCAACAATTCAATTGCCACCACAGTACCAACAGAGCACGTTCCTAGGAACATGAAGCTCCCCGAAGGGTTTTTCCTCCTGTGTGGGGATCGAGCGTGGCAGGGTATTCCTGCCTACCCGGAAGGGGGTCCCTGTACAGTAGGGAAGCTGGCTCTGTATAACCCGGCGAAGTTTCAATTAGCAGATCAATCGATTGTTCCCAAAAATAAAGTCAAAAGGTCCCTCCGTATAAAAAGAGGAAAGTCTCCCAACCCTAAAAAAAATGTAGCCCCAAAGAACCCAATCATTCCTCCCCTTAATGCAGCACCACGTGTGGTAGGTACAATCATTACTCCACCACCACCCCTACCCTTCCCAGCAGACTGTGATTCCAGCATTCACATTTGGTCCCGCATGAAAAACTTTTGGGCTTCCTTCCCCATCCCCGGGATAGGAACTGCCCATGCCCTTTCCTTACTTTCCCACCTTGGTTGCTGGTTAACTAAAGAAGCGAATGCAACCACGAAAGCAATTGAGGGTCTGCTAGCAGACACTCAAAAGCTGAAAGAAATTAGTCTCCAAAATCGTGCAGCCATTGACTTCTTACTCCTGGCACACGGTCATGGGTGCCAGGATTTTGAAGGAATGTGCTGTATGAATTTTTCAGATCACTCACAATCAATGTATGAAAGCATACATCAACTAAAGAATCTTGTAAAAGATATCCACCAGTCCCGTGATGAAGGATTAGATGGACTTTTCGATTGGATAAAACTCCCCTCTTTACCCAATTGGTCCCGCAAAATCATAATCATGCTAGTGATTTCCCTATTTGCCCTTGTGTTCTTGTGTGCCTGTTTGCCGTGCTTTGTCATTTGTGTTCGCCAGATGGTCATCCACAGTGTCTCCGTGAATGTCACCACGACTGAAAACAGAGAAGGGGGAGATGCGATGGATGAAAAGACAGAATGGGAGAGATATGTGGCCTGGAAAAGCATTAATGGAGTCTGAATGGACTTTTTACTTACTGAATAATCCACCCAGCAGACTGGCAGTTTTTCCCCAGTTTGCTGTTGTGTGCTTATGAACCCTTGTACACCCCAGTTTATTGTCAAAATTTATAGATCCTGCTGTACCTCCATATTGTCCCTATTTCTCCCTCAGGCTTCCCCTTTGAAAGCTGTTTATCTCTTCTTCTCCCCTGTTTTCCCATGCCTCTGTTACTGATAAGCTGTAGCTATCACAGTGCAGAGAGAGCTACAATTAGTCAATCCCCTCTGATATTCGAGAGTTCCACCCATCTCTCCCCTGTCCCCCTACCACATCTTTCCCTAAGCTGTCAATCTCTTGCTTAGCATCCACCCCTCAAACCGCGGTTTTTTAAACCCTTGTTTCCCTTGAATAAACGGGCATTGCATCACGAGACCTCAACTGTGTCCGAACCCTAACCGCAGTGCCTGGTCCCAATTTCCCCTATCCCTGCGGACCGAGGCGGGTGGGAGTCTATAATGGGGTTCAGCTGCCTGTAAATCTCCCAGCAGAGCAATTAGTGTGTACAGAGTGCATGTTTCATAGAGCACGTGGGCCTTCTGTCAGCTCAGCCAGGACGTGCTACCTCTCACAGTCACTGTTTTACAGAAGAGAATTTCCTGCTGGAGGGAAATACTGACAAATTTGCCAGTCCTCTTGAGAGCCTGGCAGCATGGAGAGTGAATACCAACCTGTCACCAGGCTATGGCAAAGGCAAAAGGGTGTTTGAACAACGAGGCATCAGGATCCTGCACCCTTGGGACTCAGTGAGACTCCTTCAAAAGTACAAAGAAAATGGAGCATTCCAGCAAGGAAGCTCAATTCAGAGGCCCCAGCTGTCTCAGAGCCGTGCTCATGAACAGCTATGCCTCTGCACAAAGTATTGGACTACAGTTCCAATGACAACCAGTATTCCTACCCTCTGTATATTTACCTAATCTCCTTTTAAAGATCCTCAGTCTTCCCCAGCATCTTATGGCCCTGGGTCCCACCAGTTAATGGTGTGTTGTACCTAAATCTGGGGTTTTTAAAAATCTGATCTCTGGTCACTCTGTGACAGCTCCTACTACTTGTAGTAAAATAAACCATTCCCTACTTGTATTAACAAGATTTCCAGACTGCTGTCACATCCACCTTAGCCACTTTTCCCAAGATAACAAGTCCTACTCTGTTTAACCCACTCCAAGCAGAATCTGCCCCATGTTGCAAACTTCACTGGTCCCTTTTCCTCTACCTTTTCTACTTCTGCTTCGTAGATGATCTGACCATGGAGGTCAGGAATGCACAGTATTCAAAATACTCCATGGATGTAAAACATCTCAGTCATCATCACTGAACCTCAGCTCCCTTCTGATGTCCCAAGGCTCAGACAACTCCTGGAGCAGCTGCAATGGTCCAGCCAGAACAGGCCCTTGGCACCTTCCTTCTGATACCTGATAGAGAGGCTGAGGTCATGTATCTTATGTCCTCAGAGCTGCTATGCCCCCAGAGCATGGGATCCCACACAGCCTCTGTCCTGCTTTGCCTCCTGGGATGGGCACAACTGTTCCTCATGCACCAGTCCCTACTCCTTTACTCCTCTGCAGCAGAGGAGCCTGGAGCGTTCCCTATTCCAGGTTTCCTGCAGGGATGACTGGACACGAGCAGTGGGGTAAGATATTTGGCACATTCCCTCCATTTACATGTATAACAAGCTCCAGCTATTGATCTCTCATTAACAATTAAAGTGCAGCCAAGATTTCAGACAATGAGAAAAAATGTCACCCTGAAACGTGAGCTGACCTCATGCTGGCTACCTGTTGAGCAGTCTCCTACTGCCCAGACTCTGGTGCTGCTAGAGAGGATCCCTGCAGCCAGAAATTCTTCATCTTCTACAGGAGGTTTTATATCTACTTGGAATTTGCACATTACATCTTCTGACACTCTATTTCTTTTTAATATGAACATTTTCTTTTGTGTGAGGATTTCACCATCAAAACTTCCCAATGGGAGAAATCTGGCAGGAGGTTTGTTGGTGAATTTTGCCTCCCAGGTCTCTGGCACTGTAATTTCTGCCACTCTGTTTTTGCACTATGCAGTCACTCAGCTTGTGTTTTCCACAGGTTGTGTGATTATTTCCTGAGTAGAATGGAAAGCAGATGTAAAACTGTGAATGAAAATTTTACCTTGTGTAAGAACTGTCCAGAGGTTTACCTCCAAAGAAAGGAAATTGCAGAACTCTTGTAGTTTGGGAGTAATAGTGTGCAGAAGCCAGAAAATCAATATATAGAAAAAGGAAAAATATTTGAGGATTGATATCATATGAGAGGAATTATAGAAAAAAAGATACAGGAACTGAGAGGCATGAGTAAACTCCATGTTTGGGCCTTGTTCTTTTTAGCTCCACTGCAAAGCCCAGCCCAGCAGAAGTCTCCACCAGCCTCATCAAGGACGGTGCTGCTAGAGCTGGCTGGGACAGAGTATTCCTGGACCATGTGATGTATATCTTCAGGTGTGCTCCTGCACAGGACGGGGTTTGTTTGAACTTCAAGGGTGAGTTTCTACTTTCCCCAGCTTGTTTCTTGGGGTGACCTACTTGTGGCCTTCCAGTACCTGAAGGGAGCCTACAAGGAAATGTAGAGAGACTATTTACAAGGATCTGTAGTGACAGGACAAGGGGGAATGGCTTCAAACAGAGAGAGTATATTTGGGTTAGGCATTGCCATCTTGATTACGTTAATGTCCATGAGGGGTCAGTGTTTCTATTTTAGCTCTGATTTGAAGGATAACAACTCCAATTCAGTCAGGCAGTTTAACTTGGTGCATTGTCAAAGTCTGGGAGAGAAAACTCCGTCCTCGTACTTGCAGTGCTGTACAAGTTTCGAGCTGGCTTCCCGCCAAGTCCCCCGAAACTCGACAACAAGGACCCGCCTCCCAGAGAGGGAAAAAGGGGAAAAAAAAACCAAGCAGCCAAAGCTATAGCAAAATATATATATATATATATATATATGTATATACTTTACATATGAGACAGATACACAAAAGGAGAATACCACACACCGGGGGGGAGGGGGGGGGAAAAGGGAGAAGGACAAAAAGGGCAAGGACCGAACAAGTCAAACGGCCAGCCGAAGGCAAACTAGCAAAATCTCACCACTTCCCTTCGAACAGGCAGGATGACCAGACACGGTCCTCGGCTCTCCCCTCACGCAGGCAGATAACGGCAGTCACTGTAGGCCTCGGCTCCAGATAAACCCGACCGAAACAGGGACCCACCGTTCTCGAACCTCGCCGGAGAGGAAGAGAGCGAGATCCCTCCCGCTGGCTTTATTTATACCTCAAGTTACGTAAAGGAATAGCATGGAATACTTCCGTGATCACTTTTCTAGTTCCTTCCTGGCTACAAGTTGGTCTCCAGGAAGGCCTAGAGTGAAACCACCACATTCTCCACCCCTTATTCCATACTATTTCTTTACGTAACACCTATGTTTCATGTTCGCCTACATCCCGCGCATATATAGCATAGTTGTCTCGTCGTTGGAAAATCAATGCCGATGTCAGTTCAGTCCAGATCTTTGGTCTCCTCAGTCACAATTACAGTTTCGATTTATGGCTGTTTCGTCACTGGGCTGTTTCATCGCCGGATACCAGCATCAGCTTAGTTCAGGTCTCTCTCTCATCTGGTGACTGGCTTCCTGTAAAAACACAACTTAGGACCTACAATTAGTTTTTCCCCAAGGCTAAATTTCCTTGAGGCACACACTGGATGACTCCATCCTTCCTCATTAACCACCACGTATGTCCTGGCCCTTGAGCAAAGACAATCCCACGAATGGGTTTGTCTTGGCCTGAGGCAGGGGTAACCCAAACAGCTTTCCCTAGCATTCCCCTCAAATGGATCGCTGGAACTTTATCTCCATCAACAATGTGAAGGGATTCTGCCTGTGCAGGGCCAGCTCGATTGACAGAACCCCTGGTGTTAACTAGCCAGGTAGCCTTGGCTAAGTTTTTGTCCCAGTTTTTATAAGTTCCTTCTCCTAATGACTTTAGAGTGGTCTTCAATAGTCCATTATATCTCTCAACCTTCCCAGCAGCTGGTGCATGATAAGGAATGTGGTACACCCATTCGATACCATGTTCCCTCGCCCAAGTGGTGACTAATTGATTTTTGAAATGAGTCCCGTTGTCTGACTCAATACGTTCTGGGGTCCCGTGTCTCCACAGGACCTGCTTTTCAAGGCCCAGAATGGTATTCCGGGCCGTTGCGTGGGGCACCGAAAAAGTCTCTAACCATCCCGTTGTTGCTTCCACCATGGTAAGTACATAGCACTTACCTTGGCGAGTCTGTGGCAGTTTGATATAATCAACCTGCCATGCCTCTCCATACTTATACTTATCCCATCGTCCACCATACCATAGGGGCTTCAGTCTTTTTGCCTGCTTAATAGCGGCACAGGTCTCACAATCATGGATAACTTCAGAAATGATATCCATGGTTAAATCCACCCCTCGGTCTCGTGCCCATCTGTGGGTGGCATCTCGGCCCTGATGACCGGAAGCATCATGGGCCCATCGAGCCAGAAACAGCTCTCCCTTCTGCTGCCAGTCTAGGTCTACTTGTGACACCCCTATCTGTGCAGCTCGGTCAGCTTCTCTGTTGTTATTATGTTCTTCATTAGCTCGCTTCTTGGACACATGGGCATCTACATGGTGGACTCTCACATTCAGACTCTTCGCTCTGGCAGCGATGTCCTGCCACAAGTCAGCAGCCCAGATGGGTTTTCCTCCACGCCTCCAGTTCATCTTTTTCCATCGGTCTAACCATCCCCACAGAGCATTGGCTATCATCCACGAGTCTGTGTAGAGGTAGAGTCTCGGCCATCCTTCTCGTTCGGCGATGTCCAGGGCCAATTGGACGGCTTTGAGCTCTGCAAATTGACTCGACTCGCCTTGACCCTCGGCAGCTTCTGCCACTCGTCGGGTGGGACTCCAAACGGCTGCTTTCCACTTCCGGTTCCTTCCTACAATACGGCAAGAACCATCAGTGAAAAGGGCATAACACCTTTCTTCATCTGGCAGCTGATCAAATGGTGGAGCTTCTTCAGCTCGGCTCACTGGTTCTTCTTCTTCTTCTGCCAGACTGAAGTTCCCACCTTCAGGCCAATTTGTGATAACCTCCAGAATTCCAGGGCGATTTGAGCTTCCCAATCGTACACGCTGCGTAATCAAGGCTATCCACTTACTCCACGTAGCATCGGTGGCATGATGCGTAGGGGGCACCTTCCCTTTGAACATCCAACTCAAGACTGGTAATCGGGTGCCAGGAAGAGCTGTGCTTCAGTACCGATTACCTCCGAAGCTGCTCGTATACCTTCATATGCCGCTAAGATTTCTTTTTCCACAGGGGTGTAATTGGCCTCAGAACCTCTGTAGCTTCGGCTCCAGAAACCCAGTGGTCGCCCTCGCGTCTCGCCAGGCACCTTTTGCCAGAGGCTCCAGGAGGGACCTTTATCTCCAGCTGCAGAATAGAGTACGTTCTTTACATCTGGTCCCGTTCTAACTGGTCCAAGAGCCACGGCATGTGCAATTTCTTGCTTGATCTGCCTGAAAGCTTGTTGTTGCTCAGGACCCCACTGGAAATTGTTCTTTTTACGGGTCACAAAGTAAAGAGGGCTCACAATCTGACTGTATTCTGGGATATGCATCCTCCAGAAACCTATTG
Organism: Chiroxiphia lanceolata; assembly: GCF_009829145.1. Classification (NCBI taxonomy): domain Eukaryota; kingdom Metazoa; phylum Chordata; class Aves; order Passeriformes; family Pipridae; genus Chiroxiphia; species Chiroxiphia lanceolata. Next base: position 466,300 of record NC_045654.1, read on the forward strand.
CTCCCAGAAAAGCTTGGGTTTCTTTCTTGTTTGTGGGGGGAGCCATTGCTACAATCTTGTTGATTATGTCTGTTGGTATCTGACGTCGTCCATCTTGCCATTTCACCCCTAGGAATTGGATCTCTCGGGCAGGTCCCTTGACTTTGCTCTTCTTTATAGCGAAACCGGCCTTGAGGAGAATCTGGATGATCGTCTGTCCTTTTTTGAAAACTTCTTCTGCTGTATCCCCCCATACAATGATGTCATCGATGTACTGGATGTGTTCGGGAGCCTTACCCTTCTCTAGCGTGACCTGGATCAGTCCATGACAGATGGTTGGACTGTGTTTCCACCCCTGGGGCAGTCGATTCCAGGTGTATTGAACGCCCCTCCAGGTGAAAGCAAACTGTGGCCTGCACTCTGCCGCTAAAGGAATGGAGAAAAACGCGTTGGCTATGTCGATGGTGGCGTACCACTTTGCTGTCTTGGACTCCAACTCGTATTGGAGCTCCAACATATCTGGCACGGCAGCACTCAACGGTGGCGTAACTTCATTTAAGCCACGATAGTCCACAGTCAGTCTCCACTCTCCATCGGATTTACGCACAGGCCAGATGGGGCTGTTGAAGGGTGAATGGGTTCTGCTGACCACCCCTTGGCTCTCCAACTTTCGGATCATTTTGTGGATAGGGATCACAGCATCTCGGTTTGTCCGATACTGTCGTCTGTGTACAGTTGTTGTGGCTATTGGCACTTCTTGATCTTTAACTCGCAGTAATCCTACAATGGAAGGGTCTTCTGAGAGGCCAGGAAGGGCAGACAACTGCTTGGACTCCTCTTCAATCACCGAGGCTATACCAAAAGCCCACCGGTACCCTTTCGGGTCCTTGAAGTATCCTCTTCTTAGGTAGTCCATACCAAGGATGCAAGGGGCTTCTGGCCCCGTCACAATGGGACGCTTTTCCCATTGGTCTCCCGTCAAGCTCATGTCTGCCTCTACTACTGACAATTCTTGAGACCCTCCGGTCACTCCAGAAATAGTAACAGTCTCGGTACTCTTACACTCTGAAGGCATTACAGTACACTGGGCTCCAGTATCTATCAAGGCCTGGTATCTCTGAGGATCCGATGTGCCAGGCCATCGAACCCACACAGCCCAGTAAACTCGGTTATCTTCTTGGTCCCTCTCCTTCTCCTGGCAGAAGGCAGGGCCCCTCTACTGGTCTTGATCAGAGCATTCGTCGTCAGAGCTTGACTTTGACTTCTTAGACTTTTTGCCGTTGTCGAAGTGGACCTCCATCTTCTCGTGTTTCGGTGATCGCAGTTTCTCTTTTAAGAAATCTCCGTCTACTACATAGACAACTTTCTTGTCAGTCTTCTTTCGCTTCAACTCCCTCACTCTAGCTTCAAGCTTAGAAGTGGGTTCACCATCCCACTTCTTCATGTTTTCTCCTTTACTACGAAGGTATGCCCATAGTTGGTTACGTGACCAACGCTTAGAGTTCTCTTTCCTTCGACGTGTGAATGACAGGGACCGTGAGCGAGATCGAGACCAGGATCGAGGTCTAGGCCGAGGTCGTCTTTGTCGGTTCCACCGTGATCTTCCCATTGGCCTTTCTTGGTAATCTCTATACCTTCTGTCCTCTCTGTCTCTAAGGTCGTCCTCATATCTGGAACATTCATAATCTCTCTCCATTCTTTCCCTATCGTAGGTGCGTCGGTAGAGGGGATTGAAGGAGTCTTCCATATTTTCCTCTATGGTTCTTATCCAAGCACACATAGCGTCCACGCTTGGTTCCTCCATCTTTGGATTATATACGGATATCAAGCAGGAAATATATGGTTTGGGGGCACCTTGAATTACCTTTTTCCACATTGGTTGCGTGCATGGAACATTCTCAGGAACTTGGATGTCATAATAATCTGGATCAGAATAGATGATCTCCAGCATGGCCAATTCCCGTAGGTATTGGATGCCTTCTTCTGCAGTCCTCCACCTTCTTGAAGAACTCTTCAGGGACTCCTTAAATGGGTATTTCACTCTCACCGCGTGGAGGATTCGGAGCCAAAGGCTGGACGCCATTTTCTCCCTCCCCATTTCTTGCTCTATCACAGGGTCTCGAGCAATGGATCCCAATTGTCGTGCTTCATCACCTTCAATTACATGACTATCAGCTCCTTTGTCCCAGCATCGCACCAGCCAGGTGAGGACTTCTTCACCAGGCAAGCGCATATAATCTCTCCGTAAATCTCGAAGCTCTCTTGTGGTCAGTGATTGTGTAATTTCGCTTTCTCGCATTATTTCTTGTCCATCTCTCCCACGTAGAATCTTTTCCACCTCTCTCTTTACTCTTCCACTCCTACGTGGGACTGCTCCCACTTCCTCCCTATATCTCTCATGTGGAGGTGGAGACTGGGCGTACTGTGGGGATAAGCTTCTATATTGTTCACGCCGCGGAGATGGATTTCTACGCCGTTCATACTGTGGGGATGGACTCCTACGCCGTTCACGCCGCGGAGATGGACTTCTACGTCGTTCATACCGTGGGGATGGACTCCTACGCCGCTCGCGCCGCGGAGATGGACTTCTGCGTCGTTCACGCCGTGGAGATGGACTTCTATGCCATTCACGCCATGGGGATGGACTCCTGTGTCGTTCGCGATACCCCGCGGGTGGAGGTAGTGAGTAATCTTCCGCGTGCTGAGATAAGGGCCTTCTCCTCCAATCATTCATACCTCCAAGAGAAGGTTGGGTCTGGAGGGGTAGGGATAATTCCCCCTCCAATTGAGGGGGATGCTTTGACTCCTTCTTTGCGTCTTTTGTAATACTGAATGTGTAGTCAGGATATAAATCATCAAGCGACAATATACCACCGACCGTTTGTACTGTTGCTTTCTTTTCTCTTGATGCTATTCTGTATTCCTTTGGGCGTGCCCCTAGTTCTTTTGGACGTGCTCCTTCCCGTGTAGCCGTTTCTTCCTCTCTGGTAACTGCTTCTTCTCTTCTAATCGCTCCTTCCTCAGTCACAACCACTTCTTCCTCTCTCGCAGTCGCGCCTTCATCACTTGCTGTTGCTCCTTCTCCAATTGCTGCCGCTCCTTCATTCACTACATCCTCTGTTCCTTCTTCTTCTTCTTCTTCTTCTCTTTCTTCTGTGCATTCTGGTTGCGGAGATGGGTCCGTAAGTTCCTTGATCTCCCTTACCCACGTCTTCTTCTTCTTCACAGGGGCAATGATGACCTTCCGGTTCTTAGCTTGAGTCCCGGTCCTAGTGGACTTAGTAGAGATGGTATTGACTTCAAGTTGTGCTTGGACTCCAACTTCTGTGGACCTAATAGGGACATCACTGGTTTCAAGTGGCGTGGTTTGGGTCTCTGTGTCAACCTTAACCCTCTGAAGGTGGTCTATGGCAGCTCGATAAGCATTAGCCAGGCCCCAGCACAAAGCGGAGAATTGCATATTCGGATCTTTGTAGGAAAAACACCCTTCTGCCAAACAGTGGGCCATTTCACCAGAATCAAACATTTGTTCTGGTGTAAACTCCCAATTAATGGGGGGTGACACATGTCCTACTAATCTACCGAAATCTTCCCAAGCTCCATGCCACCCGGAGACTGGCCTGTCTGCAGCCCTTTCCAAAGTTCCAGCGAGTCCCTTTGAGGTGTGATCTTTCCTACAAGAGGGAAAGCAACGGAACCCCATTCTTCCAAGTTTAAGGAGCACTTCCAGTACCTTTATCAATGACAGTACTGTTGCAATAAGATTTATATAGTAATTAGAGCCAATTTTAACCATGGGGATCTCCTTTACCAAACCTTCGATGTCAAAATTAAAGGATGGAAGCAATTCGTTCCATCCATCCTCAAGGTCTGGACGTCTCCCTATAGAGTAGCCTAACACAGGTGTAAAGATGGCTAGAATTATAAGACAAATTAATGAAATAGCCATTGTTTTTTGTTATTATTTCTTCCTGATCCCAAAACAAACTTTTGTTTATATAAACAAAGTTTCCTTGGCTGCTTTCCCAGACTCTGGCAGTGTTCCCAGACCTGTTCCCAAAACAATAGATTGGTTTGCAAAACAACACCGAACTTGGCTGTCTTCCCGGAAAATGTTTATCAAAACAAGCCAAACTTAACCAAAACAACCATCCTCTGCTACCAAAAATGTTGTACAAGTTTCGAGCTGGCTTCCCGCCAAGTCCCCCGAAACTCGACAACAAGGACCCGCCTCCCAGAGAGGGAAAAAGGGGAAAAAAAAACCAAGCAGCCAAAGCTATAGCAAAATATATATATATATATATATATGTATATACTTTACATATGAGACAGATACACAAAAGGAGAATACCACACACCGGGGGGGGAGGGGGGGGGAAAAGGGAGAAGGACAAAAAGGGCAAGGACCGAACAAGTCAAACGGCCAGCCGAAGGCAAACTAGCAAAATCTCACCACTTCCCTTCGAACAGGCAGGATGACCAGACACGGTCCTCGGCTCTCCCCTCACGCAGGCAGATAACGGCAGTCACTGTAGGCCTCGGCTCCAGATAAACCCGACCGAAACAGGGACCCACCGTTCTCGAACCTCGCCGGAGAGGAAGAGAGCGAGATCCCTCCCGCTGGCTTTATTTATACCTCAAGTTACGTAAAGGAATAGCATGGAATACTTCCGTGATCACTTTTCTAGTTCCTTCCTGGCTACAAGTTGGTCTCCAGGAAGGCCTAGAGTGAAACCACCACAAGTGCTGTGCAACCAGCTCACCTGCCAGTTTTGATATTACAGTCATGTTCTGCTGCTGGCTACAGAATTCATCAGCAATGAGGGCACCTCCAAAAACCCCATCCATTGGGATTCTGGTGGGTCTGCTGCTCATATGAGACCTTTTCCTTCCCCATCAGTCTTCCAAACCATCTCAGAGATTTCAGCCGAGTCAAGGTCCACATCTTTCTCTGAGCGAGGAAAGAGGAGATATTTACTGTTAAGTCTTTCCAGAGGCTGAGGTGGGCTGGATGTTCCTGTGACCTCCAGAAGGGCTCAGGATGGCAGAAATATCTGCAGCCATTTGAGAACCCAGTAAAAAAATGTCATCCTGTAGGCAAATGTGAGCCTGAGGCACCTGCATCCTGCCTCAAGTCTGGGAGGTGAACAAATTTCACTTTTCAGCCTCCGTGTCTCTTTACAGGGCCTCAGTGCTTATCCCAGGGACCTTACCAAGACATGTGGGCTGAGCCACTGCTGCTGGTGTTGCCCCATTGTCCTTCCCCCTGCGAGATCTCCCCTTTCTCTATGCTCTGGAACACTGGTGGGTTGGTCACATGTCACATGTGTCCAGGGTTGCATCCTTCCATGTCTGTGCAGAGGAGAAGAAGTTAATATATATGCACAGAAAAGTTTATATATCCATATCTATATATGTATATGTTTGCATATATATATACATATGTATGTATCTATTTATGCATCTATCTATGCATCTGTCTATCTATCTATCCAGCTCCTATGTCTTCATCTAGTGAATAGGTATGCAGGACTGTGGTTGACCCTTTCCAGAGCAAAACAGGTGCTGCACCAGTGTTTATGTCAGCAGAGAACCAAGAAAAGCAAAGAAAGTTTTAGTTTAGTGACTCATTTAGGAAGCGCTGATCATAGAATCATGGAATGGTTTTGGTTGGAAGGGACATTAAAGTCTGTCTAGTCCCATGGGCAGGGACACCTCCCACTAGCCCAGGTTGCTCCAAGCCCTGTCCAGCCTGGCCTTGGACACTTCCAGGGATGGGGCAGCCACAGCTTCTCTGGGCAACATTTGCGGTGCCTCCCCAACCTCACGGGGAAGAATTCCTTCCCAATATCCCATCTAATCCTGCCCTCTGGCAGAGGAACCTTCCTCAGGAAAAATCTGCCCTGGCTGTCCCCAGACAGCCTGGAACCTGGTAGGGACCTTTCCTGGCTGAGGCACCCAAGCTCAGCAAAGACGGTCAGAAAAGGGGTGTCTGTAGTCCAGGGAGGACAAGGTCTGATTTGTTTAATGGGACCACCTTTTAAACCTTTTCTGATATTTCTGGCTTATTTTAAGTCTGAAGGATCCAAATCCCATTCTGCAACCCCTACACTCCATGCCCAGGCTTTTTACTGCCCACTCTTTTCCCTCCTGTTATGTCCCTTCTAAATTTCCCCGTTATGTTTCCTTATTTATGTTACCTTTATGTTATTTTATTCTGTTATCTTATTTCCCTCTTCCCCACCCCTTCCAATCCTTCCTCTTCCCAATCAGTAGTCACAACCAGGAACATGATTTTGGGGGTCAAAAACAATCTTGCCAAGAGCAGCATTTTGCTTTCCGCCAGATACTATTTCTTTATTTGGCTACCTTGCAAGCCCCAGTTAATATAACCACAAATAAATATGTGTGTATTAGCACATACATTCAGAGAGAACTGGTGAAATCCTTGGTGGATATAAGTCAATGTGGGGCTAGGTGCTGGGGTTTGCTCCCGGGCCGGGCCGGGGTGTACGCTCCGCGCGCGCGGTTTAGTCTCAAGGTGCAGTCTCAGCAGGAGAGCGGAGAGAGAAAGTGGGGGAGCCTTGCCAGCAGTTGCTACACACCTATGAAGGAGGATAGAGCAGCTTCAGAGCACACAGAGGTTTGCTGTTTCAGGTCTGGGGGGAAGGGGGAGGGGGGGTTCAGGGAAAGGGTGTGGGGAAGAGAGAGGAGGGGCATCAAGCGGGCCATGGGGGGCTTCTGATTGATGGGGGGGGAAGCAGGGCACTCCTGTATGAAGTGTCACAGATGTGCAGTGCACCTGCAGATACCTGGTAACACAGTGGAGGAAGGACATGGTCAGGGAGAATAGTGGGGTTCCTTCAGAGTGATAGGGGTCCCAGCCAAGCTGGGGACTTGAAAAGCACCTCAGCCTTGGATGGGTACAAGGGCCAGAACACTTGGTCAGTTTGTTTGTCTGTTTGTTTTTGGCTCATCTACTGCTACTGCCCAGGTTCAGCATGTTCCAGATAAGCTTGCTTTGCTCTGTTACGTCCTGTAAAGGGTGGGCAGGACAAAGGGCTGTTCCTGGGTATCTCCTTATGACTGTATATAAATAGGTGATAGTAAAGCAGGAACTTAAAGACTTGACCAAACCATTCTAACAGGAACGTAGCCTGTGTGTCCCTGTGTGGTTATGGGCTATGCTGGCAATGGTACATGCCTTCGGTAGGGTTGCCCATGCCAGACAGGTCAAAACAGCAGGGTCGGATACAATAAATCTACGGGCAGGATGAGCTCATTAGCCTCCTGGCAGTCATCCTAGGAGAAGGACAACTCTAATCTCAAACCCGGGCAGATGAAGCTCGCTTAGCCCTGTAAGGCCATCCATCTAACAGAAGGTCACTCTAATCAAACCTACGTCCTGAGGACCTCACTGCCACCGTCCAAGCTCGCTCGGCCCCGGCAGATGAACCTCAGGATTAAAGGGTGGGTTCAGTTCCGCGCATACTGCATCTCACCTAAAAATCCATTGCGCAGGCTTGAAGGCTTTACCCACATGCAAAAAGTCCTGTAGCGACGGATGAGGGTTGAAACGGCAGGTGAAAGGTGCACTGGGAGCCGCAGACCCAACCCTGCATGCAGGCGGTTCAGGATATTGGTCATTTGAGACTGATCGGAGATGACAGTCTCTTGGGGCAGCACCCTGAACGACCAAGCAGCCTTTTCAAGGACAGCACTGCTTACTCCACTCGGAGAGGGGCCTAGAAAAGGTGGCCTAAACAAAGCTCATCTCCACTTTCACCCGGCTGGTTAACCGCAGACCAATGGGCATCTTCTTCCAATGCGGTCGCACAAAGATCAAAAGACAAAGGCATGCACCTGCCTCCAAAGGTGTACCTAAATTAACTCTAGCATGTTGGCACATCAGAACCATGCTTGATTCTGCGGATAGTGGACGTCCTGAGCGGCGTTCTGCCCTAATTGCCCATGAACTGGCTCGTCTCAACATCGACATTGCTGCCCTCAGTGAAGTTCGCCTTCACGAGGAAGGAAGCCTCAGAGAACATGGTGCTGGTTACACACTCTTTTGGTCAGGTAAGCCCAGAACCAAAAAACATCTCTCAGGTGTCGGCTTCATGATCAAAAACTCTATTCTTCCCAAACTCGAAAATCTGCCAACAGGTCACTCTGATCGCATTATCTCCCTACGCCTTCCACTCCACAACAAGCAACACGTTGTCCTCTTTAGTATATATGCCCCAACTCTCCAAGCTGACCCTGCCGAAAAGGACAAATTTTACGCTGACCTGCGCCACCTTACCCAAAAGGTGCCCGCAGATCATAAGATCATTATCCTTGGTGATTTCAACGCCAGAGTAGGTAAGAATTTTGATGCCTGGAAAGGAATATTAGGCAAGCATGGTGTTGGAAACTGCAATGATAATGGTCGACTCCTGCTAGAATTCTGTGCAGAGCAACAGCTCACCATCACTAATACTATCTTTCAGCAGAAAGATAGTCTGAAGACAACCTGGATGCACCCCAGATCTAAGCATTGATACCTCATCGATTATATCCTGGTGCGACGGAGAGATGTCTGCGATGTCCACCATACTCCCGTGATGCCCAGTGCAGAATGCCAAACAGACCATCGGCTTGTGCGCTGCAAACTCAGCTTCAATCTTAAATTCAAACCTAAAATGGGCAACATCCCAAGGAGAAGACTCCAAGTTAACAGTCTCCAATCAGCCACAGTAAGAGAGAGATTCCAGGTAAACCTTCAAACTAGGCTTGAAAACTGTTCCACAGATTCTGCAGATTCCTCTCCTGAAACAACCTGGCAGCATATTAAAACCAGCATCCTGCAGTCCTCCGAAGAATCCTTAGGGTTCTCCCTCAAGAAGAACAAGGACTGGTTTGACGAAAACAATCAAGAAATCCAGGACTTGTTCAGGAAGAAGAGAACCGCCCACCAAGCACACCTTGCACTACCATCCTGTCACGCAAGAAAAACAGCCTTTCGTCTCATGCAGCAAGCTCCAACAGAAACTCTGTGACATCCAGAACAAGTGGTGGATCGATCTAGCTGAAAAAACTCAATTATGCGCAGATATAGGTGATCACAAAGGTTTCTATGAAGCCTTGAAAACAGCATATGGGCCTACATACCAGGTACAAAGCCCTCTACTCAGTGCTGATGGCCAAACGCTTCTAACAGATAAAACCTCCATTCTGAATCGATGGTCTGAACACTTTCAGACTCTTTTCAGTACCAACCATGTGGTCCAAGGCTCAGCAATTCAGTCCATCACACAACAACCAGTAAAGTATGAATTGAATACTGCCCCCACTTTAGGAGAAACCCTCAAGGCCATACAGCAGGTAAAAATTGGCAAGGCAGCTGGGGTTGATGGAATTCCACCCGAAGTCTGGAAACATGGGGGCTTGCACTACACACCAAATTTCACGAGTTTGTGGTGCGCTGTTGGGAGCTCGGTGAACTACCATCAGACCTTCGAGATGCAGTTATCATCACTATGTATAAGAAGAAAGGTATTAAATCAGATTGCTCAAACTACCGTGGTATTACTCTGCTCTCCATTGCTGGCAAAATCCTGGCAAGAATACTCTTGAACAGACTAATACCCACTATAGCAGAAGGAATTCTACCTGAAAGTCAGTGTGGTTTCAGAGCCAACAGAAGCACCACAGACATGGTATTTGTTCTCAGACAACTGCAAGAGAAATGTAGGGAACAGAACAAAGGTCTTTATGTAACCTTTGTCGACCTCACCAAGGCTTTTGATACTGTGAGCAGAAAAGGTCTGTGGCAGATTTTGGAACGTTTAGGTTGTCCCCCCAAGTTCCTTAAAATGATCATCTCACTTCATGAGGATCAGCACGGCCAAGTCAGATATGGCAACACACTTTCTGAGCCCTTTTTAATTAAGAATGGTGTGAAACAAGGCTGTGTTCTCGCTCCTACCTTATTCACAATCTTTTTTAGCATGATGCTCCAAAGGGCCACAGCAGACCTCGATGATCAGGACGGTATCTACATTCGATACCATACTGATGGAAGTCTATTCAATCTAAGGCGTCTGAAGGCCCACACCAAGACCTTAAACCATTTTGTCCGGGAGCTGCTTTATGCTGATGACGCCGCCCTTGTTGCCCACACAGAAGCAGCTCTGCAGCGTTTAACATCCTGCTTTGCAGATGCTGCTGAGCTCTTTGGGCTGGAAGTCAGCTTAAAGAAGACAGAAGTTCTCCATCAACCTGCACCTCAGGAAGTCTTCCATCATCCCCATATCACCATTGGCGAATCAGAGCTCAAATCGGTCCAGCAGTTTAATTACCTAGGTAGCCTCATCTCCTCGGATGGTAAGATTGACGTGGAGATAGACAACAGGTTGGCAAAGGCATACAGTGCTTTCGGAAAACTCCACAAAAGAGTATGGTGTAATAAACACTTGAAGAAAAGCACCAAGATCAGTGTTTACAGAGCCATAGTGCTGTCTACTCTCTTGTATGGTTCCGAATCATGGGTCATCTACCGCCACCACCTGCGTCTCCTAGAACGCTTCCATCAGCCCTGCCTCCGTACAATCCTAAACATCCACTGGTCAGATTATGTGACCAATACATCTGTTCTTGAGCAAGCAGCAGTCACAAGTGTAGAGGCCATGCTGATGAGAACACAGCTGCGATGGGCAGGGCACGTCTCCCGGATGAAGGACCAACCACCGCCTCCCTAAGATCTTGCTCTATGGTGAACTTGCCACTGGCTGCCGCAGGAGAGGAACCCCGAAGAAAAGATTCAAGGACTCCCTGAAACAACATCTCAGCCTTGGCCATATTGATCACCATAATTGGTCTAATCTGGCCTCAAATCGGGAGGCCTGGAGACACAGCATCTATAACGCTGCAGAAGCCTTTGAGAACACACGCAGGATCACTCTCAAGGAGAAAAGACAACGCAGGAAGAACCGTGTCTTGCGGAATACACCATCTAAGGAGTCTTTCTGTTGTGCATTTTGCAATCGGATATGTCTGTCACGTATTGGCCTCATAAGTCACCAACGTACCTGTAACAAATGTGGATAAAGCCTTCCCAAATCTTCGTTCACGAAGCCCAGCCATGATGATAAGTCAATGTAGTCAATTCGCTTCCAAGGGGCTCCCCTGATTTACTCCTGCTGAGCTTGGGTCAAACATTTACATTCACAGTGTACAAACATGATAATGAAATGAAAACAAAATGCTAAACTTGATCCCATCTTAAGGTTTTATGTGAGCCATTAATATGTTTGAAATAAATCATGTACCTCTTGTGGGCCTTATAATTCAAACCCCTCAGCTTCCAGAGGACCACAGTGCAAAGCCAATTGCTCACCCCACCTGTCTCATCCTGTGGAGATTTGTTGCTGTGTGGAGGTGGACTCCTTACAGAGTACAGAGAACTTGACTGAAGACTCAGGCACTCCAAAGGTGGGGGATTCTGGAATAAGGACTGCACAGGGAATAAGAACTTACTTTTTCTGGTGCTTCTGAGCTATGAAATACCCTCTAGCCAGAGCCACAGCTGGTTTTCCACAACTCACTCATTTTTTGTGTCTTCATTTTTTTTTCTCAAGTTTTGATTTATGGGAAATTCCTTTAGATGTTGATTGAAACACTAAATATGGGAAAAGAATTAAAACAATGAAAAAGAAACTGCATTTCCCTTACAGATCACCTACCACTGTGTTAAATTTCAGGTTCATACACGGGGCATCTGACATCAACACTGTTCAAAGAGATTTGAAGTACAGCAGCTAAATTATTCCTAATCTTGTCTCCTAGGCTATGTAAACCATGATTGTGTTGCTCTAAAAAATGCATACACCACTAGGCAGAGAGCATGGGTTGAAATGAGAGGTCGGTGGGACAGGTGCAGCTAAAAGTAACTAAAAGAAGAATTACAGAGGCAGCTGTGGCTTGTGCCTTCAGTGAAGTCTGCAATGATGCTGGATGTTTTGGGGCTTGCAGAGCAGAGCACCTGTTTTCTCTGCTTCTGTTAAGACTTTTCCTTGTCATTCCCTGGTCACAGTGTGCTCAGTGCCGTGGGTCATCCTTGGTGTCTGAGCTCTCTTTTTCCTATAATGTGCAGAAAAGCAGCTTATTGGTTCAGGATTGCTGCATTTTGTTAGTGTTTGTGTTGGTTCCTCTTTAGTGATATTCAAGTGACCTTCAAACTGAAGGCAGCAAAATCCTTCCCGATGCACCCCAAAAAAACATGGGGACAAAGTGGCTCTTAGTGCAGGGGATTGTCCTGATCAGTTGTGTCCATGTGCCACTGTCTGATCACTCCTGCTCTTCAACATCTGCTGGTTTTTGGACTTCAGATGACTCAGGAGAAGGCTCTGGCTTTTGGATACCCAGCCTATGGTACAGGGTGTACCCAGGCAGCTCCAGCACCGGCCAGGTTCTGCCCAGGGTATCCTGGCTGCGCACTGTGGCCAGCCTGTTCCCTTTGATAAAATGATCTCGCATGAGAGATTTCATCTGGTCTTGCCTGAGCCCAGGAAAGGACACATGTGCTCTGGACACCAGCTGCACCAACAGACAGATAGCGGGGTATGAATGTGTCCCGCAGCCAGGGTACCTGGTAACAGGGGGCAGAAGTGTAGCTCACGCAGCACCTGCAGTGTCTCCACCAAGCCCCTGCCTTCTCGTGTTTGAGTTTTTAATTGTCCAGGTTATGCTCTGGATGGGACACAATAGGCATTGTAGAACAGGGAGACTTGGAAGGTGCTTCATCCCAAACCTCTGGCATTGATGTTCACTAAGGAAAAAAAAAAAATCAAAGAAGGAAAAAGTGCTGCAAACTTACACGACAAGCCAAATCCTGGGATTTATTGCTGCCTCCTGAGGGACTAGAGTAGCAGGAAGGAGCTGAGCCTGTGGGTTTTTTTCTGATAGGTGATTGCAGTGGATACTGTCTCCCCTTAGCCTTCCTGACAAGACCTTTGGCTTTGCTTCATGCATTTGATCTGTGTAATAAATTGTTGGAGTTATCCCATAGACCTTGTAGCAGCTTAAGTTACTGTATGGTTTCATTGCTTTCCAAATTGCCTGGTGAAGTGGGAAGCAGCCCTTGCATGACCTTACGTAACCCCACTCTTGTGTCGTTTTGGTTGAAGTTCTTTGCTGTTTCTGTGCTGCCCAGGGCCTGTCACACTTGCCCCTGCAATGACGATGGTTGCCGCACAGTACCTGTGTGCTGTGGGGTGTCCTTGGATTGGTCTTTCTGTCCCCATTTCTTGGTTTCATGGGTCTTTCTCAAAGGGCCTCTCTGGGCCTGCCCCTGTATGACTTTCAGGCACTGGCCACCCTACTGCATCCAGAGGAACCACCAACATACATCTCCTGACTCCTTTAGATGCTGCTCTGCCCAGCACAGGCACCATCCTCTTTGGTGTCTGCAGAGTGTCAGCAGACACATGGCTCCAGAATGGTGCTACTATATCCATATCCCATTATCATAATGAAACCCAAGGCAGCTTTACATGGAACAAAACCTGCCAGAAGCAGCCAATTCCTTTATTACCGGTTCTGATAGGATCACAGAGTGCATGGCAAAGCATTTCTGCTCCTCCAATGTCTCCCCACTGTCCCTCATGTCAATACATGCTCATGGCCTCACACACATGTATAAATTCAATTATTTGCAGGCACAGGCCCCATCTACCCAATGAAGACTAAATAAAGAGCAAAGCTTGAGCTGGATAATCACTGTGGGAGATCTGACAGTGACACTTCGTGTTTTTAAAAACTCTTTATTCTGCTGCCACCATTCAACAGCAATGTATTTCATGGACAGTACTCCCCAGATGTTCCCCTTGTCTCTTTTTGCCCTGTTCTTGCCAGCTGATGGCATCGCTCCTGTCTCTCCCAGGTTGTCCTTCCTGAACGCCTGCATAGCCTCGAGGCACTCTCTTGCTAAACCAGCCCCAGGTCCTTGGGTCAGAAGGCAGAGGGACTGCAGCACACATAGCACACCTGAGCTGGGGTAAAATACTTGATTGAAAAGCTCACAAACCTTCCTGGTAAAGCCTCAGATGTCCTTGGCTTTGCTAGCTGCACAGTCAGGTGGAGAAGGAGCAGCAGTCTATAAAGACAGAACACCTTCCAGAGCCAAGGGCCACTGGCTGGGCTCTGCATGGGATGGGTGCAGTCTGGATTTCACAGGGCAGGTGGAATGAGCACCAGCCTTGTTATGGCAGAGTTTATTTATGATGCAGAATCACTCAAGGCAGGGCATCAGGTACTGAGGAAATGCCTGCCAGCCTGCAGGGCTGGTTTTGGATGGATTATTAAGAAGCAGCCAAGGACCATCTATGTTTGAAAGATAGATGTGTTGGATGCACAAAACCCTGGCTGGGGAGACACAATGTGCCCAGAAGCTATAGAATTTGGGTGCTATAGGAGCTGCCTGAGAGCAGCCCTTGGTCCTCGTACACATGCCATAGGGGAGGAAGCCTTGAGACAAAGGGACATGGTGGCCAGGGGCGTTTGTCCACTCTCGGGCTAGTCCATGAAGGTGAAGGAGATCCCAAGCTAAAATGTAGGTGGGAGGTTTAGAGTAGTTACTAGGAAAAATTTCTTCCCTGAAAGTGTGGTCAGGCATTGGAATAGGCTGATCAGGGCAGTGCTGCAGTCATCATCCCTGGAAATGTTCAAAAGGCATTTGAATGTGGCACTTGGGGATACGGTTTAGTGGTGAACATGGTGGCACTGGGTTTATGGTTGGACTCAACAATCTTAGTGGTCTTTTCAACCATAATGATGGTGTGATTCTGTGATTCTATCTCTGCGGCTGTCCCAGACAAAGCTGAAAGTCCTGAGAGACTGAAACATCTCAGGAAGGACATTCCTACCATTTTTTTTTTGTTCAGCATGATCCTCTCAGCCTGTCTTTGGGAAAGGCAAGCAGACAGATTGGACCTAGATGTCCCTAAATATCCTCCCTCTCTGTCCCTTCAGAAGCAGAGGACTAACACCTGGGAGCCACAAAACATGTAACAGAGAGGTAGGACTCAGTATGTGACAAGAACAGCATTCCAAAAGAACTCGGGGCAGGGGAACAGAAAGAGGGCACAAAGGTGGTAGAGCTGCTATGAGAGGAGGTGGAAAATAGCCATCAGCAGGCAATGGCTGGAGGAGGGTAGTTGCCTGGTCTAAGGCTGGTGAGAACACAACCAGTAGGAACCAGTACCAGGGCTGTGGTTCCAGTCAAAACCCCTGTGTGGCATGGCCATGGAGGTGCTGAGTTATAGAGAGATAGAACTAAGGGAAAGGGTTTAAAACTGAAAGAGAGTTGGTTTAGATTAGTACTTAGGAAGAAATTGTTCCCTGTGAGGGTGGGGAGGCCCTGGCACAGGTTACCCAGAGAAGCTGTGGCTGCCCTTGGATCCCTGGAAGTGTTCAAGGCCAGGTCGGACGGGGCTTGGAGCAACCTGGGCTAGTGGAAGGTGTCCTTGCCCATGGTAGGGGGTGGAACAGAATGGGCTTTATGGTTCCTTCCAACCCAAACCATTTTATGACTCCATAATTCTATGATCTCACCACTGGGAATTTGTCATAGGAGTTTAGGAAAGGCCGAATGTCCCCCGGACCCCGAACAATGTGATGCAGTTTTGACTCAGTCCAGGCTGGCAGAAGGGCTGGAAGAGGCAGGGTGCCAAGGTAGAGCAGCATTTGGACTTCAGAGCTGGGGTATCAAAAGGCACTTCAAAGCCACCAGTCTTAGGTGGCCCTGGGGTTTGTGAGAGTGGATTTTATTGGACATCGGGCATGTGGTGATGAGCCTTTTTTTTTAGGAATCAAAGATTAGACCTTTCCCTTTAAAACTAAGGAAGAATAGCTGGTACTCCAAAGTGCTTGGTAAACAAATACAGCCTGGAGAGGTAAGGAGTCAAGCTCAGATCTCATATTGTGGTCCAGAGGGAATCCGAGTGATTTTGTAAAAGTTCTGTCAATTTGCATTTTAGCAAATTAGTACATCCCTTTTGGCCTGGCTTTCCTCAAGTAGGTCACTGGTTAAACTGATGCAAGCAATGAGCCACTTTCTTTCTATTTATTCTTTGATTTTGCTTTTCTAGCAGGTATGGCTTCACAACCAGCGTGATGAAAGAGTATTTATTGCTGGCACAGAAAACATTCTGCTCCAATAGGTGTCTGCATTTAATTTCAAACACCTCAGGATGTCCCTAATTCCCTGGCCGTGGGAAGTTGGGTGTTGTGAAATTTGGAATAAATTGTATTAGTTCTGTAGTAGGGCTGTAGAGAAGCTGAATTTTAAATTTAAGATAAATTTTAAATCTTAGATTTTAAGGTAAATGTCAGCTTGTCCAATTAGAATAATCTGTCTTAGAATGGTGGAAATATCAATGTTTTGTGTGCAAATTAAGTTATTGCAATTAAACTTATACAAGAAAGAAAATTCTCTGAAGTCTCCAAAAGAACAAAGAGAATATAATTTATAGACTCTAGGAATAAGGGTTGCTAAAGGCAGAGACTTGGGAAATATTTACTGCAACATATTAAAAGAAGCAGGAAGGCAACTTATTGAACCAATTTTTTTTGGTACTTGGCAGAATGATCAGAGAATTTTCTTTTGGGGAACACAAGGCAACATGGAAGCACTTGATGTTTTTGTTATCTGTGTTTGTTACTCTGTGTTCTGAGGTAAGCACACTCTGAATATTTGTGATTGATAAATCAGGTGGGAAATGATTAATGATATTTGATTTCAAAATTATTACCTTGTCTCATTAATAGGCAGTTGATAGCTGTTTTGGAGCTGTTATTTCAGGCTGCCTTCAGGTGTGGGGAAGGCTGCCTCTGATTCACATCTACAAGTTCCTCCAGCAAGCATTGATGCTATAAACTTTTATTTGTAATGAACGTTCAGGTTATGGAACATTCTGAGGATGATTTCAGAGCTGTACAGCTATTCTGCTTTCATGTTTGGAAGACTTTTAAGCAATATGACTTTTGATACCTAGATTCCTTAAAAGAAAAAGGGTTGAGCTACTGAGCTAAGACACTGCCAAGCCATCAGCTCAAAACATGAAAAATGAAAATCTAACAGAATACTAGAAGTCAATAATGGCTTTATAGTGGTCTGTCCTCAAACAAAATCACAACTCCAGTTTCCCTTTCACTGTGAGTTCTGTTTCTCACAAACACACTCTAAGACAGTGCTGGACAGGAACAGCTGGACACGGTTCCTGAGGTTCTACTTCTCGCCCGGCGTGGACGTACAGCTCATCTCTCTATGATCCAGCATGGCCTCATAAAAAAAAAAAAAAAAAGAGCCATTCCTCTTAGTCAGTGGAGGGGAGGTGTGCCTCACACGGTCTGGTGTGTACACTGCCTCCCATGAGGCATGCAGCCAGCTTCGCTTCCTCTTCAGATTTCCCACAAATGCTCTAAGATACAAAAAAATCCATTCTAAGGAATTTTTCCTGGTCATGTCTCTGGAAGCCACTCTTATCCTGTTCAGCTGGTTCAACACCTTGTTCTTCTTGCAGTTGGATGACTCTTCAAGCTTGATAGGCTTTGACCGTGCATGGATAATCTGAAATTTTAGGTCAAAGTGTGCAATTGCAGGGCCTGACAGGATCATGATTACCTCACATGTGAAATGAAATGCGGGAACAAAAATGTGGGTGCAAATTACATGTACAAGAGGAGATGCTGTTTGGGACCAGGATACAGCCTGTGAATATGGGACTGCTCCCACAGCAGGGAGCAACCACTGAGATGAACTCACTTCTAGAGAGAGTCCAGGAGAGGTCACAGAGATGCTCCCAGGGCTGGAGCCCCTCTGCTGGGAGCCCTGGGGTTGTCAGCCTGGAGAAGGGAAGGCTCTGGGGAGACCTAGAGACCCTTCAAGTACCTAAAGAGACTCCAAGAGAGCTGGAGAGGGACTTGGGACAAGGGTCTGGAGTGACAGGACAAGGAGGAATAGCTTCTCACTGCCAGAGGGCAGGGATAGATGGGATACTGGGAAGGAATTGTTCCCTCTGAGGCTTGTGAGGCCCTGGCACAGGTTGCCCAGAGAGCTGTGGGTGCCCCATCCCTGGAAATGTCCAAGGCCAGGTTGGATGGGGCTTGGAGCAACCTGGGCTAGTGGAAGGTGTCCCTGCCCATGGCAGGGGGTGGAACAGGATGAGCTTTAAGGTTCATTTCAACCCAAACAATTTAATGACTCAGTGATTATCCTTCCTGATCCTTACAATGAACTCAGGCCCCCAGGGCCAGCTTTGGCAGGTAGAGTGTGATATCACCATCCTCCAACCTTTCAGGCCCTGAAAAAGTTGGGCACCGAAAAGGACTGACGTGGTTTTAAGCCCAGCTGGAGATGAATTGCCACTTGTTCAACCCCCTCTCCATTGCCCCCCTACTCCGTGGAGTAGGGAGTAGAAACAGAGTAAGAATTGTATGTTGAGATAACAGCAATTTATGAATTGAAAATAAAGTAAAATACAATAATAAGAGTAAATAATAATAATAATGATAAAAGAGAAAAACAAGTGATGCCCAGTGCAATGGTTCACCACCCACTGACCGATGCCAGACCTCCCTTCCTGAACACAGCACATTGCCTTCGCAGTAACTCCCCTCCGTTTATACACTGGGCATGATGTTCCACAGTGTGGGAGATCCCTTTGCACTGTTTGGGCCTGCTTTCCTGGCTCTGCTCCCTCCAGTTTCCTTTATGAACTCATCACTGGCAGACCATGAGACAAGGAAAAAGAAGTCCTTGGTTTTGAAGAAACACAACTTGGCAAAACTCCAAACCATCAGTGTGTTATCAACACCATTCTCATTCCGGATCCAAAACACAGCACTGGAACAGCTGCTGAGAAGAAATTAACTTTACCCAGCTCAAACCAGGACACACTCAAATGCAATAGCCATAGTACATGGAAGTTGCTGAGCATCTTGAACCTGCTTCAGTGATGTTTGTTCTCAAACTCATTCAGT
The DNA here is from genome assembly GCF_009829145.1 of Chiroxiphia lanceolata. Classification (NCBI taxonomy): domain Eukaryota; kingdom Metazoa; phylum Chordata; class Aves; order Passeriformes; family Pipridae; genus Chiroxiphia; species Chiroxiphia lanceolata. Next base: position 485,302 of record NC_045654.1, read on the forward strand.
GAATATTGATGTAAAGCTGAAGAACTTCTCCCTTTCTCCCCAGCTTTGAATGCGCACACCTGACAGGGATTCTGTAAACTTCTGTTGCCAGATGAAAAAGAGTATAGAAAAACAAAATGAAGATTAAATGAGCCCATCTCTCCATCTTCCCTCTAAAATGCATCAGCTTGGTGGGTGCTAACCCGACAGACCAGTAACAAATTCCTGATTAGGAGGATTTCTCTGACGACCTATTCTAGGGCTCTGCTCTTCAGATTATAAGGAGGTTTCTCCAGACACCAAATAGTGTTTAACCTTTACTGAACTTCAGGCTCAAACCTTTTTTGAACTTTTGAACTTTTTTTGCACTCACCATCTTTCATCTCCTGTTGCAAAACCAAAAATTATGTGCAATGAAGAGCGTCGCAAGCACTGAAGCTGCATGAAAAAGCTCAAACCAGAGAATGCTTAGGCACTTTTCCCTGCTCTTTTTGCCTCAACAAAGAGCTACTAGGAAAAAAAGGAAAGTTTTAAGGTAGTTTTTCTTGGCAATTGCTTGCTCTCAAGCTCCTCAAGAGTTTCACATTTTTCAGACAAGTCAAGCAGAAGAGGCTAAGTGCATCCAGCTGAGGTATAGAAAACTGAGGGGTGCTGCAGTCCGTATAGAAAATAAACCCCATGAGCAATATGCTTTTAAGCAGAGGGCACACAAAGAAGGCAAAATCTTAGGATTACTGGCAATTGAACTGGAGACAAGAGTCAATCCTACAATTTTGAGGGCTTGCTGAGTCTCTGATAAAAGACAGGGCTGTGACAGAGATCTAAGAAGGAGGAAGCAGAGGGAGAGAGGAAGTGAAAAATGATGTGGGAAAAGACCCAGCTTTAACTCTCAACAAAACAGTCACGATTTGCCGAGTAAAAGGATTTCCATGACTGGATAATTTGGTCACTGGAGGGAAAAAAGGGAGTCCAGATGCCACAGATAGGACTCATGCCATGGAAGGAAACCTTCTCAAATTTCTGAATACAACAACTATTTTAAAAATTTCCTGATGTCACCAGCACCTGGTGGTATCTGCTTACCTAAGCTCATACAGAGGCAGGGCTCTGACAAGCTCCACCAGAGCTATAGGTGCTTGCAAAACTGCTGCTCAAACTGTGGCAAGAATGCTTGATGTGCACCCATGTGGATCAGGTGGGTGTGGGAGATGATCCAACAGAGGTACTGGGGCCAGGAGGTGAGCAGGCACCTGCCTGCCCTCACCAGTGCTCTGCACTGAGCAGCACCATGACACTTCATCTTGCAGAGTACATTTATGCCTGCAGCACAAAACCAGTTGGATGTCCTGAACTTTTAAACAAGTGTAGGCTGCCTCTCTGATGACAGTTTTTCACTTAGGTACTCCCAGCTAATGGATGATGAAGACGAATTGCCATGTTATGTAATTTAAAGTGAATTTTGCCTGTCAGCATAGTTAAAATAAATGTGTTCATTTCCCCAAAATGGCCGATCTGTCACATTAACCTGAATCCTCGTTGTCTCCCCAGTTGAGTCTAATAGTGGGAATTGGAGATCTGATTGTTTTAAAAAGTGAACTTATCATATCCTTAATTTCCCTCTCCCATGAAGAGCCATGTTTAAGGTTTGTTTGTTTAGGTCTCAGACAGTGCTTTCCCTCAGCTGAACCCAGCACGGGCAAGGTGAGGAGCTGCAGCTGCACACCCATGACAGGAGCACCCGCAGTGCTGCTGGTGCCAGGCATGTCAGATCTCACCGAGCCAGGGTTGGTGCTTCTTGTCTATTTTATTTCCAAAGCAACAGTTCTTTTCCATGCAGCCCGCCATGAAAAAGTTACCTGCATCCAGTTACACTGATTTGCATTAATTCTATAATTTAATTCTTTATCAGCTGAAACCTGTGTTGGTTTTCCTATTATTTTCTGTGACTGATTTCAGATTACAGACCTACTTTATTCTTTGGGCGCAGCAAAGTTGTCCTACATCAGCTCCCTGTTGTCTCTGATGTAGTCAAAATTAATAAAGACCAGATATCTCCTTGTTAGCTCACGGGACACTGGGGGTGCCTTGTCTGGTGTGATTAGTTCGCAAGTGCTTCTCAGTGAGAGGCTGTGCTGAACCCTCTGCAGCAGCGCAGGAAACACTCCACGGTTCTTGTGGTGCACCAGCATGTCCTGAGGCTCCTCTCCACACAGCACATAAATATTTCTGCTCCTCTCTTCCCTGCCTCATTATTAGCAATTTTATCATCTCTGTCTAATAACAGTCCTGCTGACTTCTATTCTTTGATGAATCCTCTGTCTCCTTTCCCAGTGGGAAGTTGCTGAGGTTATCTGCATCCCAAAGAGCTGGAGAACTGCTCCTGGCAGCGGTGTTTCCCAGACTGCATTCAAGCCCTGTGCCCACTCCTGCTCCACCCTCTGGTATTTGCTCCCAGAGTGCTTTGATGGGCCTGGTGCCTGTAGGTGAGCTGAATTCTCCCAGTCCTGCTCACTGTCTTGCTCATAGAACCATAGAATCCCCCAAGTTGGAAGGGACCAACAAGGATCGAGTCAAACTCCTGACCCTGCATTGGACACCACAACAGTCCCATCATGTCCCTGAGAGCATTGTCCAAATGCTCCTTGAGCTCTGGTAGCCTTGGGACCATGACCACTGTCCTGGGGAGCCTGTTCAGTGCCCGACCACACTCCAGGGGAAGAACCTTTCCCTAATATCCAGCCTAAACATCTCCTGACACAGCTTCGTGCTCCCTGGTTTCTCCTGCACTGCTGTGGACACCCATCCTGCTGGCTGGTGCTGCTTATTGTCATCCTGGCACTCATGAAGGTGGCTGTTGTGCCTGCAGAAGCTGCATCCAGAGTCCAGACTGCTGAAATAAACTCATGCCTGAGGGCCAGATCTGAACCTGGGTGCTCTGCCCAGAGCAAAAGGCTGGAGGAGCAGCCTCTGGATGAACTAGAGTCCTCAGGAGCCAGGATGAACCAAACTGCTTTTCTCCCTGGCAAACACCCTTGGTTAAGGAAAGGCTGCTTGGGTCCAGGAATGAGTGATCCTGAGTTGTGGTGCATCTCCATGTTTGTCACCAGCTCTGTGCCAACCCAGGAGAGCCCCTTGGCACTCTTGGATGCATTCACACAGGCTGGGAAGACAGGGATACAACCTCACACTTCCATTATAGCCTTGCAGGATGAATGTCTAGTGGGCGTGGACAACCTGGTCTAACGGAAGGAGTGCCTGCCCATGGCAGGGGATAGAACAAGATGAGCTTTAAGGTCCCTTCCAACCCAAACCATTCCATGATTCAGTGTTTCTATGAATGTGCTATGGGTTAGGGCTTTGGGTACTGCAAGATTCTCCCAGCATCAGGGCAGAGGTCTTCTCTGTCCAGGACTTGGCACATGTCAGGAAGGTTAAAGTCACTGCAGAATAGCATGTTGATTCCATGCACAGGGCAAGTAAACAACATTTTTTTTGTTAAAATGACAGTTTATTTAATAACAAATATTTAAAATTTGATTTATGGAGTAATCCAATCCTGATCTGTCACTTGCAAAGCACCTTGAAGCAGCACTGGTGTAACTGGAATGAGGTATGGGGGACTACAGGTTGGGAGATGGGACAGCAGGGACCTCATTGTGGGCCTGGACAGTGTCTCGAACTTTGCCAGTCCCAGCACCAGCCCACCCAACCCAGTGCTCTGAGCAGAGGGACCCTTGGTGTAAGGAGGGTTGAGGATGCCTTTTTTGCCTCTTCTGCCCTTCAGGAGATGCTGTTCACTGAGATGTGAGAAAAACAGGTTCCACTAGGGTTTTCCTGTCTTCCAACCCAGACTCCTCCTTCCCATTCTGTGTGTTAGGAGGCTGAGCCCTCTGTCTCCTCTGCTGGCTGCTTCCAGGGGCACTCCATCACTTTTATATCAATTTTTAAGGCAAAGTGTTGTATCATAAAGTTCATACAACTGTCCTTCCCCTCACACTAACCTGCACTCCAGATCCCGCTGTGCAGATTTCCCTTTGCTGGGAGGTCAAGCTCATTTCCTCCTGCCCTCCCTGCCCTGTAACAGGCTCAGAGACAGTGGGAGCATGGGCTTTTCCCCTGGGAAACCTCAGCTCTCCTGTCATAACATGAGGGCTGGTGGGGTGGCTGTGTATGGGGCAAGGGAACAGTTAAAAGGCTTTTTATTCAGTACATCTCTTCCCTCCAACAGGACCATTATTTCATACGACTTATTCCTTCCATTGAAACCTTAGAATAATTTCCCTTTATAATCAAACTTTTCTATCCCTAAATCAGTTTTATAACCACTTTATTATACCTTGAAACTCAAAATGAAAAATATCTGTTATAAATAATTGGACTGTGCTGTGAATACTAAGCACACCAGTGGCTTCCAGAGGACGGGATGACAGGGACGTCCTCTGCCACCACCCAGGGAAGGGGCTTGCTGGCTTAGTTTGTCTTATTCACTCTGGGGTGCAGAGAGAAGAGGGTAGGTGGTGGTCAGTCACTGCCAAGCTCTGGACCTGCTCTGGAGGTAGCAGGAGACACTATGCCACTGCTTTGGGTTCTGTTTGTTAAAATGCAGGGATCCTGGCACTTGTTCAATCTGGGAGCCGTGGGGTGTGCACCAGTCTTTGAGCTCAGCTGTCCCCAGAGTCTGCACTGTTAAAACTGGTCAGTCCTGAGCTAAGAGCATTGTTGGATGCCTTACCGGAGTCCTTCCACCTTGCCTCTGCCCACAGGACAGCTCCTGAGTAGGGCTGTGGCACTGCTGAGCTGCTGCCCATCCTCAGCTCATCCATGCCTTCCCCTGCACCAGCGTCTGTGGCATCAGGTGCTGTGAAGTCTCCAAAACCTGCCTGAAGATCACAGAATCACACACTGGTTTGGGTTGGAAGGGACCTTAAAATTCGTCTCATCCCATCCCCTCGGCATGGGCAGGGACACCTTCCACTAGACCAGGTTGCTCCAAGCCCTGTCTAACCAGGGATGGGGCAGCCACAGCTTCTCCGGATCTTTGATCTCAGCAATGTGTTCGTCAGTCTCCAACTGCAGGAAGCTGACATAAGGTAGGCTTTTTCCCCCAGTCTCCTCCCTGGACATCACAGTGATCTGTCTTTCCCCAGAGCAGTGTGTGCCTCAGAGCTCCAGCCACCTCCCCATTTTCAGGTTAGTGGCAAGAAGAAGGAATTTGTTTCTGGGTTGCAGCTTGTGTGATGGTTTTATTTAATAAATTCATAGAGACTAAGGCTGGAGAGATGCATTAGATCATCACCTGTAAATCACAGGCCATTACATTTCACCAGGTTCATCATATATTGCAGCCAGGGACTTGGATTTCATTGGAACACATTTTTCAGGAAGACCTCTTCAGGCCACTTTCACTGGTGGATAAATGTTCTTCTTCCAAAAAAGCATCTAATTTATAATTCAAATGTTTTTGGCTTCAGCTTCCAGCTCTTGTTCTGCCTTTGCAGTGCAGTCACAGAGTCTCTATTGCACGATATTTTCTCCCCCTCTAGGTGTTTAAATGCGATGACAAAGTCACCTCTCAGTCTTCCTTTTTAAAAGCTAACCAGCTTGAAACCTTTAAATCTCTGCATGGAAAGTATTCTTCCTGGCCCTTAAATCAACTTTGTAGCTTTTTTTTTTCCGCATCTTTTGAGTCTTTCAACTATTTTTTTAAATTTATTTAAGCAGAGAGCTACAGAAATACTGTGATTTAACAGAACATGGTGTTAAACTGAAGAGAGGGGAATAGACCAATTCTGGGCTCTAGTGAATGGACTATGTGCCTGCCACCCAAACAAATAATTACAGAGCTGCAAATGAGGTGCAGGCAGCTCGATTATCCCTGGGCTCCTTCAGCAACTCCTGGTTGTGAGGAGAATGGTTAAAAAAGAAGGGACTAACGGAGCAATATCCACATTGGCGTGTTGAACACTCCACTCTCCTCCCAGGCTCCAGCTGTGGGGACGTGAAGAAGATGCTGTCATGGGAGTCTGCTGAGATCTCTCTGCTAGAAACTCCTCATAAGGATCCAGCATGTCCCTGTGAGACCCTGACACACACAGACCCCATGTTGGTCTGAATTTTTGTATTTATTTTTCACTTTCCAGATGCATCATAGAATGGCTTGGGTTGGAAGGGACCTTAAGGCTCATTCCATTCCACCCTCCTGCCATGGGCAGGGACACCTTCCACTACACCAGGTTGCTCCAAGCTCTGACCAACATGGCCTTGGACATGGGACAGCCACAGCTCCTCTGGACAAGCTGTTCCAGGGCCTCCCCACCCTTGCAGTAAAGATTTTTTCCTAGTATCTAATCTAAACCTGACCTCTGCCAGTGTGAAGCCATTCCTCCTTGTCCTGTCCCTCCAGGTCCTTGTGAATAGTCTTTCTCCATCTTTCTTGTAGGCTCCCTTCAGGTATTGGAAGGTTACAAGTAGGTCACTCTGAAGATTCTGTTTTCCAAATATTTTGTTGATAATTTAGCTTTGTGAAACTGAATCCTGCTTTTTTCTTCTGTAGAAAGAATTTAATTTCCTCATCTGTCTCCAAATTGATGCTATGGAAAGCATAATCTCATACTCCATGAACTATGTGCTTCACTTCCCAATCACAGTTATAATGTTGTTTTGGAAACCAGAGAATACGAATCAAATTATTTCCCCTGTATGGTACTTTATGAGATTCCTGCACCATTTGACACTATGGACATATAGCAATTACTGAAAAGGAGATCATTACATAAGTTCTGTTGTTTAAAATGAAGGAAGGTCTCTTGTCACTGCACAGCACTTCAAGGTTGGCATAGGGTAATGCTATTATATGTCACAGATCAATGAAAATGTGCTTCAAATGGAGAAGTTGCCATCAGAGAGCTCACCTAGGAGAACTCATCTTTGTCACTCTACAACTTTGCAAAACCATATCAAAATAACAATTCCAGTGTCTTAGGTTGCATATTTATACTACACTAAAACCAGCCTCCTAGCTGGAGGAGGAATGAACTGGAAGTCATCTCAGGAAGGAAGTCATCCTCCCATGGTAAAATTGAGAAATTTAGTTCTCTGGAAAGGTCTTCAACCAGCTGCTCAACCCTTCTGTAACTCCAGCCTGTCTCCCTGCCTCCAGATCATCTCCTATAGGAATTGTCCTCAGAGACACAAATCCAACTGCCCTACTCAAACTTCCAACAAAACCATGTCAGAGCTCTATATGTCCCCAGCATTACCTTGTCCTGTTCATGGCAGGAAAGTGGAAGAGAAAGTGTGGCAGCTGCAGCCCATTGGTGATGTCCATGGACTTCAAAGCAACCTGTTTCAGAAGACCAGATCTCCCACTCTACCAAAAAGTGGGTCTGCCCTGTAACAGTCACACTCCTCAGAGGAGACACTTAGCCTGTAGGCATCCAGTGAAAAGATGGGTTCCCCATCAGTTTTCACTTTTACTTTCCACTGAGCTGAGATGTCTCTTCAGGAGATGTGTCCCAGGTGCCCACAGGTGATGCACAGTCACTGTGTGCAGTTCCCTGGTCTGCACAGGAGGTTAGATTTTACAAGAATGACTGCCCCTTCTGATCCAGGAATCAAATACAGTATTTAAACTAAATCTGCCGCTGGAGGGACTCCTGCATCTCATGCTCTCCTCATACTGATGCTGAGATTTGGACTGCACCTGCAGGTCACTGACCTCCTCAGATGCTCTGGGGGATGCAGGCAAAGCACACAGGAAGGTTCTATGCAGAACTGCCCCCCCGGAATCATCACACAGTGCCCCTCCCATGCTGCAAAACTGTGTGTGGCTGCAGATTTGTGATGAGTGAAGTCAAAATTCCCCTCCATCCTACCTGTGGATGCTCTTGGGGCCATCGCTCTCATGGGGATCACCTTGTTGACTGGCAATAGTTCTCTTTAAAAACAGGCTGAAAATTAGCTGAGAGATACCTGAATACCCAAAACTAAACATTCTTCAGTGTCTCTGCTGATACCAAGACAGTGAATCGGTCCATTATCTATCGCAGGTGAGGCAGGTACCACAGTCACAGTTAATATGCATGACTAATTATTGAGGAAAGGAGACAGAATACAAATGGTAAACAGTGGCTGCAGCCATTACCTCTGCTGGGAACTGATAACTGATAACTGAGATGTGTGGGACAAAAGTCTGCCTGCCCAGAGGGTCCCTCTCCTCTGCAAAACAGGGACAAAAGCACATCCTGGAGTTGCTGGTGAGCTTCCTCTTATGCTTTTTAGACAGTTAAAGGAGCTTAGAGATAGGCACAATTGCCAAATTCAAAGGCTGGAGAAACATCTTTACATATCTCACATAATCTAAATAGTATCTGCATATGCAAAGCTGATTAATCTCAGTTAAATCCAATGCAACCAAAGAAAGCATTTAAATCAGTTACTTGAAAGAACTCACTCAAAGGAGTAGTGTTGAAAACCACCAAATGTCTGGATACTGAGAGTCCTAAACCCGAATTAAATCCCACAGTTTGTTTCCATTTACCAAGATTAGCTCATGTCTTTCCTCAAGGAACACATGGTCTAAGCAAGTTGGTATTTAACAAGAGAAGATGTTAATTCCTTCAATTACAACAGCATTTCATTATCCCATTAAATTCATTATGAGAATATATTAACTCTGATTCCTTGCCAGAACACTGACAACCTCCTATTGCTCTCAATGCTGAGGAAACAATGCTGTGCGTGGCATTAAAAACCTGATGTGTCAGGGCTCCTCCTTGTTCGCTGCTCTCTGCATTAGCTATCTGGCCACTGCTTACCCGAAAATATTCAGATGTTTAAGCCAGAAGGAAAATGTGTTTTCTGTCATCCTTTCCCTGGCTGGATGCTTTGAGCTGCATGGCTCATGGATATGGATCACCTCTGTGTGTGCAATGTAACCCTGAATGCTTCTGATGCTGCGGTAGGAGTGCCCCAGAGCATCTTCAGTTGTCACTTCTCTGGTTTGGTCCACTTTCTAAAATGACCCTTGAGATCAGCAGGAATTTAAAGTAGTTGACACTTCGTTTTTTTCATGGACAAAACTCTGTTCTATGACTCTTCAACATAACTACTGTATTTGAGAGAGCTAAATTTTAGAGAATTTTGAAACAGAACAATCATCACTCATTGCAGACATCATTTTCTATTCAATTCTTTGGAGGTGACTCGTGTCCTGCTGTGTTTATACTGGGCAGTAGCACTCTCCCCATGAGAGCATCTGTTACCAACAGAGGAAGGTCACAGATGGCTGAGGGGCTTTTCGCCACCCAAATGAGGCAGCCAGGCACCACAGGTCTGTGTGCCAGGTGAGGCATCCACAGCACTGTTAGATCAGGGCTGGGCCCACTTCTGCTCCATTCTGAACTCAAATTGCTTTGCGATCCAATTATAAACAACAAACAGCCTTGCTACACTTGTACACCTCCCTTCTCCTGCACTGAGAACAAAGGCACAGGAGTTATTATATGAAGCTTACACGTGGAAGCAGATAAATTTTGTAAATAACACTTCTGAAGGAGCATATCAAGGAAAAACACCCAGAGAGGCTTTGATCTTCATGCAGAAACATGAACTGAGATGTAAGGAAGGTGTTCAGTGATACATTCTCTAGTTCTAAATGCTCTACTTAACATTTGAGGAATAAAGATGTTAGCATGCTTATGAAATTGATTCATTTTAATAAGAGCCATTTTTAAGCTGCACAGAATATTCTTGAAAGAAGGTTTTTTTTTTTTTTTTTGAGCTTGTCTAAAAGATATTTCTCTTTTATGATGCAGTTTACAGCTTCTGGTAAGGATCCCTTGGGTCATCCTTTTTGATCCAAAATACAGCTCTTCTCTCTTCCTAAAGACAGGCTCTTCTACTCCTGAATGACTGGGAAAGTTTTTTCTCTTGCTATAGTGCTATTCCTGTGTTTGAGAGGCATCTTGCTTTTAAGAGGGCAGTTGTGCAACTATTTCTTTCTGACCCGAAATTTATTGTGGTACATTTGCAACATGCAATTAAAGACCCTGGTAAAAAATTTTGCACAAGGCACAACTTGTAGTGACAATGCTCCGTAGTCTGCTTTCAGACTATGGCACAAAGGACAGCAGGATATAGAACTTCAGCCTGGAGGAGGGATGAAGAGCAGAGTTGAGGCCCGATGTGGATACAGGAGGGGCCTGGTGCACTGTAGAGCCTGGAGGAGCACTGGATGTGTTGGGGCAGATCTGCTTGTGCAGGTTCCACACCTTGAAAAGCCTGTCCCTGCCCTGGCCCTGAGCACACCGTGTGACTCTGTGCTGAGTCCACATCCTGGCCCCTCCATGATCTGGGCAGGCAGAGGGTCCAGCCTGTTTGAGGCTGTGCAAGTCACTGGTGCTGGGGCTGTGTGTGCCTGCTGCCTTCTCTGACTGTGGCCCCAGTGCCCTCAGGAGGCTGAAGGGACAGAAACCCCTCGGGAGCTGCTGCATCACACAGCCCTTAGTGCCATGGGGGGAGCAAAAGGGCTGTGCAGGAGGGACGGAGGGACCTGACGAGAGAGGGGAGGTGTGGACCTGGCTAATTCTGTGGGTGCTGCTCTCCACAGACCCTGTGCCCTCTGCCCATCCATCCCCTTGGGTCATCTCCCAGGGACCACCTGCAGAGCACCACGCTGGGTCCACAGGCTCACGGGTACTGCCACAGCTCTTGTCTTTACAGACCCTCTGAGCATCGAGACTCATTAGCACCTGGTGCCCATGAAGGCACAGGCGCTGAGCTCAAAAGACCTGCACCCCCAGGCCTTTGAGGGGGACCAGGAGGCGACAATGTGTATGTTCTGCTGTGTGCAAAGTATCTGGAATTAGACAAGAGGTGTGATTTATGCTGCATAAATAAAAGCCTCTGACATTTTCTAATTGGGGTGCTGGAACATCTCAGCAGTTCTGAGACAGTTCTGCAGTTTTGTGTAAATGCCTCATCAAAGTGGTAATGTATTCTAATTATTAGCAGAGCCCTGGTTGCCTCATGAACTGTAATATTTTGTGGCATGTGACATTACAATGAAAATGTATGAATAACAATTTTTCATTTAAATTACTGCCTGTGTGATCAATTTTTTTTTAATATTATGAGGTTTTGGGTAAATACTCCATAAATATGTAAATAACTTTTGATGTTGTTGCACGGGGTAGTTGCAGGAGGATGTGGCTCATGGTACAGACAAACCACGAGTGGATGCATTCCGAGACCCCACTTCTTTAGGTCATGTGGCTGCGGCTGGCTCCTTTTGCATTTGCTTCCCTGTGTCTGGGGTCCCACCCTTGGAGGACACCTGAAACACTTTCTCTTATGCTGCACCTTTCACAGCCACTTTTTCGCCCCGAGCTGGTGGTCTCACTGTGTCACCTGGCTGCAGAGCCATTGCTGTCTGGTGTGGAAATCTTCCTGGGGATTCATCACAGTGGTCACCCTGGAGCTGCAGGACTGGGAGAGTCACTGGGCCCAGTCCTGCTGGTTTTGTGGGATAAAATCTTCCGAAGAAACTCTTCTTGCTCTTTCGTCAGTTAGCCTGGCCCTGGGGATGACTGCTGCCACCCAGGGGAGACCCACCGAGTCCAAAGGGAAGCTGTGAGCACAGACCCAAGTATTTTTCACATCAACTAAAAATCAAGAATATTTGTCTTGGAAAAACAAAAGATTGATTTGGTTTAGCTTTTTTCTTTATTTGTTTTCTTAAACTATTTTCTACTCTTTATCCACTTCAAACTGGTCAATGACGATGCAGGTTTCAAAACCCCCCATTTCCACCTTTTTTTTCCATCTGGGTTTGACCCTAAAACCCTCCCTCCCCATGCTGTGCCTGCCTCTGCCAGGGCCACTCTGGGCCTTCAAGCACATGTGGTCGGAGGCAGGAATTCAGCTGCTGGGCCAGTGAGCCTTGACATAATCCATGTTCTCTGTGACTCCTGCTGATATTTCCATGGGTATAGTGCAGCACCTGAGGCTGCTGAGGAGCAGGGAGGAGCTACAGGGACGGGACTGGACATGCTGACCCCTAAGCGTGTCCCTTCTACCATTATTTGAGTGGGGATCCTCTTCTCCACAAATGGTTCCTGATCCATCCATTTCTGCATCCATCACTGGTTCTCCCCGGTTGGAGCAGATGGTCCCTGGACACACATGCTGGGTGCCCTGGGGTAGGATGCTCCAGTCTTGTTTTGTTTTTGCCTGTGGAACATGAACAATACCATAACAGGTCTGCTGGAGGATGGGAAGCCTGGCCAGTGGTTCACGAGGTGTCCATCTCCACCACCTGGAGAGGGAAACTGCCCTTATGTGGTCCTGTGGGAGGAGGTGAAATGTGCTGTTCTAAATCAATTTTTACAGTGGAAATACTAGAGAGGAAGTTGAGAATTAGAACCTGAAGGAGAACAAAGTGTGTCTGCACCACTGAGAGATGAAAACGATAGCACTTTTATTAGGAAAATGGTATTTCTGAAAGAAAACAGCAGGAACACAATCTCCTGGAGGGTTTGGGGGCAGCGTGGGAGTGGTGAGAGAAGAGTTTCCAGAGTGGTGATGGACCAAAGGGGGAAAGGAGGGATTAAGAGATCCACAGCAGCAGCCAGCCCATCAGCAGCAGCCTCATGCTGTGTACACTGTTCTGCCTTCAGGGCTGAATTGGTCCTGGTGCTTCCTCTGCCATACCTGGCTCAGAGCATCTCCCTGGGGCAGGAGCTGCACAGGGTCCACCCAGAGCCCATGTTCAGCCTCTCATGCTCCACAGCCTCTGCCATGACCTTCCCTTCCCAGTCACCAAGACATCGAGTGGGATGGGACTCCACAGCTCCCAGAGCAGTGGTCAGGGAGGTCCTGCTCTCATGAGCCAGTGGCTCACAGTGTGGTACCTGTGTGTGCACACAAAGCCATGGCAGCTGGAAGACGTTACGGCACAGCCTGCTCTGCTGGAGGTCCCAGCAGATGCTGTCGAGGGTCATCTCCCCCAGTTACTGCCTGCTGCTGTGGCCTCTGCTGCCTCCAGAACCTGGGGGCATCTGATAGTCCGGTTCCCTACTCTTTGCTCTCTGAGCAAGAGTGCTGGGATGCTGGGGAAAGATGGGGAGACCTCACCTCTGCAAGCCCATGCTCTGTGGGATGAACCCACAAAGCAGTGACCTGTCTGTGCCCTGGAACCAGCTGGCAGTGGCCCTGGGGGCACAGAGGGAACAGGGGCTGTGCCAGGGATGTGTCAGGTACCCCTGGCAGCAGTGAGGTGCTGCACAGGGAGCACAACCTGCTCCCACCCCTCCTGGCAAATGAAGAGAGAAGGACTCTGTGCTGATTAATTATTTAGATTAGAGCAATCCAAAAGGGTTTAAAATATGCCTGGAACATGATGACTTAACAAGTGTACCTCGGGGGCTGATGGTGCTGCCTCCAAACCCCCCCCCCCTTGCCTGGCTGGCCCATGGAGGGGCTTCCTTGGTGCTGAGGCGGCCATAGCCCCTTCTTCTCCCTGAGAGCAGCAAACAGAAGAGGTTTTCATTTTTCTCTGCCTGAGCTCTGTAAGCAGCTCAGAGTGTGACTGGAAAAGCAATGGAGCTGGGAGAGGGAATCCCACCACCACAGAGTCTCAAGAGAGGGAATATTTGATGAAGCTGAGTCCTGTGAAGAGAGAGCAGAGGCTGTTACCATCACGATACTTCAGCACAGATGCCACAGAAGAAAGAAGTTTGGCTTTGTAAAGAGTCTTTGTATTATTTCCTGCCTCTACAGATTCACTGAAGTGAAAATGAGGCATTTTTTTAAAGAGTGAGGGGAAAAAAAAAAGAAAAGAAAGGCAGGAGAACAACTTTCTGCTGAAAGCCTGATGCTGTGCTTTAACTCTTCCCTGAGCTCATATGCCAAAAGCAGGCTGCTCGTGGGCTCTCGGGGCTTCAGTGCAGAATGGATTTTCTTTAGCAGAACCTAGTGAGCCAATCCTCTTACCAGATGTATCTTTTGGGCTGCCAGAGGGGAGGTCTGCTTACTCTGGGTGGAGTTAGCACAGAGTGGCTGCAGATGAAAGACACCAAATGCCATCGATCCCAGAGTCTCTGCAGGGTCAGGGAAGAGCAGGGACTGTTCTTCAGCCTGTCCTGCCATGTTTTACCAGGTGGCACCATCCTTCCCTTCATGACTGGCATTATTATGACTCCCTTTCTCCAGCTACGACTGTGCCAATCTCTGCTGTGCCAAGAGCTCTGCTCCTCTTGGCATTGAGAACTTTCTAAGTTTGAGCCAAGGCTTTTGTTCCCCTTGCAAGCATCACAGATGAATGAAGTGCTCCATTCCTTCCTTTGTTTTACTTCTTCCAGAGCAGGACCACTCTGGCTTCATGCAGGGAAGAGAAGAGCAGGAGGAGAGGGAGCACACCAGCTGTGTCAGTCACATCACGGAGAAGGGGATGTGCATGCACAATTCTGCCTCCTGTTCCCAGGGAACTGCCTGAACAAATGGCTCATGATTTGCCCTGTTACCCTTGGATAAGTTGCCAATCATCCCTTTAAACACTTGCACCTGCACATTGACAGCTATGGAAAAAATCCCCAAAAATTGTTTTTTACCTGTGTTTTCTAATGGGAACCACAGGAGGAACCAGATGCTGTTCCTTGATGTGGAGGGTGAGAAAGGCCACTGAAAATCCTGTTGGCACATCCTGGATTTTTAGGAAAGCCCCCATGTTCTGGGTGCAACCCACTCCTGTTCATCCCCTGCATGTTTACATTGTGATGCTTCCCGTGGCATTCTTACTCCTCTTGTAGGATTGCCTGACCAGGAAGGGATAAGGATTTTCTCTTTAGTCTCTAGTTGCTGGGACATGGCCACAGGTCTGGTATGGCAAGAAAGTGAGGTACTGCCTAAATGATTACCCTCTGATCTACAAATAACAATTGACACTCCAGTCCAGGGATGCTACAATTCATAGGGCCATGAGATCAGAGGATGTTTGGAAAAAACTCCCTGAAGTCCCATAAACTTTATACATTTTTATTTATTGTAGAAAATTCTACATTTTCTGCATACATATTTCTCCGTACTTACATGCCTATAGGATTAGAGGGGATGGCTTTACACTGAGAGAGGAGAGATTTACATTCGATACTAGGAGGAAATTCTTCACTAGGAGAGTAGCTGGACACTGGCACAGGGTGCCCAGAGAAGCTGTGGCTGCCCCATCCCTGGAAGTGCTCATGGCTAGATTGGATGGGGCTTGAAACAACTTGGTTCCTCCAAGGGAAGGTGTCCCTGCACGTGGCAGGGGGCTTTAAGGTCTCTTCCCACCCAAACGATTCTGTGTTTCCATGATACCTACATATTCTACACTTCTTCCCGAGGTGGAGTTGGCATGTGAGAGTAGCAGGAATGTATGGCTGGACTCATCCATCCCATATCAGCATGCAGGGCACAGCAGCGAGCACTAAGAACAGTCTGCAGCAGCCCATAGTATGCAAATTGCTGATAAAAGTCATACTAAAACTTTCTAGACAGCAAACCTCTGTGCAGAATGCAGGAGGGCCTGTGAACCTGCTGAGAAGGCTGCTCTGGGTGAGCTGACCATGCCCATTTTTTTCCCGTGCATTGTTATTTTGCATGCTTGGAGCTTCAAAAGCTTTCATGGAAAAATTCAAGGCCAGATCAGATGGGGCTCTGAGCAACCCTGTCTAATTGAAGATATCCCTGCTCACTGAATGGGGTTGGAGTAAGCGGCCTTTAAAGGTCCCTTCCAACCAAAAGTGTTTTATGATTCGATGAAGAGATCTTCAAAGAAACCAGCATGTGGAGCTCCCATTCCAGACACATCTGAATCTTAGACACTTCCTTGTGAATCTTCTATATCATAAAAATAATAGACATGTAAATTACACTGTCCTGAAGGCATTTGGCAGAATGCTAATGGGGAACTGTGAGGCAACCATCCTCCTTGCCAGCTTGTCAGTGCCAGAGATGAGTTGAAATGAACTGTTTTCAAACACCTTCTGAGCAGGGAGAGAGGACAAGGTCGCTGGGACCTTTGGAAGCTCAGAGGGATGTGGCTCCTCCTCCCCATTACTGTAGTGCTTCTCAGTGGAGCAGAGCTCCTGCTGCTACGTGCTGACCACTCAGCCAGGACCAACACTCACCACAGAGGGTTGGACATGACTCCACAAGCAAAGCTGCAGGAGCGATATAGAAGAGATCTCTGCTTCCAGTTCCTGCCCATCTCTCTGTATCTCAAAATCTCTAGATATAGTTGGGCTGAAATTTATTGAAAACTGTCCTGGTTTTGGCCAGGACCCTGATGTGATTCGATACACCCTCATGTCATTGCTGGAGTGGGGGAAAGGGACTCAGGATTTCAAGAAGGATGGGGCTTCTGGTCGACAAAATGCTGTTGGAGGAGGGAAGCTGTAAGCCCTTGTTCATTGTCTGCCCTTGTTCACTGTCTTGGGGCCCAGGGCGAGCATTTTGCATGTGAATCACTCTCTCTTTTGTATACTTCAGTTATTAATGTTGTTACTGTTCCTTTTCTTATCTCATTGCTGTTTCCAGTAAATTGTTCTTAACTCGTGATCTTCACCTTTTGTGGCTCCAATTCTCAACTCCATCTCACCAAAGCAAGAAGGGGGAGAGGAAGGGGGAGTGAGAGAGCAGCATCTGGTTTGGGAGAGTCTTAGTATGGGCACTGAATTGGGGAGTATCATTCCTAAACTACGACAAAACAAAACAATTTCGAAAAGTTTTGCAAAAAAATGTGTCCAGCTATTTTTGTCTCTGTAACAGTGAACAAATGGGCAGTTTCTGTTTTTCACAGAAGATTGCACCTCTCTGTTGTTACTGATAATTCAGAATTTTCTCCATTTTGGGACTCTCTGATGCCATGCACTCAGCCTTCAAATGGGATTAGAGTTCCTGCCAAGTTTGAAGAAAGTTGTGTCACAAATAACAGAATTATGAACCTTTAAGCATGGGGCACTGACCATGTTCTGCAGCTCCTTTTCATCCTTATTGTAGCTCTTTTCATGGGTTACAGCTCAGCAATAGGGCCATGAGGACAAAGGAGTTGCAGACAGTTCTGCTTAACCAGAAAGGATAACAACCCTTCCAGTAGAAGTTCCTTCAGCAGGATGGTTGAAAGGTTTGGCAGTCAATTCCCTAACACCCACTTCCCATCACACTCACGGAGGAAGAGTAGCTCACTTGTTTGGTCGGGGCTGCACTCATTGTTCCTATTACAGCTGAACCCAGCCAGATCCCAGGGGATCTGTCAGAATAGTTCCTTTGCTCCATGCAGTGTGGCTGTAGGGGAAATAGATGCTCCTGATCCCTGGGAGCACCATGAGGATCTTAGGAATAGCAAAGTGAAGCACTTAGGTGCAGGAAAGGCCAGCACTGAGGTTGTACAGGAAACGTAGGATAACACTGCTCCCTGGGGTACTCTCCAAGCTTCCTCTAGGAGGCTCACTGATACACCATTTTAACATTGATCCTCATTTTTAATTTATTCACATCTGAAATCTCCCCTTTACCACTGGTTTTCAGCCTGTCCTCAGGTGGAGTCTGGGAACAATGATCCTCTGTGGGAATGGACTGTAACACGTTATCATCCCCAGGGGTACTCACAGTCCTCACCAGGGCAGGGCTGAGGTTCCTTCTGCAGGAGATTACATTAATAAACAATAGCCAAAACTGCAAATCTTAAATGTTGTGCTCAAGAGCAGGCTATGGACCCTGCTTGTATCTCTTCCCCTGGGCTTGGGCAGGACTCTGCTTTGAAGCACAGGAAAGCTCTCCCTTCCCTGTGCTGCTGATCACGGTGTGCTGAAGAGCTGCCTTTGAAGGCAGCTGCCATCTGAAAGGGAGATTGTCATGGTTTGAGATAGCCCAAAAATCCAATTCTCTACCTCTATTCCCCCTCCCACATCTCAACCTAATGTGAGATGGGTTTTTCCAGACAAAACACAACCAGACTCAGAATGGGGGAAAGGGAATATATTACAATGACTGTACAAATAAATACTACAATACATTATATACAACCTTAGCTATCTCTACTATGACATAAGTATTTACAATGGATCAGATCTCTTCTCCCCTCCAAATAAAAGTCCAGGAGGGAAGAAGGAAGAGATCCTTTCAACTCTCAGAAGCAACAATGTCTCTAAGGCAGCAGGCTCTCTCTTCTTTTCTTGCAGTAGCTGATAGCTGGATCTCTGCCAGCACACACGAGGGGGTATCCCCCTCGGCCACTCCTCTCTCCAACGAGGGGTCTTCCGTGGGCTTCGTCACCCCAGACAAGGTCGTTTCACCAGGTCATATCACGAAGCACAGGGGGTCTTCGTGATGGTCTGGTATCTCCAGGAGATTCAAGCTCCTTGCAGGGCCTCTGTGCCCTGTCTCAGGCTGCGAGCTTCTTTGTAGCTTGCAGCAAGGGAGGGCCTCAAGGCCAACCTCCCACACTCCGTCCTGGCTGAGCTCTCAGGACGACTGAGCTTCTTAGCTCCTTTACCCATTTAGGACTTCTAATCAGTAAGAGTCCACCTCCCTCCATTTTTGGAGGGATCTCCAAGGAAGTTTAGGGGAGTTTTACAGTTCTTACCCCCAAGCTTTCTCTCTGTAGAAACTTAGTTCTGTTCTCTGCTGCTGTTCTTTAGTTCAGGTCTTATCAGTTGGCTTTTAGCCATAACCTCTGGATGCTGCCGCCGCTTCTGCTCTGTCTCTGCTCACTCACGATGGAGAGCATCCCCCAGCTCACAGCTACAGACACATAGTCCAGCTTAACACTGTTCCAAGTCTCTGTAGCCCCCAGCTGGGGCTGAGGGGGGCAGAGGCCCCCCCAGAGGGCTCCTGCCCTCTCCTCGTGGCTTTCACAACATGGCTACTACCTCTAACCAAAAAAAACTACAACTCTTCTCTTCCGTTTGGTTGTGGTATGTTTACATTTTTGCAGGAGCGCTCATTGGACAGAATTTCAAAACTTCCAGGGGTTTCCACCCCTTGGGGTCTACCACTTTTCTTATCCTCTGGGGGAAAACAAAGTCCAAACCACTACAGAGATGTACCCCTCCAACATGCCTGTGGGACAGCTCTGAGCGTGGGATGCTGAAGCAATGTTTTATTAACCATCTGCCAGGTGGAGAGGTGGTCCCTGTGACATGTGGGTGCACTGCAGAGATTAAATCAAGTATGGTGCAGGCTTAAGACTATCACAAAGACATCTTCTCTTTGGCCAGACTGGGCACTCCCTGCATGAGCAAGCCACCCTCCAAGTGATCTTGTTTCTCCCCAGGTCCCTGGTGATGAGAGCTGCATCTCTACCATCTTTTCCCCATGTTCCACCTCTGCCCAGTCTGGAAACAGGTCACAAGATGAGATACAAACCATACAGATGTACTGCAGCAAGTGGCTGTGCTGTTGAGCTGGGGAAGACTGTCTAGAACTCGTTACCAGGCTCTCCTTCCCCATAGCCACAGCCTGGTACCATCTAGTCCCCATCATATATCCCAGAACATGAAGAGTGAAGAGCCTGGGTGGAACAGCCAGCCCAGAGCATCCCCTACTCAGCTCCATGTGGGTGAGAAAGGGGATTTAGCAGAGTAATAGAATCACAGACTTAGAGAATATGCTGAGTTGGAAGGGACTCACAAGGACCATCAGTCCAACTCCTGGCCCTGCACAGACACCCCAACAATCCCACTCTGTCCCTGAGAGCATTGTCCAAACCCTCCTGGAGCTCTGGCAGCCTTGGGGCTGTGCCCACTGCCCTGGGGAGCCTGGTCAGTGCCCAACCAGCCTGTGGGGGAAGAACCTTTGCCTGAGATCCAACCTGAGCCTGCCCTGACACAGCTCCAGCTGTTCCCTCAGCTCCTGTCTCTGGTCACAGGGAGCAGAGATCAGAGCTGCCCCTCCACTGTCCCCTGGGAGGAGCTGCAGACTCTGATGAGGTCTCCCCTCAGCCTCCTCTTCTCCAGGCTGAACAAAGTGACAACAGCTGCTCCTCATAATGGCTTCCCCTCAAGACCCTTCACCAACCTTGTTGGTTGGAAGGGACCCACAAGGATCATCGAATCCAACTATAACTCCAGCTGCAGCAGAGCAGGGTGAAGACTTGTCTCCATGGCTGGGATCTGCACTTTGGTCCCTGACCAGGGCAGCTGGTGTTACTCCCACAGGTTTCGCTCTTTGTCAC
This sequence comes from Chiroxiphia lanceolata, assembly GCF_009829145.1. Classification (NCBI taxonomy): domain Eukaryota; kingdom Metazoa; phylum Chordata; class Aves; order Passeriformes; family Pipridae; genus Chiroxiphia; species Chiroxiphia lanceolata. The sequence goes on from NC_045654.1 coordinate 505,493, forward strand.
TTGGATTCCATGATCATTTATTTTAGTGCAATTGCAGAGCATATGGGCAAACTCCTCTGTAGAATTACCATGTCCAGCACTAAGCTGCAGCCTGTGTGCGGACGGACAGGTACATTAATATGGAAGCTGACATTGAGTGATAAGCTGTGGGGTGAAAATTGAGTTAGAAAAAAAATCAGCTTTCACTGTTGTTGTGCCAAAACCAGAGGAGCAGCAGTAACCATGAGCAGCCCCATCAGCCCTTCCATGAACAACCCAAGGTAACATCCCATTGCCAGACCTCACAGTCAGCCCTGGTGTTTGGTATCAAGGAGATCTGAGCACTTCTCTGGGGTTAAGCATGGGCTGAAGTGCTGTGTTGAGTGGGACATGCAGCGGGAAAGCTCCGATCCTGCAGTTACACCGCTATGTGTTTTATGGACATGGACAGGCTCATGTTTCCTGTGCCTCTGCTCCATGCCAGGGCTCAGAAAACTGATCTTGTGATGCTCTCAGCCAGCCTTCAGAGACCTCGAGGCAAGTCTTATCTGCGGAGACATATGAGGGTTTAAAATTGAACTGCAACATAAAATTCTGCCGAGAGCTGTCACATCCATGGTGTTTTATCATGACGTCTCTCTGTCAAATGCATTGCTACTGTTTAATATCAATCACATCAATGAATACAAGTTTTATACACATTTATGCAAAATTTCAATTTCTGCTTCCATTTGCTCAGGTGTTGGAAATCACATTACTTACATTTTTCAATAGCAGCCTTGCTTTTTTTCTGTAGGAGAACTATCAGTAGTTTGATGTATTTTTATGTGGATCAGTTTCTCAGTGAAAATATTTGTAAAGCTTTATTCTCATATCCCATCTACTTCAGTGTGGTGCAGTCATAAACAACTGTGGGGAGGAGGAACTTGACGTGATCCTGCACAGGTAAGCACATGGGTGCAAACAACTTCCACATTGCAAACTTCCTCAGGTCAGGAAGAGGAGGGCAATAAAAGGGCAGGAGAAAGATTCAGAAAGGGGGAAGCAAGGACTTGAAAACAAACCCAAAGCAAACTTTAAAGCAAACCCAAGGGGATCAGGAATAAGGACAATTAGCTACTCTAAGCCTTGCTCCATTACAGTGAGACCTCACCTTGTTCCTCCCCTGGAGGAACTTCTGGAAGGCCCAGCTCACCCCTCGGCTGTGTGAGAGGCTGGAGGAAGGTGGCTGTGGCTCGGAGGGCAGGTTTCCTTTCACACCCTCCCTGCTGTGCCTCCAAGAGCTGAGTGAGGAGGGACCTGGCAGCAAAGCACCTGGGATTTGCTTGGAATGGCTGCCTGGCACATACCTGCCACTGTCGCTTCCTCTTCAACCAGACTGGGACCATCTCCTCAAGAAGGAATTTATCTGTCTGTTGCATGCAGAACCTGCATCCTCTCCACTGCCAGCTGTGCACAGTGAAGGTGCAGCCCCGTGACACACCTTGGCTGCAGGACAGCAGCTGATCTTAGCAGCTGGCCACTCCAAGCTGGGGTCTACTTGCACAGCCAGCAAGTGACAATCTCACTGCCACAGTGGGGCACTGCCACAGTCAGGTCAGCTGATGGAGCAGCCCCCTGAATTTGTTGCACTTCAGCCTGCAGCTGCTGCCACGGAGGGAAGGTGAGGGGTGTCATGAACATGCCAAGTGCTGAGGTAGGGCTTGGTTTACACCTCAGACCACTGTGAGCCCAAAATCCATCACTGGATTGACACTTCTGTGGCAGCAAAGGAACTGATGCAGACCTTCCAAATGTGTTTCCCAGCTCAAGGATCCTGGAGGCAGAGAGAAGCCTCCAATAGAAGGTGTACAGTTCTCTAGCTGTAGGCAGTTATCACAGAGCCACCTCAGTGCCCTATAGCGTTTGTTTGGCCATTATATCCTTACCTGTAGCAGAAGTCTCCTTTGCCAGCAAGCTTCTTCCATGGAAGTAGAAGTTGTTGCTGTTGTTGTTCTTCTTCTTGAGCACAGATATTATTTTTACTATTTGTTGGTTGCATTTTTGGTGCCCTGGAATTGTTCTGGGTACTTGTTCTGTGGACTTGGTGGAAGACAGACATCCAGATCCTCTGCATCTCCCCTTGGTTCTTCTCCAAGGATGGCACAGGTTTCCCCATGTGTGGCTGTTCTGTCAAGAAGGTGAATTCTGCTGGGTGCTTCAGAGGCCATCGTATGTCAAAGATGCTTCCTTGTCCTCCTGAAACAGCTTAGCAGTGGTCAGAACTCCAGGAGGAGAGAAAAACACTTAAGATCCCCAGGAGCTGCAGTTCATGCCTCTTCATCAGCAGGGTTCTTAACAGAATAGTGATCATGTGTTTAGTGTGGTTAGTGAGACATACAGAGCCATTTGGTATCTGCTCTTCCAGTAATGCAGGCAGAGCACAGGCCATGCTAAATATTCCAGGGCCACGTAAGGAGATGATAATTAAGCAATAACATGCAACCAGGGCTGTCAAAGGTGAGACCAGAGCAAAGCAAGGCAGATGCTGCCAGAGGCTGAGTCTGGGCAAGGAAAAAGGATTTTCTCTCTGAGCAGCCTTTATTTCATTGATTTCAGTAGGATGGTTATGATGAGGCAAAGCCAGGCCATATGTTTACACAATCAACAGCTGCACCCCACATGCTGATCCCTAAAAGAGAAACATAAAGATCATGAGGTAGCCAACTATAGGGAAATCCAGGTAGACTTGAGTAAGGCAAAGCTCCTGCCTATCCAGGGGTTTCTGCAGGCTGGGAGACAGAGGAGGGTTTGCTGCACATGGGAGGCTGCAGCATTGGGAATTTGCTGCAACTGGTGCTCTTTGTCCTCATGTTGGGTCTTATCACCTGATTACAATCAAAGTATGCATTGTTCACATAGACCCAGCTGACCAGGCAGTTGGACCTCTTCTCCTACTGCTCCATACTTGGCATCTTGCAGATTTTGTCTAACAAGCAAACTGCTCTCCTCCCACCCATCTCCATCTCCATCATCTCCATCTCCATCATCTCCATCTCTCTCTCATCATCTTACTTCCCTGTGGTTCCAGTGTTTAGAACTGTCTTTGCAAGAATTCCTCCATCACACTCTCGTTTGTTGAGAATCCTCTGCTTGTTTGGAGATCTGCTATTTTTGTCCAGCACTCGGCATATTTACACATGAGCTTTACCAGCACTGACTGGAACTGGTTTTAGTCCAAATCTGTAAAGCCTGATTGTGCCTGGGCTCTCTATCCTGTCAGCCACACGTGTGCTCTCCCCTGCAAATGAGAACAGATTTGTTGGGCAAGGGCTATGTTCCAGAACACTGTGCTGACTGGCCGCGATAATATTCCTAGCCCTTAATTCTTTATTAATTCAATCCTATATCAGCTTTACTGTTTCTGTGCCAAGGACTGATATCACTGGAGGATGTCACCCTGCAAATTCAGCCTTAACACATTAATTTCTACTAAGCAACCCTGTGGTTTTCTTCAGTCACTCAGTGACATATTGAATTTGACCTTCTTTTTTGCTTTTCATCAGCATCCAAGTATAACTGCTCCTATGTCCTTGCTGGAGTGTGTAACCATTGTTTCTTGGGAATCTATCTCTCTGGGATGATGGTCAACTCTTTCTCTAGATGCATGGTCTGTAGATATGCTACTGAACCTCAGTTTTCCCTGAGGAATATTAAAAACAATTAGCAAGACACTAGGGTGTGTGTGGGTGTGCGTGTGTTCAACTACTGATGGTCTTTCAAGCAAGTTCCCTGACATCACCATGAGAAGCTGCCTCATCTCTCTCTTCATCTTGCTCTCAAGGGTAGGTGTGTGTCCTGCTGGAAGTGTGGAACCAGGACATTGCCTGCCCTTCTCTGGGTCCAGCTCCTTCCCCACTGCCTACCCTGCATCCCTCTTCAAATCGCTCCCCTTGAGAAACCATGGGTTTTGTTGTATCCGTGCAACAGGGAACTTTTTCTTCCATTTTAATCTTCCTGGACATCTGTGCTGTTTCTGCAGTCTCTCTCTATATTACAACTTTCACAACCTTTTTTTTAACCTCTGGTAATTGTCCTTGCAGATGCTTAGGAAGCCCAAATGGGACTGGGGCCACCCAAGCTGTCCTGTGGCAATGAGCTGGAGCTTAGCAATTGAAGCTGATCCTCCTGGCACTGTAATTACATTGTGAAGACACTTGAAAGTCTCTGTTGTTAAATATTTAATGCTGTAGGAGAAATAAGACCCTGAATGTGAATTTTATGATGAATGTCTTGCTTGCCTGTGGATGTGCTGAGAGCCTCCACTCACCTTCCAGACACAGTGACCACAAATATTCATCCTGTTCCCTCCAGGGCTTGTCTCCTTTGTGAGGCTGCCAGGAGCTACTCACTGGGAGCTCAGATAAGCAAGGAGGATAGTGGGGCATTTAGAGGGACACAGGATGTGCAGAGGTGGATGATGTGATAGTAATTGAGAGCACCTTGTTTCAGATGTATCAGTGCTTCTCAGTGTGTGCCTGCAGCCCAGGAACAGACCAGAGACAGTGTCTGTCGAACAGGGGAGATGGGCTGTGCAGGTGGCAGTGAGTGTGGGCTGAAAGGGTGCAGTGGGGTCCTCAGCTCCATGTTCAGCCCACACTGAAGGAAATGGTCATTTATAGTGGCTGCCTGGTCCTAACTCTAACTGGTGTGGTGCTACATGTCCTTTGGGCTCTGCAGTGAGGGGAGAGGGGCATGAACATAAGGCAGGGTTAGGCAACCCCCTTCCATCCCTTCTGCTGGGTTCCTTGGCAAAGCCGCAGCAGTGACTTTGTTTAATGGCAGCTCCAAAGACTGTGAAATGGGTTTGCACCAAACGGAAACCTAACCCTTGGGCTGTGTTTGCATCGGGGTTGGAACCTGCGGTTGGCGTGAAAGGAAGGACACTGCCCCAGGTACTGGTGCTGGTTCAACACGACGAGGGAAATGTCCCACCCTTGTAGGAGTTGGGTTTCAGGAACGGTGCCGAACAGCACCCTGGGAGATGTAGTTCCCATGTATCCCACACACCTGGGCAGTGAGATACCCCATGGTGATTGGTCAAGGCAGTCACGTGTTACTTTGAACCCATGTATATAAGGTGTTATTTGATTTGAATAAAAAGGATTTGGCTGTGAATCCCCAACTAAGCTAGCTGGGTCTGTGTAATTTATTTACGTATTATATTAATACGTCACACGCCTTTGTGAATTTTATTTATGACCCTCATTTTTTGTCCTCTCTTGCATTACTCCTCCTTCATCCAGGGAAGCACCTAAGGGATATTTCTGCCAGTGCAGGGGGCTGTGGCTCAGCAACTGCGGACACTGGGCTGTTCCCAAGTCAGACTTTTCGGAGACTAGGCTCATCCTGCTCAGCAAAGACAGAAGAAATGAGGATGAGTCTCGCTGGATGGTCCTCAAACAAAACTGACAGGCACTCACAGTCATACCATGTCCCTGGTTGCTGCGGTGGAGAGGGGTCTTTCCCAGCTTTGGAAGTTGGAGAGTGATGTCACTCTTTAGAACAGCCATTGCTGCCATAGGCAGCTCCCCTTGGGAGAGCTCCAGTGGGACAAGTGTCTACTGCTTCCTCTGTGATCAGCGGAGAGAATGAGACAAATTTTTGAAATTAAAAAATTTGTACACAGTAAGAATTCCCTGAATGTCTGATTGCTGAGATAAAAAAATCACCAGGAAACTTTCAGAAACCGCTCAGCTTGTGATTTTCTTGAGTTGTCTCCTTTGCACTGACAGCATTTCAAGGGAACTATAGTTCCTACCTCCAGCTATTTTTCTTCCAAAAATCTAAGCTTTTTTTCACTGAGAAAAGGTTTTGATAGCCAAGTCTGAATCACCCTTAATTTATCATAGACACCAGCTTGTCCTAGCTGGGGATGGCAGCTTTGGCAGCCAGCCCTCTGACTGATAGAGTCAGCACTGCTTTACAAGTATATGAGCAGGTGAGTGCAAATCTAGGGGAAAGGAGGCACACTGTGTTATCCAGCACAGCCAGGTTGATCCCTAAGCAGTCTTGCTCTTTTCTGTTCTTGTTAAATGCATTAAGTCCTCCAGCACTCACACACTGCACTGACACCCAGACACAAGTACCTTGGGTTAAAAGGGTGGCTTTGTGGCTAGTTGGTCCTTCATGTCAGCACTTGTAGACACACAGGAACAGAAAAGGAAGTCAAGGGATTTATCTTTCTCCTGGCCCAGCAGGTGTCTGGAAAGCCTGTTGTCACCCCCTGGGAGGCCGACTCTGGCGTGCTGGGTGTGCTTTGGTTTTGCTGGAGGAAGTGCTGTGCCTTGGGGCTCCCCCTCCTCCCTTCCCACCATCCTTGGCTTTAGAAATGCTGCTGGTGTGCCTGTGTGACCTCCTGTATCCTATGGTCACTAGACAGTCTGACACCCCTCCTGCAGCCTTTGCAGGCAGGGCTCTCCCAGTCCCACCACCATAGTGTAGTAGCGGTTTATTCCAGCAGTTTTCCTCCAGGATCTCTTTGCACCAGTGGTCCAGAAGTGGGGCATCCCCTGGCTTGGCTTGCACCCCAGAAAACAAGTTGCATTGGAAAGGGATTGGGATGTGACCCCTGCCCTTTGAGCAGAGCCCTGCTTCGCTGTGTGTGACATCAGCACTCAGCCTTCAGGCGAAGAAGAGAACAGGCCCCTTCTCATGCTGACAGAGACTGCCAGAGCTGATGGATGGGTGGACACAAAGAGCACCACTGGCTTGGAAAAGACAGAGGAATGTAGGTTTCTGAGTACGGAGAACCTCAATGCCAGTAAGCAAATGTCTGGTGACCTTACAGGATGCAGTGTGGCAGTGACAGGTAGTCAGAATTGTCTTCAGCAATAGCATTTATTTTCCTGTTCCTCAGCAGTCACAGCGCTGCCTTGGCTGGGGAATGTGTGTGACTGCAGCTGTTTGCACACTTAGCTTTGGGGAGGTGCCCAGGAGGCAGAGGGCTTTGGGAGCCTGCTGTGGGTGCACAGAGGGGCTGCTTCCCCAGAAGCAGGTTCCTGCTCCAAGGTGGGGGGATTTCACCTGAGGGTTCACATCTATTGCAGCAGCCTGCCCTGGGCCCTGGACGACAAGTGTGCAGGAAGGACACTTCTGCCAGAGTTGGCAGGATGTTTTCACATGGTGTGAAAGTGGAGAGGGGAGTTTCTGAGGCCACATGTGTGCTGCTACAACTCCTCTTCAGGAGTCCAGCCACCCCCTTGTTTTCATAGAACACAGAATCACAGAATGTCCTGAGTTGGGAAGGACCCACAAGGATCATCCAGTCCAGCTCCTGGGCCTGCACAGGCCCATCCCCAGCAATCCCACCCTGTCCCTGAGACCACTGTCCAAATGCTCCTTTGAGCTCTGGCAGCCTCGGGGCCGTGACCACTGCCCTGGGGAGCCTTTGGTTTTGCCGTGGTGAATGGCTCACACAAAGAGGGGAATCACACAGAGAGGTGAATCACCTGCTTTGGGCAGACAGAGCTGTGGGCTCCGGGTGTGGTGTTGGATGACTCCACCCAAGGGTGAATGCCGCGGAGATTACACTCAAGGTTAGTTTTGATTTATTATTCCCAGGGCCCTTTAGCACAGCAAAGCTTTTTGAGTTCACTGCAACAAGCGCTCTTTGTTTTACGACCTTTATAAATTACCTGAGTGTGCAGAAATGTAGGAACAGAAAATGTTATTCTGGAATAAACAATCTGTAACCAGTGAGGCAAAATAATCAATATTCATAAGATAAAGTACCAGTGTAAAGTGAGCAATGATAATAATGAGGAAAAGAAACAAATCAAGAGGTAAGACTCCCAAAATCTTACTGTCTAAAGAAATGGTGCCTAAAGAGTTGCTCTGGACTGTGTAGCTTACTGAAGGGCAATGATCAATGACCCTGGATGCAGCTGGGGGTTCAGGATAGCTCCTTGGTTCAGTCTGATCCATGTTGGATGTGCAAAAGAGTGAAGAACCTGAAGTGCATTTATTTAGCAGGGCTGGGATCGTGCAGGAGAGATCAAGGACACAAGGTGAGAATGGGGTGAGGAATAAGTGAGGGGATTTCAGCCTGGGAAGACATTCTTGGTGACACAGTGCATGAGGTGCGGGCAGGATGACCCTGATGGCAACTGTAGTGTCATCTGAGGGGGGGAGAGAGTGAGGGAAAGGGTCTGCAGAGTTTTTCAGAAGCATGAACAACTCCAGTGGTAGGTGGGAAGAGGGTAGAGACATTGCCAGTACCTCTGTGCTACTGGCATTCAGCTCCATGGACACTGGGAGTAGGAGGACAATTCATCTGCCTGGTCTGGGACAGGCTGTATGGCCAAGAGTTTTTGGCCTTTGTGTAGCTCCTTCTTCTGGAACCCATCTTCAGCTGAGGCACCTTCTTTCATCTTCTCCAGAGCCTAGGACTGGTCCTGGGCACGACAGGGTGGGAAGACACTGGTGAACTTTAGGGAAGGGATTAAGCAAGGAGAAGTTCTCTGTGCAGAAGGACTGCCTAGAGGGAAACCATGGCTGTCAACTAATGAGTTGGCTGGGAATCAGGCTTGGATGAATTTGGGCAAGCACCATCCAAAGACCAGGATGCGGATGGCTGGGTGTTGATGTCTGAAGCCAGGCTAACTGGAGTGGTGCAGAGGCAGTAGCCTTGTGGTGTGAATATATCCAAGAGGGACCAGACCCCCTTGCTTGGTGTCAGGTGGCTATTTCCTTCCAAGTGTAACGTGTGAGACAGCAAAAAGCTGTTGCTGAAGGAGCATCAAATTTCGTGGAAAAGCATATTACAGGTCCCTCTGTCATGCCTGGGTTTTTGGGACCCCGTTGGATGGAAACACTTGATGTGATCTCAGAATCTCATACTGCAGACCTGGCTATGGGACCTGAGCCCAAGGGTGAAGTCCATCTCACCTACGCCAGAGCAGCGTCCCTCACTGTCACCCCCAGACCCACCAGGCTGGTCAGTGGGGACAGAGGTGCAAGGAATCTCATCCTGTGCAGCCACTGACAGCATGTCAGAGGAGTCAAACCCCAAAACAGCCTCTGCTCCTCCCTAAACCTGACTGACCGTACACCCCCAGCTACCCCCAGTGGTGTGCAGTGCCCAGACCACACATCATTTGTGCAGCCCGAGGCACATCCAGAGCTTGTGTGTGACAGCTGGGGACTGGCCTTCATCTCCAGAGGGCGTGGCTCTGCTGAAGGTGGGTGGCTGTTGCTGTACCTGTAGTCTGGCAGAGGGGCTGGAAGGGTAGCAGTGACCCAAGATCAGGGGCCAAGTGTGAGAGAGGAGGAGAGATGTCTGTGTCCAGGCAGCCATGCAGAGAGGAGCTGAGAAGGACAGAGGACAAGAGAAATGGGTAGAGAAGCAGAAGAGAGCATCTGAGCTGTACAAACAAACACAGATAACTGACCAACCAGGTGCCAGATAAATCACTAGAAACCTCCAACCAGGCATGCATGGAGATCTCTATAAGCGACCTAAACCAGAAAACTCTTTTGAGGAAAACTCAAAATCTTTGATCATTGTTACCATGGTGATGTGATTGGGAATAAAGCGTGGCAGAGTATTTTTTTTTTCAGCCTTTGTCATAAACAAAAAACCTGCCGTAGACTTAACAAAAGAGGATAAAGCTGGCTCAGACCATCTAATCATCAGCCCCAGAGGCTGCAACTAATAAATCAAGGAAGTAGGAAGATTGTAACTTCCACCAGAGGTCAGCTGGTTAAACTGAGTGCAGGTGTGGGAGAGCACTGGGGTTGTGGGCAGGGAATTAATGCCAGCTCTGGTCATCGTCGGGTAATGTTCAGACTCTGCTTTATGGGGACAGGGAGCTCATCTCCTGGAGCCTTCTAGGAAATCCCACCAGCATACCATGCATGGGATAGTGCTGCTGAGGCTGTGGCTGCCCTGGGGACCTATTTCCCTGTGGTTTTATCCTCAGGAGGTGGGCTGCACTCTACTTTGGGTGACATCAGCAGAAGCCTTAGCAAACCCTGCCTTGCCATAGGTCATAAATCACTGCACTGATGGAGTCTGCTACTGCCCAAACATGGTTGCAGCAGACTCAACCTTGTGTGTGGTTGCTCCATGGTCCTTGTGCATCTCTGAGATCTCAGTTTGAACTTCTATCAGGCTAATTAGTGGCTGTGAGTGCAGAACTGCCCTGCCCTGCCTCTCCCTAGGGATGCTGTAGGTCAGGCTGCTCGCCCTGGATGATGCTCAGAGAGCCTTCCCTCCTGTCTCTCCTGGTGTTCCCAGCAGAGAGCTGTGCTTCAAACTGCATCTCTGCATCCTGCTCTTGTCATTCCACCACGGCCTGGCATTTAATCCTGCCAGACAACTCCTGTTCTTTATAGCCCAGTTTCACTTCACTGACACTCATAGTCTGTGCAGTTCCCTCATCTCTGTCCTGTGTCTTAGGAGAAGAGGGAAATCTGGTGTGGCATCTTCTGAGAATGAAGCTCAGCCCTTCAACACCCCACATCTCCAGCTCATTCACCTCTTCAAGAGCTTCTCTCCCTGCTTTCCATGAGGTTGTACAGCATGACATGGCTTTTGTGAAAGGCTTGGCTGATAATGAACATATCACAGCATCTCCCTGTGCGCAGGAGGCCATGGAAACACCACACGCATGTGCGTTAAGGTTGCAATCTCAGAAAGTAGGAAACGGGACACAAGAACTCTTCTGGTGAACGTTCAACCACTTTGTCTTGTGTTACCCCATTGCTCTGCTCTGTGCAGGATTTAAAGCTTTTCCTCTTCACTGAGCGTAAGGGGGAAAGGAGGAGAGGTTATGTTTTAGGTCTGGATTAACCAGAAGTCATAGAGAGGTCACTGTAGAGAAGTCACTGAGCAGAAGGAGAATTCACTTTTTCAGCTTTAGCTTGGGGCTCACTTTAAAAATAATTATCACCTGGAAGTTAATTGTCTGGAAGCTTGGGCTGAGTGGTGATTTGAAACTCCTGTGTTTGAGTATCTCAGCTCTAATCCTGGGGCAAGTATAGAAAAAGAAAATACATAAGTGTGTCACACTTAGGGAAACATTTTTCCCACATAGGGAATCAGATCTGAAAACTTCCAGAAAATTGCACACGCTCAAGCAAAGGTTGCTGTCATACCTATTCCTTGTAACAGGGCAGCACTTTCATAGAATCATAGACTCATTTAGGTTGGAAAAGGCCTCTAAGATCATTGAGTTAATCCAATGTCACCATGTGCTGTCCCGGGGCTGCCATCACTGAAGTGCAGAACAGGGCCATTTTGGTGACTCCGTGACTGAAGCAAGAACCTCTGGCCATCACGACACCCTTGGGAGAGACAGCAGACAGAGAAGTGCCAATGTATTGAGAAACCTGTACCCTTGCTGCCACAAGCAGGTCCTGCAGCTCAGGCCGTCCAGGAGAGGTGGGAACCAGTGTGGGCATCACCAGAGCAAACCGCAAGGACCTTGAAAACCACTCTTGACACATGGGATACGTGGGCATGCACACAGGTGCCTCCTTGGCATCTCCTGCAACAGAGTTAACCACTGCTTGGGCAATTCCTGTGGTACCCTCTCAGCTGTACTAAATAAATCCTCCCTTCCTTGGCCAAAAAAGCCTTACACAGACCAAACTGCATCCATCCATTGTGCAGTGCAGGGCCAAACACTGAAGAGCTGTTGCAAAGCATAAATTTTCCTCAGTATCTAAGTGCCAAAGCTCCAAATTCCCACTGGTGCTTTCCAAACAGCTTGGCCCTGTCAGACCTGTGAAGAAGGGTGTTCATCCTCTTGATATTCCCCATTATGGGAATGATTCTCTGCTGCTAGCAGTGGTTTTACGTGAGCAATGCAACTTGTACCACTGTTTTCCAGGTTGTCAACACTTTTTCTAACCTCTAAGACATTACACAACTTTCCCTTTTGGGAGTGTGCACCTGTTTTAATAAAAATAAATTACCATTAGTATATAAAATTAATATACTGATACCATCTGACTCTTCCCCTGTAGGAATCTTGCTGTTTATTGGAAGGGCTTAAATGGAGAGCAGAAGGGAAAGCACATCCTAAGTGCAGCTGGAAAGGGATCTCAGCATCAGCAGAGCAGGAAAGGATGCAGGCCTAGACCAAGTACCAGCTCACCCACAACCCTGCTTCCCAGCAGAGGGACATCCACCACTCAAGTTCTGGATTGTAATTCATAATCCCACACTGGGCACCTCAGCCAGCCCCCCCAAATACTTTGCTGAACAAGTTTGCTCAGTTCCTGCATCAGATCCCTTCTCCCTCATATTGAGAGCCTGCACCTGTCTGTGGACAAATGTTAAATCACCCTCTTGCAGCATCTGCACCAAAGTCACCCTGTGTTCATCCCTGTTTTTCCTTCCAATCATCACTCAGCCGTTTGGGTGGGATGAGGGAATAAAACCTCATGAGTTAAGTGATTACATGTACACTCTGAATCCCATTGTGGGAAGCAGTGAGAATCCAGCTGAACTCTTCAGGGCACTCTGAATGACTCATGTAAACTAGTCAAAAATCCTTTTAGGAAATGACCCAGTTGAAGAAATCAGAATCTGCTCACAAATGATTTGCAAACCAAAGAATGAGTCCAGGGAGTCTGTTTCTCAGGGCCTGACTCATCCTCTCTAGTATTCTTTTCCCTTTTTTTCTTTTGAGCAGTTCAAAAAATTTGTATGAAATTGCTAGAGTATTTTATAGCTATTACTCACCAGCTCAGCATGATTAAATGCAACCTATAATACACATAAAGGGGGCAAAATTTTAAAAAAACATCAGACTGGCTCGGGAGCTAAATTTCCCAGGAGCCTGAAGTGTTGGAAATGCTGAGGACTGCAGCACATCATTTTGAGGCTCTGTGCCACCCCAGAGTGCTTCTCCTCAGCTCACAGGGTTGCTGAGGTGATTCGGGGGGGTTGCTTACACTGCCCAGCCCTCTTCAGATTTTGCCAACTGCAGGAAAGTGTTTCTTTTAAATGAAAACTCTCTTTAGGGTTAAACTTTTAAATTCAGGCAGCCTCAGAGGACAGACTCATCCTTTACCTAACTCCATTGGTGAGAAAAGTATTTCAGGCACTTGATATCGGAGGATTACTCTGCTCCAGGGTTTGTCCTGGAGGAGGCCACTACCTCCACAGTAGGGTTGGCAGTACTTGTTTGGAGGCTAAAGTTTGTCTCATAGGTTCTGTTTTTTTCTCCTGAAACCAGGTGTTCTGGTTTTGGCTACGGTAGAGTTGATTTTCTTCCCAGTGGCTGGTATAGGGCTAAATTTTGGATTTGTGCTGTGGTTGATAACAGAGAGGATGGTTTTGTTATTGCTGAGCTCAGCCAGAGCCAAGGCCTTTCCTACCCCTTGTATGGCCACGTTGGGGAGGGGCTCGGGGTTTGTGGGAAGCTGGGAGGGGACACGGGTGGGACAGGTGATCCCCACTGACCCAGGGGATATTCCAGACTGGGTGACGTCATGCTCAGCATATAGAGCGGGGGGAAGAAAGAGGAAGGGGGTGACATTCAGAGTGTTTGTCTTTCCAAGTCACTGTTATGGGTGATGAAGTCCTGCTTTCCCAGAAGTGGCTGAACCCGTCTCCCGTGGGAATTCCTTGTTTTGCGTTGAGTTTCTTGAGTGACTTTTGCTTTCCCTATTAAATTGTCTTTACCTCTAGCCAAGAGTTTTCTAACTTTTACCCTTCCAATTCTCTCCCTGTCCTGCTAGTGAGTGCATGGGGCTTGGTGGCTGTCTGGGGTTAAACCACAGCAGCAGGGAAGGGGTCAGAAATTACATCTCTGGGAAGAGAACATGATGATTAGGGAGGGAGGAACCTCTGTCAGTCTCGGAAGAGCCTCTTGGAGCTGAGCCAGGGGATCAAAGCCAATTTGAGCCAGAGCTCAGGGCACGGGAAAAACACAGCTCTGTTGAACTTATCCCTGGGCACATCTAGCTTCAGGTCTTCTGAAGGATCACCAGCTTTGAGTTTTTGCCCCTACATGTGCCAGGAGAGGCTCTAAGAACACAGGTGTGAGGGAGGCAGAGAGAGCCCTTGAAAGCATGGTTGTTATTCACCTGCCCCTCTTGCTCTGGGAGATGAGGTTGCATCCAGCCCACTTTGTTCCAGGCGTCCAGAACAGGGAAACCAACCCTTTGGCCAGAGCAGCTCTTTGCCTGATTTGTAAAGGTAAAGTGAATCTGCCTCTGACAAATGTCTGAGCAACACGTACTGAAGGAAAACAAAATAATGAAACAGCTGGGGTGGGAAAGCATTTCTAATGCCCTCCAGGGCTGAAACTCAGGGAGCTTGAGCAGCCACCAGGGAAGACTTGAGCAGGGCTTCACTCTGTCTCTGCAAGCTGGGGATGTTTGTAAAGAAGACGTTAGTCAGCAGCTCCTGTTCCGTACAACAAGAGTCATCCTGGCTTTTAATAGCTCCCCGTTAGCTCAGGGAGAAGGAGCAGCTGACCATGAAACAGCAGCAAGGACATCTGAGGTGGCCTAAAAATGTAACATATGAGTGATAAGTTTTTAAATAGAGTACACAAAGGGAAAGAGACAACTTGGGATAAATCCAAAGCTGAAAATCCAGTTTGGGGGAGTAAGTGAATGCGAGGTGGAGACCGAATTATCACGCTCTCAAGTGAGAGGGAAGGGTTGAGCTGTCAGACCTAGACCCAAACCTGAGAAAGGGGTTAAAAATCTCTAAATAAAAGACACTTTTAGTGGGAAAGGCACATGATTCTCTGTACCCACCAGGGTTGCAGTTATTAGAATGTTATGGGCTCTTAGCTGTCCAGCTGGGTCAATCTCCAATGCATTGCAAGAAAAATCAAAAATCCTTTTCAAGGTAAACATTGCATTTTGTACTTCTCCCCTCTCAATAGGTGAGCTGCCACAGCAAAGGAATGAGCCTAGCCTGACATGAGTTCTTCTTCAGAAGTCCATACCTGGCATTTTTATTACCTTCCCTTTTTGGTGGCCATAACCTAATTGTTTAATACTGCTTTCTTGGAAAACCTGCAGGCTCTGTATTCAAACTATAATTTGGAGATGGTCTGTAATTTCCAGCCCCCAACTTTCTTTCTCTTCTAAAACCCAAATATTATACTTCTGCCTCAACCCCTTCTCACCCTCCCTTATTCTTACAGCTCCCTAAAAGTGTTGCAAACCTTTCAGAAGCAGCTTCAGCTGAATCTGTGAGTACTCAGGGGGATGTGTGCAGGTGCTGTGTATCTGAGTACCTCTGCTCTGGTTCAGTCATTTTTAACTCATCCTTTCTCACACCTGGCCTGCCTAATCTCTTTGTAGAACGCGCTGTCTTACACAGCTCGTTGCCATGACTTCTTTATTCTGAGCGTTAAAGAATATGCTGGATGTTTCAGCCTCATCTGTGTCATCTTTTATTTGCTGTCATGGTCCCACCAGGCCAGGCTTCCCTTTGTCATCTTGTGCTTTGAAGGTATTTCTGGAACTTTTTCTTGTGCCCTCTCTCCTACTCCCAGCCTGCTGTGTGTTGGGACTGCTGTTTCTATTTCGGTGTGATTGTGCTGCTACTCTACACGCTCCACACTCATGTGTCCTCACTCCCATTTACTTTACTTTTAAGCCCTAAAGAGCTCACAATGTAGCTGTAATGGCTTTTATTTTTCCCCCTTTCCTCTGCATCATTATTGTTTGCTCTTAAAAGTTAAAGTAAGATGTTTTTCACTGTGAGCAGGGGGCAGAGATCTGGGGAGATGTCAGTGCTGTGGGCACACCCCCAGGGATGCCTGGGTTGGGGAGGTTCTGTTTGAGACAACATTTCAGTGAGAGAGGATGTGATTCTTGGAGGGGAGCAGGCAAAATCTGAGCTGCATCATGGACTCCTCTCTGATCTGCACTCCCTTCCATCCCTTTTGTTTTGATAATCTCACCTCTTGTCAGTGGCCTTTTGGGAATAAATCTCCTGCCAGGCTTATTAACTCTCATGACACTATTCTCTTTTTTCACATCATTTTTCTGGCCATGTTTCAGCCTGGTACAGACGCTGGTGGTAGGTGCAGTTAAGGTGAGACATGCCATGTTCATGGGACATGGTGTCTCTGACAGCAGTGAACTAGCACTGAGAACCTCGTGGCCTTGTCTCTGTCAGTCTCACAGAGATCAGGTGTTTGTAGGCTCAGAGGAATGCGGGTTGATCTCACCTGAATGGAGGATGAGTAGAGTAGCAGCTTCTTGTGTTGTAATTCAGAGTATTTGTACAGCATAATTTTATTTATATATAATGTGTTTAACTGGGGTTCTTCAGTACATGACAAAACTTCTTTGGAAGACATCAGGGTTGGCATCCCTAAAATGATAGTGAAAAACATGCTAAAAGGTGTATGGAAAGGTCATTTAAGACTGTGAGATCCAAGAGAAGGCTGGAGATGTTTTATGCCAGCTTCAAAGAAACGGATACTGAGGAAGTGTTAGAAATTTTGTTTCATGCCAAAACGCAGCTTAATAGAAGAGTAGGAGAGAACAACAGGAGACTTGGGTAACTGCTGTCCTGTTGTGCGTCAATACCTGTTAAAAGTTGATTTAGCTTTTTGCTTTTTAGCTGAGCTGGGCAGGTCAGATGTGGACCCAGAGGTACAAGACCTTTAAAATAGGAGCATAAATACTTAAACCCATTTCTACCTTAAAAAGGGACTTCCTGGAGTCTTCAGCTGGGTTCTCCTGACTTGGACTGAGGTCAGGCTTGGCATAGGAATGCTCTGAAATCATTCAGCTGCTTTGTGTCCTTGGACAGAAGTAGTTATTTTTCCTGGGCCAAGTTTGAATCCAAAATTGGCTTGGCCAGGAACCTTTCATAGCTGGCAATCTTTCAGCTGCTTTGCTATAACAGAGACACAGGAAATAGGTGCTGTTTTTCAGTAGCTTAAGATACAGTACAAGGTGGCTTTTGGCTTGCAGGGGTAAGCCCAGTGTGAAGGTCACCAGGTTAATTTCTGACTCACAGCAATTCAAACATTCATAATCCAGCCCTCAGTGAACCAGTTCAAATTTTGTTCTCATCTTTAGATGCCATCCAGCTCGTGCTTTGAGACTCCAGTGATGTTTTTGGCACACTCCTGCTTGGCTACTTTATAAAAACAGAAGAGATGTTTGCAGAACATCATCCTTCATTCCCTTGCAGGCACCTTCTGTCTCCTGAATTGTCCCAAATAATTGCTCGTGAAGAAAATGTGACGTAAATTCAGTGCCTCAAACTGACTCAGACATAGATTAGGCTCTTAAAAGATGAAGTCCTGTTCTTGATCTAGACCTGGAAACTGGTTCAGTCTGAGAGGCGCTGGTAGGGAGGCACCTCTGGAGGTCTTTGTTCTGACAACCTGCTCACGGTAGGACTGTCACCAGCACTAGGTCAAGACAGCTGTGCTTTTCATCAGCCAAACATGGAGGAAGTCCTAGGATGAAGAACTCCCACCTTTCTGTGACCTGATCCCAGGCTGCACCACCCTCCAAGATTTTGTTTCCTGATGCGGAATTTGAACTTCTCAAACTGTAAGATGTGGCCGTCGCCCCATTTCCCCACTGCCCCTTGTTAAATGGCTGTTATGGCTGAGAAGTTTGGCTCTGTGATCTTCAGCACCTCCCTTCCAGTAGTTGCAGGTTCCTCCTATGTCTCCATGGATCCACCTTTTCACTGGTCTAGGTAAGGCTCCTTCAACTCTCTCCACAAGACATGTGTCTCTGACCACAATGGCAGCTACTGCTGGACCTTCTCAGGTTTCTCCAAACTCCTTTAGGACTCAGAATCTGAGTTCTGAGGGGATGATAGAATCATAGAATCACTGAATCATTAAGGTTGAAAAAGCCCTCTAAGATGGAGTCCAACCATTCCCCCAGCACTGCCATCCTAGGTTTACTTGTTCTAAAAATCCAAGCAGGAATTTTTCTTTTCCCTGCTTCACTGTAAGGGAGGGATGTTGGACAAGGGAGTGGGAGGGAGTGATTGATCTACACAAAAGATCTAGCTGGCAGAACTGCATTCCAGGCTGATGGCTCTCCTGGGAACTGGGGGGGGCGGGGGGGGGGGGGGGAAGGAATGATGAGGTTTTTTTTCTTCCCTCCTCTCCTTGGAAATGGGGACACTTCACTTTTTGCCTTAAGTCGGGCAAGGTGTGTGTTTGAGGGGTCAGAGGTTCACTCTGTTTTCAGCCTGGTCAGAGGTTCACTCTGTTTTCAGCCTGGTCATCTGGCTGTTTTCTGGCCTTGGCTTGCCTATGCCCTGCTCTGTCCCCAGCCCCGACCTGCTCAGATTTCATCGGAGAGGTTTGACCCACCTGCAGAGGAACTTTTTGGGAGGGGGTCGCCCTCTCCCCTCCTCCGCTCCTGAGTTTTTGGCAGTGGTTTGTGCTCATCGACAAAGGGGGGGGGCTCCCAGCGACAGCCGGCCGCAGACAGTGTGAGTTTGGTGGGAAGAACCCGCCCCTCTTCCCCTTTTCCCTTCCCCTCCTCTCTGAGGGGAACCTCCATTGTCGGCCCAACAGCGCCCCCTGCCGGCCGTGGTTGGAATTGCTCCAAAGGCCAGGAAGTACCGAACTTTTCCCTTTTTGAAGGGGACTTTGGGTACAGAATTATTGTTTAGTTGCTTTTGTGTTCTTTTGTTGTTCTGCCAATACACATATATCCTTTAATAAAGGGTTGTTATTTCTTCTTTTTTTTCCATACTTCCTCGATTGGAGCCTCTGAATTTTGGATTTACAATTGCTGAGAGAGAGGAGTTTGGTCTTCCCCATAACTTATCCTCCTTAGCAAAACACTTCAGTCTCATTAAACTGAGACAACTGCCAAAGCCACCACTAAACCATGTCCTCAAGTGCCACATCCACATGTTTTTTGAACACTTCCAAGGTAGCTTCCCTTGGTCTTCTGGCCGTGCTCCTCCTAAAGTATACCAGTCTGTGGTTTATCTTTTTTGCAAGTAGAGCTCACTCTTACCTTTATATTCAACCTTGTGTCCACTGTAACCCCTGAGTCCTCTGCAGCACTGGCAGACTTGATTCTGATGGAAAATATATGAATTTGTTGGACCCGATATGAAATATTAAGTCTGCATTCAAGGTAATATTTCATAAATTACCTTCCAGCAAAATCAAGGAGCACTCAGATGTTTTTTCAGTAAAGATATTTATTCCAATCAGGAAACATAACTGGGATGTCATTCTTGAAATAAAAGCCAGGAAAACCAAGGAAAACCAGTGCTTTTGTAGCTGTGATTTTGGTTCCATAAATCCACAGATGCATGGGCTGGAAGCTGCATTTGGTGGGCGTGCAGTGCAGATGCTTGTAAAGCCCAAGTGTGGCTCCACATGGGCCCTATCAGGACACACACACACACGTAGGAAGTTTGGTAATTGATTCAGGCCTAGATAATGAATGAAAACAAGGGACATGCTCCCATGCCCTGTGGGGTGCTTCTGTTCAGCTCTCAGCCTTCTCCAGCACATCCTCTTGTGATGGGT
This sequence comes from Chiroxiphia lanceolata, assembly GCF_009829145.1. Lineage (NCBI taxonomy): Eukaryota > Metazoa > Chordata > Aves > Passeriformes > Pipridae > Chiroxiphia > Chiroxiphia lanceolata. The sequence continues at coordinate 524,974 of NC_045654.1, forward strand.
TTCTGTTGGCCTGGCAGTTTTCAGGCAGGCTGCCAGCTTGGATCCTACACTGCCAACCCACAGTGAGTCACACTGACCCAAACATCCCTTTGGCCCATTATTGCTTTTCTCTCTTCCCATCTCACTGGTATTTCATTTCAGAAAAAGCTTCTGATAGTGTTGTCATTAAATCCAGTTTGGAAATTAAATAAATAAATAAAAGACAAAAGAACAGTGCACAGGCTTGTCCTTCCCACCACCCTGCAATCCAGAGCACTGAGCTGGGGGACGTGCTCCAGGTGCATCTGTCGGCTGAGAGTTTCCCCTGAGTGCTCTTCTGCATCACGTTTTCTCCTAGAATAGTCCCCAGACTGCCTGAGTGTATGAGTGGGACGGTGGCTTTTGTGGCAACAGTTTTCATTACAATTTTGCTGTCCCAGCTGTCCCTCCAAGTTCTGTTTCACTTCCCATGGGAAGAGGGCCCCGTGTGCTGCTGCAGCACAGTGAAGAGGACGATCTCTCTCTGTCCTGTTCCGTGAGCTGATGGGCAGTTCACTGCAGCCTCTCCCCTGCCTTCTCTCTGCCTTGTGGGCCATAGGCAGGGCATGGTGGTTATGGGGCTTGGCCCTGCACTGTGCTGGTCACGGTGCTCTTCTGCTCTGAAGTCCTTTGTCACACAGGATGTGACAGGGTGTTCCTGCCCTTCAATTTTGCATTAAATCTGAGCTCACGGTGGGCAGCCACAAAGCTTTTAGAAGGAGATGTGTGAAGGCTGTGAGCACTGGAGTGTCCTGAACTCTGGTCTGATGGTCTGACAGCTGATTAATCTCTAGCACAAAATGTGTCATACTTCAGTCAGCCTGATCAGATTCCAGGATTACCCCACAGGGTCTTACGTGTGTGTGCCTTCCAAACTGAAGTGCCCTCTGCTCTCAGAAGTACCTTCACCTTTTATCTGACGAACTCAGTGTGCTGAGCTGCTCCAGTTTTAGTTCTCCAGCACTTAAAAAATTATGAGCTGAGCTTTCCTCTTGCAATTTTTTAATCAACCTTTTGAAAGCATGGGGTGTGGAGCTGAGCACAGCCCTTCCTTTTGTCTCACCATTGCCTGTTAGATTGCCCTTGCCAGTGCTCATCAGGCTAAGCTTCCCGTCATTTCCTGTTGCTCAGCACATAAGAGATCTCTGGGTCATCTTCAGAGCACTTGGCAGAGTGAAAAACAGGGATCCTTGGGGCATCTAGACCTTCTGGAAGACGACCTGCAATCAGAGTCCACCTGCCTGGAAAACCTGGAGCCCCCAGCACACATCCCACAGGCAGTGGGATGTAACCTTTGCTTGCTCTCTCAGGGTATTGGGACCCCTCCCATAAACCAAGTATCATCAAATACCAGCAGTCCTCTCGTTTGTAATGGTGTTACCAACTCCACAGGCTGTGTCTTTAACACATCTGGGTCACCATGACATATCTATAAAGCCAATGTCCTAGGGAGGGTTAAGAGTGCCAGCCTGCTTCTGGTGAAGACCCCTGGATTATGAAATGTGGGTGGAGGGAAACGGAGGAGATCTCAGGCACCCATAACTTCAACAATAAAATGAGCAAACTGAGTGGATTAAATAAGTGCATCTGCTTGGCATGAAGTGGTATGGACTAACAATTGCTTTAAGCAAGATTATTAATGAGGACTAGGACAAGAGCCAACTACACAAGCAAGCAATGGGTTGATTATCCTGACTCAAAGCACTTAGTTACATCTGACATTCCTTGGCAGCTGGATTAACATGTTCCTGAGATACAGCTTTGTCTCCTAAGCAAAGGTTGCACATTTCCCCCGCCTGCAGGATCTTGTACTGTACAACTTTGCTATACAATTCTTCTAACAAGAAGTGTTTCATCCATGTCTTGAGTCTCCATCTTGCCTCGCCCTTTAGCCAGGACATCATCAAATGACTGTCAAGGTTGAGCAGATCAGTTGAGTCACCTGAGAGTGGCACCTGCCCAAACTGCAGACCCAGAACTCTTTGGCAAACACCTTAGAGTCTTTGGTGCTCTGCCAGTGCAAGAACTGCAGCGTAGTTTGAGTGGTGTCAGTGATGTCAGTGTGCCCAGTGTGCCAGGAGCAATGAGTGTACACCTGGAGCAGGGATGGAGGAACCCTGTCCTGGGCATAGACAATCTGTGTTGGATTGTCCAATCCAGTGTGGCTTGCACAGCGCTGTGCCTTGCTACCCCCAGCTGAGATGGTGCCTTGCATTGTAGCTGTTAATGGGGACAGCAGATCCTGTGCAATCAGTAAGACTGTGCCTGTGTGATGCCTTGTCTCTCCTAAACTGAGAACTACCCATTCAACCAGGCAGGTATTGTCAGGGTGAGCAGCCACCTTGAATCAACCACCTCAAAACTGTGAGATCTGAGGAGTGTGAGAGAAATGCTTACTGAATGAAACCTGGCAGGTTCTACAGACACTTGTGCATGTGATTGTCACATGATGAAGCTGCAAAGGGAGACAGGAAGGCTGTAGAGCAAGGTGGTCCTGGTCCTTGAGTCTCTGGTTTCTCAGGGCTAGGGTATTGGCTTGTGCGCTAATGGGCCTCTTGGCTTTTTTCCTTTCCTGGTGACCCTGATCAGAGGTCAGCAGTTTTTGATTAGGGAAATACTTTGTCAAAGCAGGACTTGAAGCTCTCTGAAACCTCTGCTCAGGCAATGAGATCATTTACAGTGAGGGCAGAAGAGCAGAGTAGACATCCAGCACCACTATCAGCATTTGCTGTCATTGCTGCCTGGGGCTGTGCTTGTTGGCAGCTCACCTGGTCTCCACGATGGCCCTCACCACATGCTGTGTGTGACCCTGAGGCTGGAGCAACAGGGGTCAGACGGAAGCTGCCACCCTAGTGCTGTGCTGGAAGTTTCCAGACACAGATGAGGGAGCTTCTCCAGTCCAGGGGAGTGATGGCAGGGAGGATGAGGAGAGTACCTCCCACCCCTTCACATCTGTGAACAAGGGGAACTTTGATTAAGGAGCCATAATTATCTATATAACCCTGATCACCACGTACCATCACAGAGGAAGCAATTAATGCAGTAAAATACAAGGTCCATAATTGGTGAAGGTTGGGAGTGTAGAAAGGGCTGAATGACCACATCAGGTTGAATCCCAATCTCTCCCTCTCCTCTACCAAAACCAGGGAGCATAGTATGGAAATAATCTACATCTTCTACAAACCAGGGACTGTGGCACAAACATCTTCTACACCAGGGACTGTGGCAAGGCACAGGGCAAAGGTAGGGTGGAAGTGTCCTCTCTCTGGCACCTTCCATGGGCATTAGACATAGCTGAGGGTGGGAGATGTCAGATTGAATTTATCTCACTTAACTTTAGACTCTTACAATGTCTGCAAATGAGCTGGTTGCCTGGAGTTCTGGCAGGGCATATTTGATATTAAAAAAATCTCTTTTAGAATGAGAAACACCTTTCTTTCTCTCTCCCCAGTGCAAAGGAAGGCTGTGGCTCAGTTCTAGATCATTATATTCAGCAGATGAATTCATGAAGTTTGAGAATAAAAAGGGTAGCTAAACTATTTGCATAGCTAAAGAACCATAAAAACTTGCTTACACCAAATGAACAGCTTTGATTCACTGCAGGACATCACTGAGACCTGGGACAGTGAGAAGGATGTTCTCTGACGAGATTTCAAGTCTAGTCCACTTTGTATCCTCTGTTACTACCCCATCTCTAATGCCAAGGATTAACACAACAGAATGGTTTTCAATATTTTCAGAGAATAGGACATAATTTAAGAAAAAAACCAGCCAGAACTGCATCTTCAGAGTTCCCTCTGGTACATGGATGAAAATGTCACCATCTGGAGATCTCAGCTCAAGGAGGAGCGCCTTGAAAGCTACTGATCCCTCCTCTGGAGCGGCAGTGGGGTTGGGATAGCAGGAAATCTCAGTTCCAGCCCAGTGATATTAGTGCAACTGCTTGACTTCAGGCTAAATGAGGAAGTTCTGAAAGGGGTCAGGGGAATTCCAAAAGGCGAGGATTTGAGCACAGTGTAATGGGAGACACACACCGTCAGGAAAAAGAGGGATGTATGTGTTGTGTCAAGCTCAATTATGCTTGGTACAAGTCCAAGGATGCCCTTGAGGCTGTGCCAAGCTTAGCAGATCATAAGCTGGGTGGAAAACAGCACAGCAAAGACGAAAAAGGAGGATGTCCGATGGAAGTGGTAGAAAGATCCTCTGAATATGAAAACCAAAGTCAACCAAATTGGGGCCCTCAGCTGAGACTCACGTGCTGTACAAATGTAGCTGAGAATGACCTCTTGTAACAGTAAAACTAGAAATCCATTGCTAGAGGATTGTAGAGTGGAGATACGAAGTGTTTGCACAGCTATTGGAGGAGGACAAAGCTGTGAGGGAAGTGGGTCCTTGACTGACTGGGGTGTGGATGAAGTTAATGATGGCTTCAGCAGGATGAAGCAGCTGCTGTTCATGCAACTTTTTCTGTAATAGGAAAATGGAATAAGTCCAGAGAGCAAAGAAATGACAGCAACTTTACAAAGCAATTTGTTGGAAATGGATGTTTGGCGATTTTGGGGAAGTGCACAGACGAAATGGCTGAGTGAATGGGTTTTGGAGAAGGTAAGGGAAGTAACTAATGGACTTTTAGGCTACAGAGGTGTGAAGTATCTATGTGTGGATATTCTGAACTTATTATAGGCTAAAAACCCGAATCTTTATTATCCTAAACCAGAGCTCAGGAACATGGCCTGAAATAACTACCAGGACTGCAGAGCAAAAAGGATGGGGCATGTTCTTGGAGGTTCCCGCCTGTGCCAGTAAATAAAGCACAAGAGGAACTGCTCTTTGGCCTAGAGGTGACACAAATGACACCGTATGGCTGGTGCACATGGCTGAACAGGCCTTCCTCCTGTGCCCAAATTCTCTGGGAGTATTCTTTGTCATGTCATATGGAGTCTTGTAGGTTCTGTAGCACAATAGAACAATAAAAATGCTGTGATATACTGGCTTATTCCCATGCGGAAGTGGTATATTAGAATAACTCTTCTGTCTTAGCATCGCATCACAACTTGCACAGGCACAGTGACATCAGCACAAACTCGGAGACTGGACTCCCCAAAACATTGACTGCAAAGCCACAGCACAGGGAGAGACAGCAGATATGAACTGGGAGACCCAGGAAGAGCAGTACAGGGTACCTGCATCCTGTACTGGGAGAAACAGCAAAGACCATCAAGGAAAAGCATTTGCATGTAGAAATGAGGTTGGATTTGTTAAGGATTTCCCTATTCAATAGCCCAACAGAGGCAAAGCAGCTGCAGCTCCTTGTTCCCAGGTCCAGGCAGTGAGTCTGATCAGGGTTAAAGACCAATAGTGGAAAATTTACATATATGTATATATCCTATATGGATCCCTGCAGTAGCTGTCCCTAGATCCCAGATGTCCCCAGAAATATGAGCTCCTGAAACCCAAACCCCTGCTTCCCTTGCTGAGACCCCTTCACACACAGGGGTGTGCTGGGCACTGAGGACTCACACAGTGCCTCCCACTCCCTGCCTTTTGTTCTTCCTCTAAACATCCCACAGTGTCTTGTGCAATCCCCAGGTGCCCTTTCTGGAATCACATAGCACATCCCACGCCCTCAGGCAGAGCCCCTTCTCAGCCTATGGGTCTGTCTGCAGAGCTGCTCCCACCTGGACCATGAGGCTGAAGGGCTGTGAGGCTGAGGGCTGTGAGGCTGAGGGCTGTGCTCGGCTGTGCACGGAGGAGCTGGGGGAGGGTGCCGTGTTCACTCTCTCTGAGTTGTCTGGGCTCCTTTACTGTTCCTTTATGTTTGTGGAGATGAGCCAACAAGAACTGCAAAACTCCTATTCCTGGGAAAAGGCTTGGAACACAATGTCTCTTAGAGAACAGCAATAATGAGAAAGACCTTGAAGAGTTATTGGATAGGAAAATTAGACACAGGAAAGAAGAAAAAGTTAAAAACTGTAAATAATCAGTGCAGACAATATTAGCGAAAACATGTCAACATAACTGCACTTCCCTTTGTTTCAGAGACAAAGAACCCAGGATGTTGGAGCACTTGGCAACAGCTTCTCTGAGGCTGGGTTGAAAGCACCTTGTTAACAGGAGCTGCTGAGAAATAATGGCAAAAATGGATTTCTCATCAGTGGAAGGTTTGCAAAGAGATGGAATTCAGAGAGAACTCTAGACAGCATGTTTTGCTGAGCTCTGGCTGAGGACCATCTTCCGAAACTTGAATTATTCCAGCTCTTGGGAACAATGACAAAGAGTCTTTCTACTGTTCAAGGAGGTTCTGGCACTCCCCAAATGCACTGAACAATGTCTAGGAAGTTGATGAAGTTGTTTAAGAGGAGTGTTTGCCCTCGCTGGGGACAGGCCTTTCCTTCTTTGACTGAAAGAGCTTTGCAGCCTACATCCTTCTTTCGTTTACATTAAGCACCTCCTCTTGAAAAATGGGCTGTTACTTTGACAATGGAAAGAATATATTTAGAAGATTACCTGGAATAATGTTTGTATCTGTTATTTCACTGATCCATAAGTAGTTCTAAACAAAAAACACTGCTGGGTTTTCAGATCAACTGGTCCTTTTCTTCAAATGCCTTTTGTTCAGAGTTCTGGGATCATGTTAGTGAGTGCCTTCACCTTGGACAGCTGGCAGGGTTATATGGATGCTCTTTGCAATGACACTCCTTGGTGATGCACCTTTCTCAGTAGTACAGACACTACTCCGTCTGCATCTGACTGCAGAGATGCAGGTCTGCCTTGAAATTGAGGCAAGAAGTTGTCAAGCTCTTGTTTCAGAGCAGCCTGCAGGATCACCTCCCTCAACTCAGGTCTGTGGAGCCAGGCTGGGAGAGCTGGAGGTGTTCAGCCTGGAGAAAAGAAGGCTCCAGGGAGACCTTAGAGCTGCTTCCAGTGCCTAAAGTGGCTGCAAGAGAGCTGGAGAGGGATTTTGGACAAGGGCCTGGAGTGACAGGACAAGGGGGAAATGGCTTTAAGTTGAAGGTGGATAGATTTATATTGAATGTTGGAGAGAAGTTCTTCCCTGTGAGAGTGGGGAGGCCCTGGCACAGGTTGCCCAGAGAAGCTGTGGCTGCCCCATCTCTGAAATTGTTCCAGGCCAGGTTGGACAGGGCTTGGAGCAACCAGGGCTAGTGGAAGGTGTCCCTGCCCACGGCAGAGGGGTGGATTGAGATGGTGTAACCGGGAAAGGTGGAAAACACCAAAGGGAAAAACAGGTTCGAGGGATCCTGGTACATGAATAAACCAAACACCGTTGCTAGTTGGCAAACAATAGCTATTTATTGGAAAAAGGTGGCAAACAGGGAAAAGGTGAATAAAAACAGGCGCCTGAGGGAAAAGAATTAGGGCCAAGGAGGAAAAAGTGCACAAAAACCCAAGTAAGATAGCTCGACACCCTATACTCACCCATGTGTCACCTATAAGATAATCTTACCCATCCTAACCAGTAATGAAGTCTCTCTACGGCAGCTGCGTGGTCCGGAGGGGTGGCAGGCTCCCACGTCCAGCAGGCGTCCCCGCTAAAAGCATCTTGATCCATCGTGAAGAGCCAACCGCCACTACCAGACACGAGTCTGCCTTTATAAAGTTTATTGAGAGCACCTGCCCAGGGGAGGTGTGGCCAGCACCGCCCTGTCAGGGGCTCTCAATCCCACCCCTTCAGTTATGTAAGTGCACCCCTCCTGCGCATGCGTGAGCACCTTCGAAATCCCCTGACGCAGGCACAGTGAATTGGGGGGGGGTCTTATCAATTGAGTCTGGGGGATGGCCTTCAACACCATCATCATCACTTTGTCCTCCAACTGCCCTTGAAGATCAATGGGCCAATCACAACAGACCAATTAAAATAGTTTACACAGAAGCTCTCTCTCCAAGGCCAAATTCACTGCTTTATCAGCAGACTTGGCAGGAGAAAACATAAACTTTTCGCAGGTGGCTAGGGCCAAACACAGACCAAAAAATAACATCCCAACTTCGCCCCGATACAGATGGTCTTTAAGGCCTCTTCCAACCCAAACCGTTCCATGGTTCTGTGATTCTATGGTAAATTGAAGCACATGTGAGTGAAAGATTCTCACAAGGGATAAGTTCTGACATTGCAGCAAAGGAAGCAAAGTCCACCAGGATATGATTGTAACAATGAATAGCAAAAACCTTTCAGAAGTGCTCCAGATCTTGTCTTTGCTATCACAGGCTGCACTAGATGTTTGGTTCAAAGGTCTCCAGGGAAACTTGGGTCTTGTGATCTATAGAAAATGTCTAAGAGACTGAGAGTCTTCCCTGGACATCATCAGGGAGGGGATATTCCCAGATGCCTGGAGTCTTATTCCTGTGCCAAAGTCCAAAGCACAGGCTGCTGCCAGTGCCCCAGCAGATGCCCAGACCCCTGTGCTGAGGAGAGGCTGCCCCAGTTTGGGAGCACCTTCCATACAGTAAATGACCACCTTGGCCAGAGTTGGAGTCTGATGCCCTGTGACTGCTGTGATATTGGGTGGATGTGAACTCAGGGTTTCTGATCTGACTTTTATTGCCTTTTCTTTCAATTTTCTGTGTTCCAAATGTGAATTCTGCAGAGAAACTGAGCTCCAGGCTGTTATTTTTATAAACTGTTAGTACTTTCTGTCCATTAGCCATTCTGACATTTTCCAACTCCCTTTCATGTCTCTCCTTGTGTTCCTTGCTGTCTTTGTCAGCTTTTTTTCCTCACCAAAATGCTACCTACAGCCCAAGGTTGAGGATGACCCCACACTTAACAATGTCTCTGACACATCCGAATTTATTTGCTCCCTCCTGGCTTCTCATTCCTCTGTACTTCCTCCTGCTAGAGCTGATGATGCCACAGGGGTTAAAAACCCAAACATTTTAAATGCAGACAAATAGGAAAAGGAACAGTATAGTACAAAAAGAGGTTTTTTTCCAAACTGTGCCCTCAGCTTTCAGCTACCTCAGGGTTTCATAGCTTATACCTTCCACAGTGAGACGTTTCACACTCCACAGAGATTGCAACACTTTAGATTAGACTTCCCAAGCTGGTAACCCCTCGTACACTCAATGCACCCAGATTTCAGCCCCTGGCATTTCTCTTCCCACCTCACAGAAGGTGCTGCCCCATCAAGCCTGCACATGCAAGCACTGACTTCTGTCCCCACTTAAACCCCAGACTAAGATCAGCAGCTGGAAGCTCAGTACCTGCTTTCCTGGGAGCAGAGCAGCGTGGCCATATGGGCACTCAGTGCTTTCAAAGCCTTGCACCTCTATGTGTTGTGAGCCTATAAATGTAAATATCTCCTCGTTGGGGTTTATGTTCCTCTGTAAACTGATATTGCTGTCTTCAATTTAGATTTTTATTATTTTTACCATTTGAGGTTCATTAAGGTTTTAATTGACAAAGTTTCAATCAACATTTATAAGTTGCACAAAATAAAATGAGCTTTCATAAAAGCTCTGCCCAAAGCCTGAGGAATGTTCCTGCAGCTCTTCCTCTCAGAGGCCAACACCTCTGCTTGGGATTTGCAGCAGTTTGGGGGAGGAACCTCTCCCAGCACTGAAGGTACCCCAGGAGGCAGGGTGTGCTCTGCCACCATCCTCATCTTCACTTTGCTCTTCCTTGTGCCTGCCCCTGTGCTCGGCTGGGACTACTCAGGATATACCCAAACTTGCTCTTCCCTCCTGCCTGAGTGCCGGGTAAAAACTTCAGCAGCCAGGCACAGACAGTAATTTCTCCCAAAAGCCATGAATTTTCTACTCTGAGGACCAACAGGGATCATGAACATTTCTGATGAGAGAAGCTCCAGCTGTTTCTTAATATCTGAATATTGCCCCATCCAAAACCGGACCGCAAGAGTGTTGGGGATTCTCCAGCCTTGGAGAAGCACTTTTACATGTTGCTTTCAGTGTCCGTGTGTTGAGAAAGCATAAACATGTAAATCAGATCCTCCAGTAGGGACAGAGATGCTACAGTAATGCAAATCTGTTGAGAACCACTTGTCCTTCCCTAGCTCTGAGATCACTGTTTCAATGACAGGATGGATAAGATAAGACCCTCTCCCAGGATCAGGAGTCCTGTTCCTTTGGCTGGAGGAGAAGTCCCCTCTCCCACATCTGCAGAAGACAGAGCTGTGCAGGGCTGCATGGCCCTTCTCTCTGCTGGGCTGTGATGGATGTCTCAGTAGGAGTCTGGAGGGACTTGTTTTGTTTTGTAACATTTTGGGTTTGGTTACATAAAATATTTCTTCCACCCTCGAATTTCTTCCTTTTAATCTGAAGTAGTTTCTCCCCCTGAACTTTCAGTTCTGACCCCAAAGTGTCTGCAATGAGTCCCAGAGTATGAGAAATCCGATATTACAGTGCATTTATCATGATCCAAAGTGCTTAGGGAGGAGGGTTGTTTCCCTGTAAGTGCATCCTTCACTGTCCATGTTGTCACTCACAGTGCTGCAGGAACCAGAGGTGGAAGGCAGGACTCCTCTGCTTGTTTAGACAAGCGCTTCAAATGCTTTTTAAACTACTGAAGCTGAAACCACCCTCTGGGGCTGCTGGGAAAAATGTGCACTGACATCAATCCGTGTATTAACAACCAGACCAACACAGCCATGGGAAGGCCTTTCTGTCACCTGCCACTGCGTTCAGTGCTGCCAGGAGGGCACCAAGTTTACGGGGATCACCAGAACCATGTCCAGCAACAAGCAGGAGGTGGGGCTCCCCGACCTTGTGCTAAACCAGCACACAAAACCACCTACTGCTCTTTCCCGGTAATTTGAATTCTGTGCATTTGTAGAAGGAAAGACTGCCGACGCTTCATCTAAATCGTTATTCATGCTCAGTTTACTGTTTGTCTGGCTTTTTAAAACGCAACTGAAATTTATCATAAATGTCTCATGAGTAAACAAAAGTGTTAATCTGTTTGCTAAGCACGGCTGCTGTTTACACTGCTGTGGAGAACATGACACAAACACAGTCTTCCTCTGACACTGGTGCCTAAAAAAGACCCTCCAACTGTGGAGAAGTGGAAAGACCAGGGGCATAGGCTGGACTTTGAAGGTTGGACCTGATGATCTGGGAGGTCTTTTCCAACCTTAACAATTCTGTGATTCTGTGAAACAGAAAGAGTATGAGGCAAGGGCAGCTGAGTGAGTACAGATGCAGCAACTGGTGGCACCAGAGCCCCAAGACACTCTAGGCTTCCATCCTTGGGCACAGCGTTGCACCACACAGAGCCAGAAACAAGAACAAGGCTTGTCCTCCTGACACCTCTATGAGATGTCCTGTGGGAGAGCAGCTTTGTTGTGACCCCAAGCAATGTGGTGGGATGTGGGGACAGGAAAATCGACCTCCCTGGGCACCCAGTGCTTGGCCAGGACATTGCAAGCACCTCCTTGCTCACATTTCATTGCAGGGTCAGGCAGACACTGCATCCTCAGTCCTTGCTGAGGGAGGGAGGGAGGAAGGGAGGGAGGAGGGAAGGAAGGAGAGAAGAAAAAGGAAGGAAGGAAGGAAGGAGGGAAGGAGAGAAGGTAGGCAAAGGGAGAAAGGGAGGCAAAAGGAGGAAGGTAGGCAAAGGGAAGAAGGGAGGAAGGGAGGAAGGGAGGAAGGAAAGAAGGAAGGAAGGAAGGAGAAGCTCTTACTGTTCTCCTCTTTGGGTGAGAGGAGGTGTTGCTGAGATGCAGGGATTCTCTCAGTGCTCTTGGGGGGCTTTGTGAGACCTTGTGCCCATGTTCCCAGCACCCTCAGGCCTTGCAGTGCAGATGCCCAAATCTCAGGGACAGCCTGACCAGGGTTCTCCATGGGTGAGAACACCCATGGCCCAGTGTGCAGAGACCAGATGCTGCAAGGCACATGGGCCCCAGCCTGGACTAGAAATATCCTTCCTGTGTGATAAGAGTGACTGCTTCTCCCTCCCACAGACACCCAGGGCTGGGCAGCACCAACAGGACTGGCTATGGTGGCATCATCATCCTTCAGGTGACCTTGTGCTCCTTCTAGTGCGGTACCCAGTGCCACAGAGTCCAAGAAGGGAGATCCCTGTTGGTCCTCAAGTCAGGAAATTCACGGCTTTTGGGAGAAATTACTGTCTGTGCCTGGCTGCTGAAGTTTTTGCCTGGCACTCAGGCAGGAGGGAAGAGCAAGTTTGGGTATATCCTGAGTAGTCCCAGCCGAGCACAGGGGCAGGCACAAGGAAGAGCAAAGTGAAGATGAGGATGGTGGCAGAGCACACCTTCAGTGCTGGGAGAGGTTCCTCCCCCAAACTGCTGCAAATCCCAAGCAGAGGTGTTGGCCTCTGAGAGGAAGAGCTGCAGGAACATTCCTCAGGCTTTGGGCAGAGCTTTTATGAAAGCTCATTTTATTTTGTGCAACTTATAAATGTTGATTGAAACTTTGTCAATTAAAACCTTAATGAACCTCAAATGGTAAAAATAATAAAAATCTAAATTGAAGACAGCAATAGCAGCTCCGCATCCTGGCACACACTCTTGTCACCTAAGTCTGAGCAAGTGTCAATGGGGGATGGAAGGGCCCCAGCCAAGCCTACCTGCAGCAGTGTGGGCTGCCTGGCAGCAGCAGCTCCTGCACTGGCAGAGGAGCCCTGCAGCACATCTCTAGGACTCCTCCTCCCACTCCAATCTCCAACAGTTAGAAACGGGCTCAGCCCTGTGATAGAAGCTTTAGAAATGTGCTTTCCAAAACACGTTAGTGTTAATTCTGCTAATTGGATATTCTCATTATCCATATAAATTCCAGTCCCACTGGGGTTCTGTGCTACAGATGTGCAAATTCAACTTTATAATCCATTGCTCTGGCATTTCTGGGTTGTGCTCAGCATGATTTAAGTGAAGAACCGTGGTGGCTGATGACTGCAAAGGCATCTAAGTGTGCTGGGGATTTAAACTGAACTACTCAGACACATCACTTTGAAAAGTGGCATCTCTGGGAAGGAAAAGGCTTTTTGGAAAGAATTTTACCAAGTGAATATTAAGTCAATTTGACAGTAAGCTCCTTGGGAGAGAGGATGTCTGTTCCTCACATCTGTGCCTGGATCAAACCAGCATAGCCATTTAATGGGCTTGTGACTGGCACTGATTGAACACCACCCTCCCCGCTCATTTCCTAGAAATTGCTTGAATAGCCCAATCATTTGCAGTCCTTGGCCAGCTGAGGGATGAATGTACCTCCTTATATTTGCTCTTGGATGTGAATCAGTCCCTGATGTATCTTATTCTTGAATGGGAAAGCATTTGGAAATTCTGCATATTGTAAGACCAAACCAAGAAATGAGAAGCTGATTAAGATGACAGAAACAGAAGGAGCTGGGAGACTCACCATGGCTCGGTTGTTACCACTGTTTTGGCAGATGGAAAGGAAGGGGCAGTGACACTCCAAAGGGGATCAGAGCACTCTGCATCAGCTTTTCACTAAAAAGCTTTTTTTTTATTCAAAAACAGGAAAAATCTTCAAAATACCCAAGTGCATATTAGTGTGGTTGGAGATTTCTCAGATGCAGGTATTTGTTTGCAATAAGGAAATTACCATCAACTGTGAAAAAGGGGAGAAAAGAGAAAGGGAGATTGCAGGGCTTTTTCCAGTCTAATTTTTGAATCAGCTCCAGAAAGCATGTCTTCACTAAAACAAATTGATGCAGGATATATTTGTGTGGCTATTTTGAAACACCTGTAATTTCCCTCCTCCTGTTTATAAAAGCCTCAGAACATGATCAGGGAAAAAAACCAATAAAGAGTAATTCTAGCCAGTTCCCTCATTTATGGGATGAATCTCAAGCGGTGAATAATGAAGAGTGAATGGCTGAAGTAAATAGTTTACAATCAATCTACCTCACTGAGCTTGGCAAATGCAATCAAACAAGATGCAGGATAATACAGCTGGATGCAAGGTCACTGACTAGAAACAAAAAATGCAGGTTGCAATTACATGGTGGGGGATTGGATCTTGGGAAGTGTAGAAGGAGTGGGAGTCACGCTGGTAAACAAGGTAATCAGTGGTTAAGATGCACATGATCCAGGATGGATAAACAGCACACTGACAAATTAAAGGCAAAGATACTGACAGCAAGGCGAGGTCAGATGCTGCTACCAAAAGATTAGGCAAAAGATAAAGATTCAAGATCCAAAGCCATGGCATTGTCACCTGCAGGGGGTGAGCTCTTGGGAAACCTCAGACAATGGGAGACATTGGTCTTCAGGTACTTGGTCATCCTGTGTGAGCACAGGGGTAAACCTTGGCCTTTGATGTGCCAAGAATTCGCAAGTCAGGGGGTAGGTGAGTTTGATCTCTTGGATGTTCCCATGGAAATCCAAAAGACGTTGGCTTAAGAAGCTGAAACCATCCAAATGCTCCTGAGAAGCAGCTTTTTCCCATCTGGAAGCAAGATTTCCACTGTCCAACATGACTGAGGAGATGAAAGGGATCAGGCTGGAGCAATGGGAGTGCCTTCCATTTGGGGGGGTGGTGTTGCAGCCAGTCCACCTTGCTCCTGCACTGCCTCTCCAGTACTTCTGCAGGACTTTGAGCTGCTGAACACCTCAGAGGAGACACCTGGAGATTCTGGGAACAAGTCCTGGAAGTGTTCTGAATGAAGCAAGAGAACCTGCTGTAGCCTTTCAGCTGCTTTGTCTGGCTGGGTAGGCAGGACAGGAGCTATGGCTGGACACTTTGCACTCCTGGTCACCGTACCCCCAGCAAATCCAAGAACTTCTCCCCACCATTTCCCTGTGACTTGGCTGGGGTTGAGACACAGAGGTTAGGCTGGAAGAGTGTGGAGCTGGTGACTCTGCGTGCCAGAAGGCTGCTGCACAAAAAGGAGTCTGATGAAGGGAAGGAAAGCTGGGATGTACAGAGATAGAAAAGGAGAAGGACAGAAGGAACCAAGCAAGGAAGGCATGGAGAGCAGGGTCAGAGTAATTGAAGAGTGGGGAATGGGCAGGACAGGGCTCGTGGCAGATCCATTCATGGTCCAGTGCATCCAGGGGCTCCCTTGGCCAGAGAAAGGAGCAAAGGGAAAGGTCTGGAGATAGTATGGTCTGGGGACAATCAGTCATCAGACACCAGCACTGGCCATGCCAGTGCTCCCATGATCCCTCTGTGGAGCTACAGCCCATCTGGGACAGCAGAACACAAGGACAAGGGTTTTACTGGAAGTGTGTCCACGGAATGTGGGTACCCACAGGTCTTTTATAGAGTTAAGTGTTTACAGAGCATTCAGCTTTGGATGTGCATATCCTGGAAGAAAAAAAGGGAAAAGCAAATCAGAGTGGAACACTGCTCTGCAGGGAGGTCACGAGAGTTGTCTCTGACCCCCTAAATTTGGGTGCTGATGATTTATGGGTATAAGCTGCTGACAGCAATGCCACAGAGCCAGCCCTGGCTCTAAGAGCGTTCACACACCACAGAGCATGAAGAGTTAAGCCCTGAAGGCCTCAGATCAAGAAGCATCTGGCTGGCATTGCATTTCCTAGGAAAACTATGGATTCTTGGGAGCAAACTAATAAACCAATCATCAGTAATTATCAAATTTCGAGGAATGAACTGTCTGCTGGCATTCAAGGAGTAGAACATCTTGCCTGAGTGAAATAAAGTGTGAAAGAGCTCTGAGCAAGGTGTGTCTATTCCATGGTGGTCTTTTCGGAGGCCTACTGACTCCAAACCTGCTGCAGAGGAGGGAGCCTGGACTGATGCTCCAGACTGCACACAGCACTTCTGGAGCAAACTGTCTCCTGCTCCTTCCTTTCCAAGCTATGAGTTTTTACTAGAGGCTGCAGCCCTGCCTTGAACAAAGAACACGCTCCCAATGGGCACATCAAGGCACAAGGCTGGCCCAGATTTTATCTATTACTAAAATGGTGCTTTTGCTTTGTGGAATGCCTAAATTTTTAATAGAAACACTTCAATCAAAATGCAAAATCACCAGTCCCAGGACTGCTCACTGACACCTTCATTTTCCTGACAACATACTGAATTTTTCACTTTCTGTGTGCCCACATACCACTGGAATAGTTGCTTCTCTCCAGTACACACCAGGATACATCAGGAAAATGATGCTCCCCTACCATGGGGACAACTCTTCTGTCCCTCAGCTGAGATGCTTCTGCATCAAGCTCCTGGAGCTGGACTTATCATAAAAAAGTACTGAAACCAGCCCGTGTTTGCTATGATGGTTTCGTTGTGGCTGCATCAGGCAGAGGGGAGATGGTTTTGGCTGCAGGAACCTCATGGACTGTGTCTGGCTCTGTGCACGTGATAGTCTGAAGAATTTGGTGCCCAGAGCAGTGAAGGTTGCTGAGACCAATAGGGACAAAGACCACCTGGCTGCTTACAATAAAGAAATTAGTAACTGCCAAAATTATAAGGCAAAGAACAGCTGGGGAAGAGAGGAAGAGACAGTTTGGGAGCCTGAAGCATCACTTGGAAATTCTCAGCTTCTGCAGCAATGTGGTTGTTCTCTGGCACTGGTGGCTGGAAAGGTTCAACGTTGTACAATCTTGTACAGCCTTTTTGGGGATCACCAGAGAAAGGGGCAGTCTGAGCCAGCCAGTGCATGATGTGGGAAGAAGGAGGCTCATGTTTAGGAGCCCCCACCCTAACAGTAAAAAATTCCACCAGAAAAAACACTGGGGCAAGCATATTCAGATTTGGGCCAAAAGATTTTCATAAGAATGAGGCATTCTGGAGAAGTTCAGATGTTTTCTCTGTGAATAAAAAAAATTATCCTGAGAATTTACAATCCACAGAACCAACAAACCATTCCTGATCTCCTCCATCCCAGAGACTGGCTTCCTTTGCCCTGCACATACCGAGAAAGGGAAGACAGGATACCTTTGCAAGGTCTCTGTTCCCTGTGCACCAGCACTGCTCCCTCCCAGAGTCCCTGTTATGGCTGGAAATACAGCTACCCTATGGCTCCTCTGTCTTTTGACCTGTTTCTCACTCTGCAGCCTATGGGACAAGGCTGGTGGTGTCAGCAAAGTGAGGCTGGTCAGAGCTGTGAAAAGTGGGCAAGAAGAGGCCCCTCAGGATGGCAACAGGAAACATATGGCAGGAGCACGGTCACATATTGCTGACAGACCTGCACTTCCAGGTCCATTAGCTTCAATTAAAGTGGTTTGGAATATTTAGCACAGGTTTAAGTAAAAGAGACTGGGAATAGTGTATTTGGGCTCCTCAGTGGGGCTGCTGAGGCTCACCAGGAGTCAGAGAGAAATCCTGGACTAGCATAAACCCCCAGGGTTGGGGGAAGGAGGATTATGCTGTCAGGGAACCCTTGGAGCTGGTCATGCTGGTATGGCTGTTGTGCATCAGACTCTCCAGGCCCATCTTGAAGGCTCTGGGGACATCTTAGAGCCCCTTCCAGTGCCTAAAGGGGCTCCAGGAGAGCTGGAGAGGGACTTTGGACAAGGGCCTGGAGGGACAGGACAATAGGGAAACAGCTTTAAGCTGAAGGAGGGTAGATTTAGTTTGAATATTAGAAGAAATTTTTGCCTGTGAGGGTGGTGGGGCCCTGGCACAGGTTGCCCAGAGAAGCTGTGGCTGCCCCTGGATCCCTGGAAGTGTCCAAGGCCAGGTTAGACGGGGCTTGGGGCAACCTGGGCTAGTGGAAGGTGTCCCTGCCCATGGCAGGGAGTGGGACTGGATGATCTTTAAAGTTCCAACCCAAACCATTCTGTGATTCTCTGATTCTATGAAATGCTGTGCTTGAGGCAAAGGAGCACAGGGAGGTGGTTGGCCACCAAGGGTTGGGGCTGAGGGAGGAAGATCCTGTTCAACCTCGGGCCCTGAGCCCAGGAAAGGGCAGCATTGCTGAAGACAACCAGGCAAGAATGGGCAACCTTCTGACTTCTGCACAATGGAGATATTTCAGCCCACTTTGCCCTTGCATGCAGGCAACAAGCTCTCCTCATCTTGAATTAACAGTCCTGCCTCTGGCAGTAACTCATAAATTCCCATTCAGCCTCTCTCCATAGCACTGGTCTGTGTGTAACCAGAGCTTGGAGGCTTGTAGAGCTTCTCTGAGAAAATGTGAGCCAGTGACAGCAGTTATGTTGGCCCCACTGAGCAGGAAGATGGGACAAGGTTGAGCCTTGCCAAGGACATACAGAGGAGTCTCCACCAAAGGCAGCAATGAGCCCACACTCAGTGGAGGCCGTATCCAGGAAAACATCATTAAGAATGTCCTCATGGAAACACAGACCTGCTGCGAGCCCTGCTTAATTCCCTGCTCCGTTTAATTGCCTCTGTGGGACACTGTGAGGAAAAGAACAGCAAACATTAAAATACACAGTGGGATGAAGATGACAGTTGCTACCTTTGCTGTGATTATGCAGCGAGAGAGAAATCAGAGTCTGGCCACAGGCTGTGTATCCCCCTGCCCCAGTGGAGGAGTCTGGCTACAGGCTTGGCCCTTTTCAAAACCAACTACAAAGTTCAATTCTTGACCTGTATTTTCCCTCAATGTATTGTTTCTCTGAGCAAACACAAACATGCATGGACCTGTGGAGAAGGGCAGGAGCAAAGAAGCAGGCATATGTATAAAATTATAACTAATCAGACTCTTCCTCTAAAACCTGGAAAGAGAAAGAAAGTTATTGTGATGCTTGTTTTCAAATCCTTCATGCACATATGGAGATGGAGGAGGTGGAAATCAAGAAGTACTTGGAAAAACTACTTTTCTTTCCTTCTTCCCTGTGAGGGTGGTGAGGCCCTGGCACAGGTTGCCCAGAGAAGCTGTGGCTGCCCCATCCCTGGAAGTGTTCAAGGTCAGGTTGGATGAGGTTCGGAGCAACCTGGGCTAGTGGAAGGGTGGGGGGGGAATGAGATAAGCTTTAAGGTCCCTTCCAACCCAAACCATTCTGTGATTCTATGATTCACTGACTTTAAACTTCTAATGAACCAAAAACTTGAGTCAAACCATTCCCTGTGCACAGTACCACATTTCCAGCTGAGATGAACTGCTTCCTGGGAACTGCGTTTGTTTCTGCATCAAAATGCTCCAAGTGCATCCTCACTCAGACATGTCAGGTGGCTCAGTCACAGGTTTAAGCCCCCAAAATTTTGAGAAGAAATAGAGTCATCTATACCTTTGGTGGTCTTCATGGCCCCAGTGTGCCACCTCAGTTTGGGGATCAAGGAAGATTCAGATTCAGCCCGCGGAAGAGGTGGCACAGTAGCTGAACAGGGCTGAGACGGAGAAGGATTTGGAAACCTGCCTGCAGGTCACTGATATGGTTTGAAGCAGCCACCATGGTCTCCACACCTGGCAGGTGTGAGCACATGTGTATGCAACACAGAGCACAGAATGGCTCTCCTGAACGTGTCCTTCGAGCAGATGTTCCACGAAACCACTAATGGTGATGCTGCGCTCATTTGATCTACACTTGTTGCCACTTTGTTTAATAGCAAAATAAGTAGTGAAACAATCATATTGGATACAGTTAAAACCGAAGGATCTTGGTTTTAGTCTTTTCCAGCCAAGATGACCCTATGATCAAATGTTTGTTTATGGTGTGCAGACTCTGGAGACAAACCACTCCTTATGTTTAGATTAATGTAATACTAATGGAACATGAAGATTATTGGCCAAAAATATTTCTAGAGTGGGTACTCAAGAGACCAGAAAAAACTTGTGTGGATACTCAAACTGAGATGCTTTAATGAAGGAAGAGTGTCTGGAGCCCTGTTAAATCCGTAGAGACACTGGTGTCTCCAAAATCTGAACCACTTTTGTGTTTTCCAGCCTGTTGTTTAAGGGCTAAAGGAACAATTTTTATCGAAGCATATAATATCAGTCATTGCACTGTCTGGATGGCACGTCCCCATAACCTACTCACTGTGGTGTGACCTCTCCTTATGTGGCTGTGCACAGAGCAAAGGACTGGCTCAGCCATGGGCTCAGCACACTCACATCCCCTCCTGCAGCCTCCCAAACACAGCCCAGCTGGGCTGCAAATGTGTGACTTCTACATCTTCTTCCTCTCAAATGACATCCCCAAAGTCTGGATTTTATTCATTGGACCTGTGACCAGCATTTGTGGTTGTTGGTGCTGACAGGGGGTAACTTGTCTTGCTAAACATTGAAATAATGAAAATGTGAGGAAGGTGAATCAAAAGCCCTAAACAAGCAGCATTTTGTGTCTGTGCCTGAGTGCCCATGGAGATGCTGCAGAGTTATCAGCCTGGAGAGTGGGGTCCAAAGGATTTCCAGCCCTCTTAGGTGGATTGTTGAAGACATTCTGTGCCTTTCCTACCGATGGAAATCTGAGTGAATGATGGTAGGGGTTCACTTGGATTTTTATTTGCTTTGAAAGAGAGTTTCTGATGAGCCCATCTTGATGAGTCCCTCACATACCTTCTCTGCAAGCAGTCAGGCATGCTGGATTTGCATAAAACAGTGTTCTTGAATAAATGTATAAGACAAAACCCTGAGAGTGGTTCATTCCTGTTCATAGATGTTTGGTAGTCTGCACAAGAATTTGGGTATTCAAGCATTTATTTATTTTTTAAACATTCTTATATTTACAAAGCAGTTTAATTTGAGTGATTATTCAACCACAAAGCCTCTCTGTACATGCCTTGGTTGCTATCTGTGACAATCCTGATTAAGAAGTGCAAGTTATGTAAGTAAAAAGAAAAGTTAACTCAACTGGCAACCCGAGACATAGTGCACATGGTTAAATACTTTGAATGTTAACAACAAAAACATGCCTGAAGGGGTCTGGCACATTTACCAGCCATTCACCAACCCACAGAAAAAGTAAATTGCTAAAAGATTATCGTTGTAATGGCTAAATCAAACATTGCTGTTTGTAAAAGCACATTCTTAGCCCAGATGCTGCAGTGCTCACCAGACCTTACACTGTTCTCTAAAGCTGGCACGTGACATTGCAATCACAAAACATCACATTTCATCAAAGGTCTGTCCAGGGAAGCTGGCATGCAAGATGCCAGGCTCTGAATTTACAGTGCATTAGTCATGGTACATTAACTCTCCACGTGCAGCCCAGATCTGGGGTCCATCTCTGTGAGCCCCAGCCCTCTGAGAAGGAGCTGTCTGATTTAATCTTCTCCCTATGAGGAGTGGGAGAAACAGGCCCCTCCTGGAGCACTCCATTCTACCCAGGCAGGTGCCAGGGGGAAGAAGAGTTTTAAGATGAGTTTGAAGGTGATAATCAGCTTGAGTGATGCCTGGTTATCCATTAGAAGACATTAAAGGCATGAGACAAAATGTTTGCTTGAGATGAAAAGAAGTTGTTCAGAGCTGGATATGTGAGTCTGCTCTGTGTGTGGCTGCAGACGAGGTGTGGAGGGAGAAGAGAAGGGATCAGGAGAAGAGCCATGAGGAACTTCATAAGGGAATAGAAAAGATCCTCCAAAGAAAATGCTGTGGGAGCAATTCATAGAGCAGAACAAAGCTGGCAGAGGGCAGACCAGGAGAAGGAGGAAGGAAAGCAGTGAGAGAGGGAAAAGAGCATTTTGTTGGTGTCTCCTAGGAACAGAAGAGGGCTCTGTGAAGCTGGTTAACCATGTATTAGCTATGGAGCGCAGACCTGGACAGCTCAGCCAAAACAGAGCAGCTTGTTGAAGCCACACAAATTGATTGTATTGATGAGCCCAGAGTTGTGCTCTGGCAGGGGAGGGGATGGGATTGAGCAATGACGGTGATGTCCAAAGAGGAGAGTGCAAGTGCCCAAGTCAGGGACAAAGGAGAGGACAAAGATGGTTGACCAGCTCTTCTGGTCAAGCCAGGACTGTGAATCAAATTAAGAGGTGTGGGAGAGCAAGCAGGCTGCCAGAGGTCTGTGTTGTCCCTGGTGTGAGACACTGGAGTCTGAGGATGACAAAGAGGCACCCGAGTCAAGACTAGGCAGGATGGCTCCTGGGGAGGAGCAGAAGGGAGCACAGGAAAGCCAAGCAGAGAGCTGGAGAAGAAAGGGCAGGAAGAATAGGAAAATACTAAAATCAAGAAAGAAAGGTCAATGCCAGCAGGAAAAAATGTGCTTTCATCCTGCAATATGCTTAGGGGCTGCAGAGATCCCTGCTACTTCAAACCCTGCTGCTGTTTGCAGCAGAGTGGGCCATGCTAGTGAGGAAACAGGGATGCATTTGGGAATCTAACACCTTCTGTGCCCCTACTGCACTGTTAAAAATTGGTAGAATTGTCCCAGTGAGCTCATTTGGGTAGTGCAGTGGAAATGTATCATCCTCTGTTTCAGCTCTGGAAGGAGAGAACTGAGCAATGCAAAGAGGACACAGGTTCCCACAAGCCCTGAATCTTGTCAGCCTGAAAAGCTGAATGGGAGCCTGATCAATGTGTCCAGGCCCTGTAGACATACATGCATCCCATAGGATGGCCCCCATTCCCAGGAAAAGTCACTCCACTCTCCTCACTCCAAAGACAGTGAGTGCAAGGTGGTGGCAGATCCGTGTGAGTCCCAGGATATGACAATGGCAGCATGGAATCAGATTTCCAGGCACTATTTCTTCACCATGTCCTGCCTGCTCAGTGTATGCTCACAGCAGGGAACTGGCACCACAGAAGACACACGTTTCCCTGCCCAAGCACTTGGGCTCTGTGTCTCTGACAGATCTTTTCTGTAAGAACTTCTCAGAAAGTTGAGCTGCTTCTGGATCTTCAAATTGTCCTCTCAGTCAGCAGACAAAGCAGCCTGTTTGCAGTAATTCCCTTCTGCTCCAGTTTCAGAAACTACAGGTTTCTACAAGTGAAGTGGGACATGGGGGTTCTGACCACACTCAGGATATGGCTGATGGTTCCTGAAGTGCCTCATGGAAAGAGGCTCTCCTGCACTGTTTTTCAAAGTTTCTTTCCTATGTGATGTTTTACATGTTCCCTTTTATATATCTCTTCATCATCCTCACAAGGGAAAGGTGCTCCAGCCCCTTCTGCAGTGTGAGCACAGGACCACACCCCCTCCATCCACTGCTGCTGTGACATTCCATCCATCCAGGACCGTTATTCGATAGAATTCTTTGTTTTGCTCTGACAAATGGGGCAGGCAGGGAATCAATTTTCTTCCCTTGCCTGCGAGGTGTCAGAGCGCTGCTTTTACCAGGAGGCCTCCTCTCTGCCTCAGTGCTCAGATTAACTTATTAGGAGTTAATTAATCAGGCCCATTGATTGACTGTCACACTGTTGATAGTTAGTCTGCTCTGGGGTCGGAAGGTCATACTGGAGCTGCTCCTCCTGTCCTCTTCGCTGTGTGATGCCTGTTGTCGCCAAGAGAGGCCAAGCAGCAAGGAGGGGCAGGAAGAAGAGGAAGGTGAAGGTTGACCTGTTTTCCAAACAACACAGTCAACAGAAAAATGGAATCAGAGCCCCATCCCCCCTTGGATGGTATTTGTATACAGTGAGAGATGGGGATATCTTTCACAGCTCCTCTCCTCCGAGGTGGAGGAGGAACTCAAGACAGTGCATAGTCAGAAGGAGCTTTGGAATTTTTCTGGGCCCAATAGACTCTCCCTCATCAATGCCTATGGGTCTCTGATGCTGTTCATGGACACAGAAAGGTGTTGTGGTGAGGGGGAATGTTGCCCACAATGGGTTATTTGCTTGAGCAAGTGTCCACATGAGCAGTGGGATTTTGCAGTGCAAAGACTTTAGGGAATCAACAGTGCATGCATCCATCTATGAAAATTCAGAGAAAAACTACATGAAAAAAAAAGAACACACTCAATGGGGTTGGGATGAGATTTTGAGGTCAACTTAGGTGCCATAGGTGATCAGCACTTCAAATTTTGTCTAGGGATCATTCCCAACAGCAAATCATCCTTTTTAAAAAGCAATGTTACCTGAAAACCTGCAGCAAAGCAGAGCACTGAACAGGTTCAGCTTGTTTTCTTTATCACGGAGGGCATTAGGCAGTGACTGGTAGAGGTTCATAACTATCTGCATGGGAGGGAGATTTCTGACAGTAAAGGGCTCTTTAGTTGCACAGAAAAAGGTCTAATTTAGTGTCCAAGGCTGTGAAGCCAGGATAGAATTAAGCACGATTTTTTAGAAGTGAAGGTTTACCTCCCCTCTTGTGACTGTTTCCTGGAAAGAAGAGGCGAGTGGAAGACAGGAAACGAGTGAAGATCTTGTCCTATGTTACACAGGCCGAGCTTCCTGTCTGTGACCGTGCAGATCTGTGGGTCAGAGCTGGGCTGGGACCTCATCTCAGAGCTCTGCTGGACCTACCAAGCATTTAATGTCACTGCCCTTGTCACATCTGGCATCTCTTTCACCTGCTGAGTGATCCAGAATTGTGGTCCTTGGCAGCCTTCTTCTTCCTGCTGGAAAAACAAATGGTTACAGCCAGGACTCTGTCGATCCCACCACCACTATCAGATCCAACAGGAAGGTTACCAACTCCCAGTAATCTCATCTCAGTCTTATCAGATTGGCTCCAACAGGTCTTGCCAGAGGGAATGATCACACTCCTCTGCCTACAGACCTTCTTAAGGTGCTGAGAGGAGACGATGAGTCACACCTGGCAAGGGAGGGTGAAACTTGGTTGTCCAAGGGACAGGGAAAGATTGTCTTTTGCAGAGCGTGTGAAGTAGAGGAGATTTATTTCACAGATAACAGTATTTGCTCACTTCTTTATCAATACAGACTTTGACTGAAGATTTTCGTTCCCCTAATGCTCTAAAACTGAGTGTGCATCTAGGGAACCTATTGGGAAATCAGCCAAAGAGTGAGGTGATTACTTCTTCCTTCCTCTTAACCCCGGCTCCAGCCTCAGCCTTTTTGGGGATCAGCAGCAGTCAATGCTGCAATTATTTCTGATGCACAGTGTTAGCTCAGCCTCAGCTTTCCTTTCTCTCTTCTTCTGGAGTGACTGTCCCATCAATTCTACCCATGCAGACACTGCCAAGGAATCCACAGGGTTGTGCACTCATGTGCTCTGCTCTGTGGGGATCTCAGGTCTCATCTGGAAATTGAAGTGAAGAGGCTCTGATCACACACTGGGTATGGATTCTCAGCCATTTAAGCCATGAAAATCTTAGAGAAGTAGAGATGGACAGCTGTTCCTTATGTTCTTGGTCTCCTTTCCCCATCAGTGTCACCAGTTGGCTGTGGTCACTGAGATGTGACCCCATAGGGAGGAGAGAGACTGAAGTCACTGGGGATTTTTCTAGATGGGAGAGGAAGGAACCAGTCACAGCCTTGAAGATGCAGCATGGAAACATCCATCTGGAGATATCCATTTATCATTTTTTGACAGAAGGAGAAATCCCAAACTGAATTATGTTTCAAATGCGTTTGACTGCAAATGCTCTAGTCAGACTTGTGCCACAGTGTCAGGGGTTGGAAGTGTCATTGGGGACCCAAATTCTGCCTTATTATGTTTTTACATGTCCAGGTACGATGGAGACTTGCTGCTGAGCTGCTCTGGAGCTGAGTTCCCACCCTACCTACAATTTGGTGCTTTCTGTAAGCACTGGAGAGGAACCAGAGCTCCCCAGCTCTGCCAGGGAAGCTCTAATGAGGGTCTAGGCTAAGGGCACATGTTTGGCAAATCCTCCCTATTGGACTGTTCACCAGTGACAAGACCAAAAGTTGTCTCAGTGCACAGTAAACAAACTCCCAAGCATTTTCTGAAAAAATAAAAAACCTAAAATGCCTTGGTCATCAATCAGAAGGACCTGCCACATGACAGAAGCTTGCAAGCAGAAAGCAGAGGCAGCCTGGGAAGCCCTGGACTTCAGCCAGCAAAGCCTGAGCTTCCCAGCTGTGCTCCAGATACCCCCCACATCAAAGGAGATCCCTGCTGGGTAACAAAGCATCATCTAGGCATGTCTGCAGTGGAAAGTGTCCTCTCAGTCCAGTGCTCTTTTCCTGTTTCCTGTGCTTCCCCAACACTCATATCTGGGCAACAGGGAACCAGAACTGCTGGAATTTGGGTCTGGTATCAGCGCATCTTATTGGTGAAAAAGGTCATTTCCAAGTGAACCTGCAATGGATGCTTTTTATTGCTGCAACCATATTCTTACAGTCACCCAGCTAGAGCTTTCTCACAATTCCATGTGCTCAAAAGGGGTGGATCCCACCCAGCAGCTCCCCATTAAACTATTGTCTTCCTTTGGGATCCCATCTCTCCTCATATGATCAGCTACACTTTGAGGCTACAAGAAAGAAATCCTGGAATCCCAGAACTGTTTGGGTTGGGAAGGACCTTAAAGCCCACCCAGTCCCACCCTTTGCCACAGGCAGGAACACCTTCTACTAGACCAGGTTGCTCCAAGCCCCGTCCAACCTGGCCTTGGACACTTTCAGTGATGAGGCAGCCACAGCTGCTCTGCTCTGTCCACCCTCATAGCCCAAGCCTCTGCAGCCAAATCCTGCCATGTTCCCGTGCTTATCCTGGAAAACAGCCCTGAATACATCACACACTGGGGATGTCTCAAGAACCATAATTATTGTCTCTCCAGCTGTGATTGGCATAGGTGGTGATGCCTCAGGCTTTACTTGGCCCCGGATCCTGAGCTGTGTTGGTTCTGCACAGCATCATTACCAGCATCATGATGCCTTAAGAACAGGTCTCCAGGGAGCTTGGAGACCCTGAGCTGTCCTGGCTCCTGAGCTATCACTGCACGTCTCCAGGGAGCTTGTAGGCAATGTTCCTTTGTTGGCTGCGGTTGCTCAGCAGAGCAGCAGCTGGACTGGATTCATACCTTGGCCAGAGCTGCTGCTCAAGGTCTGCACTTTCACTTGGGGCACACACTGGGCTGTTTTGATATGGAGATGTCGTGCCTGGTTTGTTGCCTTGGTCACATTTCCATGTGATTTTTCTGCTGCTGTACAACAGCCCTCCTGGATGCACAAGGAAGCAGCAGCTTGTGGCATCCATGTCCAATCTGTGGAAATAGAAGGCAGCCTCGGCATGTGCCTGACTCCTACAGGCCCATGTTGATCCCATCATCCAGAAAAGCAGGCTGAGATGGTCTGCCTGCCACTCGCAACCACCCTAGAACACTGTGATCACTAATTATAATCATGAAATCACAGAACGACCCCGTTTGGAAGTGACCTCAGGAGGCCTATGGTGCAGCTGCCTTCAGACACCAGCAATGAAATCAAACCACACTGCTGAGTACTTCCTCCAGCTGGGTCTTTAAAACCTCCAAGAACAGACATGCTACAGCCTATTTCTTTGACTGTTGCAAATGGGAGAAAACTTTCCTTGTATCCTGCGATGGATGAAAAGACAGAATGGGAGAGATATGTTGCCTGGAAAAGCATTAATGGAATCTGAATGGACTTTTTACTCACTGAATAATCCACCCAGCAGACTGGCAGTTTTTCCCCAGTTTACTGTTGTGTGTTTATGAATCCTTGTGCACCCCGGTTTACTGTCAAAATTTATGAATCCTGCTGTACCTCCATATTGTCCCCATTTCTCCCTCAAGCTTCCCCTTTGAAAGCTGTTTATCTCTTCTTCTCCCCCGTTTTCCCGTGCCTCTGTTACTGATTAGCTGTAGCTATCACAGTGCAGAGAGAGCTACCATTAGCCAGCTCCCTCTGATACCCGGGAGTTCCACCCATCTTTCCCCTGTCCCCCTACCACATCTTTCCCTGAGCTGTCAATCTCTTGCACCTCCCCGGCTTAGCATCCACCCCTCAAACCACAGTTTTTTAAACCCTTGTTTCCCTTGAATAAACTGGCATTGCAGCACGAGACCTCAGCTGCGTCCGAACCCTAATTGCAGTGCTCGGTCCAATTTCCCCTATCCCAGCGGGCCGTGGCAATATCCATTTTGAACCTCTCCTGTTTCAATTTATACCCAGTCTCTTGTTTTTTCCACCATGCAGTACTGTGGCCTGACTCTGTCTTCCCAATGACCTTCTCAAAGGCACCAGCCATTCGACAGGACATGTCCCCAAAGCCTTCCCTTCTCCAGGCTGAAAAAACTCCATTCCTGTGCTCTCCCCTCACCAGGGCAACTGCTCCAGCCCCATGACCATCTTGATGACCCTCTACTGAATTCCCTCCAATTCATCAGTATCCTTTATTGGGAGCCCTAACACTGGACACACATATTCCAGATGTGGTCTAAAAAGTACTGAGTACTTGCTAGCAATGTTTATGTTAGTAAAGCCCAGGATGTTATTGGTCTTCCCTCCTGGGATGTACTGGTGTCACATCAGCCTAAGGGTGGAACAAGGAGAACAAATTAATGGGCTAATGCAGGACTCAGTGCAAATATCAACATGCCAGAGAGCCTGGTGACTTTTCTGGGATGTGGACCAGACCTGTGAGAAATATCTCTAAATTTAGAAGATGGCCAAATACAGTGAAACAAAGAGCTTTATTAACAGTGTGCTGGGTGCACGAACTCGTGACCTGGTCCGAGCACCCCGCCGTTTGAAAAACGTGCCCTTTCTGTACCTTTGGGTTACATAAGCTGTTAAATATTCAATAGGTGACAGGTATTTTACCTTAAAAGGCAATTTTTGAATTCGGGAGGGAGTGTCACCCTCCCTCTTGATTATTGATGACAATTGGTCCCTCTTGCACACAAAGGCTAGCCAGGTGATCAGGGTATATTTTCCATCTTTATATTTTTTCCCTACCCCGACCGCGATGTTTCCTTGGTGTCAGGCCCAGAGGGGCCTTTCACCTTACAGTCTCCACGAGGCGCCTAAAACTCCTGGAATTAAATGAAAGAGAAGAAATAAATCCCACCACCCCCTGCTTTCCACTAAAATCAATTTGCTTATAATAAAACCAGGTTATTTATTTCTCATAGACTCTTTCTTCCTAGACAAGATGGTGACAGCCAGTCTATGAACCTTACGAAAAGGTAGGGAGATGGAATAGGTCACATTGTGCTTTTGCGCAGGAAATTGCACTTTGCAGTCTGCACCATGTTATTTTATTATTACCAGCACATAAATCTGCAAGTGCACAGCTTATTGAGGCTCTGCGACAGTCAGGAGATGGGGAATTGTTACCATGACAGATGGACTGACAACTCCTATAGAAAAATCTTTGTTCAGTTTGGAGTCAAAGCTGTAAATATACAGCTTTATATGTAATAAAAAGCTTACATAAAAGGCATGTGATTAGAACAGCATGGATGAACAGGATGAGGCTGGGAGGAGGACCATAGTGGGTGCTGGATGAAGGCAGGGTGTGAAACTGGACTGGTTTCTCCTCCTCTGGTTCCTACATGTCACATAGTGAGTATTGTCAGATTAGAAAAGGTGCTTAATCCTCCCATGGTTTTCCAGATCTGACTGTGTAGAAATAGCAGCCAGGCTTTGCTTTCATTTGGCTGACTCATGGAAGCTGGTGAGAAGTAGTCCCTATGCCCTGGGTGGGAGTTCCACTGTGGCCAGCTGCAAGTGGGAGTCTGCAGGAGCCAGATATAAGGGTGACAAGGCAGGAAAATATCTCCAGAAGACTTTCAGGGCAATGCTGTCCACTTCAGGAAGATCAAGGATTAATTTTGCATTTTACTGAGTGTTCAAATTTGTTTCACTACCAGCAAGGGGAGGGCAGCACAACTGGGCCCTGCTGAGTGATGAAAGTGGCCAGGGCCAAGTCCCAGGGTATGATCCTACAGGGCCGCAAAATGTAAGCAAACAACTCGAGGAGAGATGCCAGCTGTGGTTCCTGTTCGCTGTTCCAAAGCATGGCTGTGTTGCCCTCCACCCTCCACGGTGGTGTGGCCATTCTCAGAACAGAGAGAACCATAGTTTGGGTCTTTGAAGGGACCTCAAAGCTCATCTTATCCCACGCCCTGCCATGGGCAGGGACACCTTCCACTAGCCCAGGTTGCTCCAAGCCCTGTCCAACCTGGCCTTGGACACTTCCAGAGATGGGGCAGCCACAGCTTCTCTGGGCAACCTGTGCCAGGGCCTCACCACCTTCACAGGGAAGAATTTCTTCCCAATCTCCCATCTCACCCAGCCCTCTGGCACTGGGAAGCCATTCCCCCTTGTCCTGTCCCTCCATTCCTTGTCCCCAGTCCCTCTCCAGCTCTTCCGGAGCCCCTTTAGGCCCTGGAAGGGGCTCTCAGGTCTCCCTGTAGCCTTTTCTTCCCCAGGTGAACCCCCCCCCAGCTCTCCCAGCCTGGCTCCAGAGCAGAGGGGCTCCAGCCCTCCAATTAACTTATAACTCACCACAAAACAGAGCTGCCATCTGGGTGCTCAGGCTAGGTAGAAATTTCCTGTCAAAACAGCATTTCAACAGAAAAGAAGCTGTTTGGTAACTCCAGACACTGCCTGTGGAGGCATCTGCTGGGCTTGGGAACTTTGGACTGTCTATGAGAGAAATAGAATATGGGCATTTTGAGTCAAAAGCCTAAAGAGAATGTCATTTCCCAGAAGGACAGCTCTGCAGGGAAGACATCCAAGTTCCTGCAGGGAGCAGATCAAGCAGCTCTCAGGGATCCCCCAACCTTCTCCAGTGTTTTTCTGCCTGGCAGTGCGTGGTGATTATGCCTCCTGGGTGAGCCATCATTCCCTCCAGTAGCTGCTTATCCAGGTCTGCCCAATCAGCCCCTGTCCCAGCACATCTCCAGAGATGTGGCTTCTTCTAAGGTCACTTCCAGCTCTCACTGAAATAAGGTTCAAATTTAAACATCAGGAGCACAAAGCAGGGGCTTGGTGAGAAGTATGATCACATGGACCATGTGGCTGCACTCAGATCTTCCAGGGCACCTTGTCACCCTGCCAGCTCTTCAGAGATAATTGCATCCACCCTTCTCCATTTGGAGAAAGTAATTTCCCTGCAGACACAGGTGGTGGTGGCTTTGAACAGGGGCCAGGGAACCAGCCTGAACACCCACAGAGATGGGGGACCATGTCCTCCAACACTTCTCCTGCCACCTCACGCGGAGCAGGAAATCTCTGCAGTTCAATGAGTCTCTTGCTAAACGTCTTTGACATTTGATTTGAGAAATAAAGGTCAAGCTCCTCAGAGAATGGTAATGTGAGTTTAACGAACAAAACCTGTTACAGTCTGCACTGCTGCAGCCGTTTTGGAGGGTGATGGACTCTGGGGAGCTGTTCTGCCTGTCTGCTTCCTGATCTTTGCACATCCTTGTGCAGCAAGTGTTTCCATGGCTGGTGGGGACATGCCTGGGTATGGCAGAGGGACACGAGGCCTGATCCAGCTCCTGCAGGTCTTGCTGATAGAGGGGAGCAGGTTCCCTCTGCACCTTCATTACAGTTTACTCCTTTTCCTGAGTGTCTGAGCCTGGCATCAGTACCAGAGGATGGTGCGAGAGGCGCCTGCATACAATGCGAGCAGGTGGATGATTTGCTGTGCCTTGTGGCAGAGATCAAGGAAGAGGTAGAGAGGCTAAGAAACATTAGGGAAAGTGAAAGGGAATGGACTGGTGGAGTTGCACCCTTTCGCTCCCAAAGGAAGTCCAGCAGGAGACGGTGATGCCCTGACCCTCCTGCCATCAGGCAGATGGGGGGGAATGGAAACAGGTCCCCGACCGAAGAGGTAAAAGAATCCCCTCTCGACCACCATCACCTCCCCAGGTGCCCTTAAAGAACAGGTATGAGGCCCTGGACCCAGAGAGTCAGGTAGAGGACAGTCAAGAGGAAGATCTATTTGGAAGGTCTCCTGGTTGCACCCCATCTACCAGACGGATTACAACTACAGCTATAAATTAAAAAAGAAGGGTAGTTGTAGTTGGTGACTCCCTTCTGAGGGGAACTGAGGGCCCTATATGTCGACTGGACCCATCCCACAGGGAGGTCTGCTGCCATCCTGAGGCCCGGGTGAGGGATATTAGTAGGAGACTCCCTGAGCTAATTCAGCCTTCAGATTATTATCCACTGTTGGTAGTCCAGGCTGGCAGTGATGACATTAATGACTACTGGAAGAAGTACCAAGGTAATTAAAAAGGATTTCAAGGTGCTGGGTTGATTAGTTAATGGGACAGGAGCACAGGTGGTGTTCACCTCAGTTTCTGCAGCAGCAGGGATGAATGAGGAGTAGGAAAACCCATCTTATCAATAGGTGGCTAAAGGATTGGTGCCACCAGCGAAATTTTGGTTTTTTTGACCATGGGGCAAATTCCATGGTACCTAGTCTCCTCAAATCAGGAAGGGCAAAAGGACTCTAGCCCATAAGTTGGCGGGGCTGATGAGGAGGGCTTTAAACTAGGTTTGAAGGGGGAAGGGATTGAAACTGGGCTCTCCAGAGAGGAGCCTAAGGGTGGAAAGCCCGAGTTAAGAGTAAAATGAGCAGCCCAGATGAAATGCATGCACACCAATGCATGTAGCATGGGTAACAAAGTCGCCATCCCAGAAATGTGGTGGGACGACTCATGTGACTGGCTGCTGCCATGGGTGGCTACAAGCTCTTCAGAAGGGGCAGGCAAGGTAGGAGAGGTGGAGGGGTGGCTCTGTATGTTAGAGTGTGAAGGAGCAATGATCAGAATGGGAACGGTTTCGGGATTGGAAAAAGATACACAGAGACTGAAAGGACTTTATTATATGGACTTTGCAGTTCTTATGTGTTTACAAATATATACATTGTATGATTCCCTGAGATTTGTAGTACCCAGGCTTGCCTGCTCCCTGCTCCCCTGCTTCCCCCTCTGACTGGCTGAAGAAGCTGCAGAGAGGAGAGAGTTACCATTCACCCTTTCCTACCCCAGTTCCTTCCCCGTTCCTCCCTCTTTGCCTGAGTCCCTATCCCTGTTTGTTTCCCTGGTTGTCTGTCTCATGCTCCACCCCATTTTCTGGTGCATTCCACGCCAGAGCTGATAAAAGCCTTGTGCACCCCCATTAAACTCAGCATTGCATTGCAACCTCAAACCTCGTGGGACCCCTTTGTGCAGTGCCGTGGTCCTTCTCCCCTCCCCCATGGACCATAGCATTAGAGAGTCTCTTGACTCTGTAGAAGTTGAAGTCAGTAACAATAAGATTGAGTGCTTGTGGATCAGAATCAGGGGGAAGGCCAACAAGGCTGACATCCTGGTGGGAGTCTGTTACAGACCACCCAGCCAGGATGATGAGGATGATGAATTATTCTACAAGCAGCTGGCAGATGTCTCAAAATCACCAGCCCTTGCTCTTGTGGGTGACTTTAACCTGCCAGATGTCTGCTGGGAACTCCATGCAGCAGAGAAGAGGCAGTCTAGGAGATTCGTAGAGTGTATAGAGGATAATTTCTTGCTTCAGCTGATAAATGAGCATACCAGAGATGGGGCCCTGCTAGACCTTCTGTTCACAAACAGAGAGGGGCTGGTGGGAGATGTGGTGGTTGGAGGCTGTCTGGGGCACAGTGACCATGAAATAAGAGTTTTCAATACTCAGGGATGCAAAGAGGGCCATCAATAAAACCTCTATGCTGGACTTCCGCAGGGCAGATTTCAGCCTATTCAGAAGACTAGTTCAGAGGATACCCTGGGAAACAACCTTTGAAAACAAAGGGGTCCAGGAGGGATGGACATGCTTCAAGAAGGAAGTCTTGGACACACAGGAGCTGTCCCAGTGTGCTGAAAGGTGAGCCGGCGGGGAAGACAACCAGCCTGGCTGAACAGGGAGATTTTGAAGGAAATAGGGGAAAAAAGGAAAAAAGGTCTGGTTATTCAGGAAGAGTTTAGGAATATAATTAGGTCTTGTAGAAAGAAAATTAGAGAGAGGAAGGCAAAATTTGAACTCAATCTTGCCACATCTGTTAAGGATAACAAAAAGTCTTTCTACAGATACATCAGTAGCAAAAGGAGGGACAAGGAAAACCTCTGTTCTTTATTGCACATGGGGGGAACATAGTTATCAAAGGTGAGGAAAAGGCTGAGGTATTTAACACCTTCTTTACCTCAGTTTTCAACAGTAAGACAGGTTGTCCTGAGGACAGCTGGCTTCTGGAGCCTGTAGACAGAGATAAGAAGCTGAATAGCCCTGTGTAATCCAGGAGGGAATAGTTAGTGACCTGCTGAGCCACTTGGATCCTCACAAGTCTATGGGACCAGATGGGAGGGTGATGAGGGAGCTGGCAGAAGAGCTCGCCAAGCCACTCTTCATCATCTACCAACAGCCCTGGCTCACTGGGCAGGTCCCAGATGATTGGAAGTTGGTGAATGTCACACCCATCCACAAAAAGGGCCGTAAGGAGGACCCGGGAAACTACAGGCCTGTCAGCCTGACCTCAGTGCCTGGCAAGGTTATGGAGCAGATCATCCTCAGTGCAATCACACAGCACCTACAGGATGGACAAGGGATCAGACCCAGCCAGCATGGGTTTAGGAAGGGCAGGTCCTGTCTGACCAACTTGATCTCCTTTTATGACCAGGTGACCCGCCTGGTGGATGAGGGGAAGGCTGTGGATGTGACACCGTCTCCCATGGCACACTCCTGGAAAAGGCTTGGACAGGGGCACACTGTGCTAGGTTAGGAACTGGCTGGAGGGCTGGGCCCAGAGAGTGGTGGGGAATGGAGCTGCTTCCGGTTGGGATCTGGTCACTAGGGGTGTCCCCAGGGATCAGTGTTGGGCCCAGTTCTGTTTAATATCTTTATTGATGATCTGGATGAGGGGATTGAGTCCATCATTACCAAATTTCCAGATGACACCAAGCTGGGGGGGAGTGCTGACCCCCCAGGGGAAGGCAGGAGGGCTCTGCAGAGGGACCTGGACAAGCTGGATCCATGGGCTGATTCCAAGGGGATGAGGTTCAACAAGGCCAAGTACCGGGTCCTGCACTTTGGCTACAACAACCTCCGGCAGCCCCATGGGCTGGGGACAGAGTGGCTGGAGAGCAGGCAGGCAGAAAGGGAGCTGGGAGTGTGGATTGACAGGAGGCTGAACAGGAGCCAGAGTGTGCCCAGGTGGCCAAGAGGGCCAATGGATCCCGGCCTGGATCAGGAAGAGTGTGGCAGCAGGAGCAGGGCAGTGATTCTTGCCCTGTACTCAGCACTGGTGAGGCCACCCCTGGAGTGCTGTGTCCAGCTCTGGGCCCTCAGCTCAGGAAGGACATGGAGGGGCTGGAGCAGGTGCAGAGGAGAGCAACAAGGCTGGGGAAGGGACTGGAGCACAAGTGCTGTGAGGAGAGGCTGAGGGAGCTGGGGTTGTTGAGGCTGGAGAAGAGGAGGCTCAGGGGAGACCTCCTGACTCTCTGCAAGTCCCTGACAGGAGGTTGTAGCCAGGTGGGGGTGGGGCTGTTCTGCCAGGAAGCAGCAGTAGGACAAGAGGGCTGGGTCTTCAGCTGTGCCAGAGGGGGTTTAGGTTGGATATTAGCAAGAAATTCTTTACAGAGAGGGTGATCAGCCACTGGAATGGGCTGCCCAGGGAGGGGGTGGAGTCATCATCCCTGGAGGTGTTTAAGGTGAGGCTGGATGTGGCATCAGTGCCATGGGCTGGGTGACACAGCGGGGTTGGAACAAGGGTTGGACTTGATAATCTCAGAGGTCTTTTCCAACCTGTCTGATTCTCTGATTCTATGATTAAGGAGAGCAGAGAAATTTCCTGGAGCTCATCTGACAGCCCTCAGCAATCTGTGGACACTGAAGGCAGGGAGAGCACAGGACAGCCCACCTCTGACGTTATCCAGTGCTTTGTGCCTCGAGCTTGGCTCAGTTTCTGTGGCAGCATCTGACTGCTCTTATCTCTCCTGTCAGTGGTACCTCAGTCCTACTCCTGCTATTGCATCCAAATTTCTTGTGTCCTATGGGGGAGTTCAGCTCTCAAACTTTTTTCTTAGTATCATATGAAGTAAAAAAATATTTCAAAATAGGACATATCCAAACGAAGCATTCTAGCATTTCCAAAACACGAAACAGAATTAAATTTCGCCAATTTTTTATCACATTCATCACTAATTCCAGGATTGTCCGTGTCTTGCCTCTTCTCAGGCTTTTTCCCCCCCTCTTTGTTGTGAGTGTTTTGCCAGCTCTGCAGATCCCCTGTTTACCCAGCTCCCAACCCCATTCCTGGAGCTGCTCTCCCTTGTCTCCCTCTCCAGTGGACATAAGCCTTGCTTTTGTGTCCAATAACGCGCATCTCACTGCAATTTCATGCTTTTACACTCACAACATACACAGAATCTTTCCACATGCAAAATCACAAATACATGGTGAAACCATGACCAATTTCATATTTTTAGTGAAATACTCTCATTTATAGATGTTCCCGTTTTCTGGCCACAAAATACTTAAATGCTGAATATCTCTTGAAGTTAAAAAATCTCTTTCAAGCTAATTTAGGAGCCATCAGAAACTCTCAGCTTTCCATAGCTGGAAATCACTACCAATGTTTTGCTTTCTTAAATAAGGGTAAATGCCAGATACTGCATTTACTCCTGCAGGATAGCAGTTAGTCAGCTCCCTAAGGCCTAAGCATTAATGTTTTCTTCCTCTTTACTTGTGAGATCACACTTAGAAGTCTACTCTAAAAGTACACTGACACTCAAAGTCAAGTTCTTCAGATGCTGAAAGCACCAAAATTAAGGCTGTCCTCCGCTCCAACCTCTTGAGTGGGATCATTACAATGAAGTGTTTAATTACATGATCATATACTAGTTTTTCCAGAGAATCCCTAAGTCATTCCATGCCTGGGTAGTCATTCAATATTTCCCTTAATCCTCCTCATTCAATGTGTGCTGCAGGCTTTATTTGCTGCACACCATCCAAATCCTCTGTTGACTACAGAATTATTCATTCCCTCTTGGGGGTTCCTGCTTTCATCGGGGGCTGGGGAGGCTTCTCAAGTGTTAACTAATTTATTTCCACAAAACACCTGTGTAATGACCTTGTACTTTCTCCCTTGAGAACTGAGGCAGAGAGATGAGCACCAGAGGCCGTGTTTGGATGCTTTCATGCCATCCCACACAGCAGGGCCTGGTGGTCGATTTTCTGTGGACTTGGCATTTCTTCACATTTTGTCTGTTCAAAGCACAGCTCCCCTTGGCTTCCATTCTGAGTGCTCAGCACTCCTGCAGACCTGACCCTAAGGATCTCCCACTGGTGACCTGGCAAGGAGAAAGGCATAATTAAGCTCAGCTCTAAATTCTGGAGGAAATGTAAGGGTAGGAAGGAACCTGCATGAGAGTGCACTCTTTTTCTCGTGCAGCGCCTGAGAAAACTTTGTTCCATAAAGGTTTCTGATCTTCCCAGGGAACGAGGGATCCTGCTTGGTTACACAGTCCCCGGAGCAAGCCCAACCCATGCACTGCACAGAGCCTGAATGAGCACAGAACATGACTGTGCAATTAAGACCAGTAAAAAACTCTTGGCCTTTCTTGTTCTATCCCTCACCATCCCTCTCTCATCCCCTCTCCATCTTTAGATACTCCCTAATCCCCCTTGAGAATGGCTTTGTTCTTGTAAGCATGGTAAACCAGAGATGGGGGAACTGGCTTCACATTGCTCGTCTTCCACTCCTTCCACTGGGGACAGTGGGTCCAGCCTGAGATTAGAGGTCTCATGTCACACCAGAGACCTACAGGACAGCAGCAGCATCTGTCCCCAAACAGCAGAAACCTTGAGTGTCCCAGCCATTGCTCTGACCAAGCAGAGACTGAACAGATGTGGAGGCGGGGGGGGTGGGGGGGTGGGGGGGTGGGCCCATGGTGCTGCACAGAGCAGAAGGATCAGGAATGAGCTCAAGGCCACAAGGAAAAGATTCTGCCAGGGTCCATGGGATGGTGTGCAAGGATCTGTCCTGGCTTTCCTTGTGACACCTGTGATCCCAAACCTGCCATTGTGGAGGGAACTTGATCCTATCCCTATTTTGTGGGAAATCCTCCCAGCTCTGTCCTGGCTTCTGCTTTTCCCAGGATCTTTCACTGGGCTCTTTCTATATCCAGCCTTGGTCAGATGCGAGTGCAAGTGCTGAAGGTGCCAGCGGGAGCTGAGTTAGTGACTGGCTGCCCAGTATCTGGGCTTCAGCTCACAGTGAGAGCTAAACAATGGCTTAAACCAATAAAATTCAACCCAAGTTGCTCCATGTCCGTGGCATGGTGTATTTCCCGTTTTTATTTCCCAGCCACTAACAGCACTGGCATCTGTGGAAGTTTGTAATGCCAAGGCTTGAGGTTTTAGGAAGAAACCAGAAAGGTATTTGAGAGCTGGTTACCCCCTGCACTGACAAGCTGCTTTGTGCCCACAGATGGGTGCTCTGTGTGGCTGGGGGTGTGCTCTGGGAGCCTGACACTGATCCCACATGTGGCAGCAGCAGCAACCTTCCCACGCTGTGCTTTGCACGAATCCTTCTCCACCCCAGTGGATGGGTTCCCCAGAGATGGGTGAGCAGCTCTGTCCCTCTCTTGTCCAAGTAAGAGGAGCAACTCTGCTGCTGTGTTTGTTTAGGAAAGGCTTCCTGTTCACGTTCTCAAACTCCCCGACAACTGCTCTGACATATTTTTCTGTCAATGCAAAGACAACACAGTCTGTTAAAACAGCTGCCTGAGCCTCCCAGGTTACCACGTTCCTGGCATTAAAAAGCCATTTTCTGAGGGACTGGCAGGGCAGTCATGAACCCTGTGTGATCCAGACCAGCACTCCAGCTTGCCCCTGGAGAGGCACAGCATGTTCCCACTTCCAGACCTTTCGCTGAGATACATGGATCAATAGCTTGTACCACAGTGACCCATCTGCTTCTCAAAGTGGATAAAGGTGCTGCATCGCTCTGTACTCACACTAATATCACCTTTCCTGGCTTTTCTGGACACAACACCAAGCTAATGAAGAGATTCAGCTCTGGTACCAAGCCAGGCCAGAGCAGGGCCAGCAGGAACTCAGAGCTCCAGGCAGTGCAGGGGCTTCCCAGCAACTCACACAGGAAAACACAATTCCTGCAGCAACAGTCTGTGGTTGCACTGCAAGAGGGAGCAGTTTGCTGGTCACAACTCCCCTGCTGCTGTGCCTGCCCTGTCCACACCTCCACTATTCTGGTCAGCAGTCTCTTAACTGAAGCCTTGTGGCAGAAAAGAGACTATTTACAGGAACATGGAGTGACAGGACAAGGGGCAATGGCTTCACACTGACAGAGTGGGTTTAAATCGGATATTAGGAAGAAATTATTCCCTGTAGGGCTCGTGAGGCCCTGGCAGAGGTTGCCCAGAGAAGCTGTGGCTGCCCAATCCCTGGAAGTGTCCAAGGCCAGGTTGGACAGGGCTTGGAGCAACCTGGGCTAGTGGAAGGTGTCCCTGCCTATGGTAAGGGGATGGAATGGGATGAGCTTTGAGGTCCCTTCCAACCCAAACCATTCTGTGATTCCATTTTATGAATGTCATAGGGGAATAATGCCTGATGCTCACTGTGCGGTCTTACAACTTGTACCCAATCTTCTCTGGAGTAAAGGAGGCTCAGAGAGGACTTTTTTGCTCTCTACAACTCCCTGAAAGGTGTAGTGAGGTGGGAGTTGGTCTCTTGTGTCATGTCTCAAGCGAAACAATGAAAGGAAATGGCCTGAAGTTGTACCAGGAGAGGTTCAGATTAGATATAAGAAAACGTTTTTTCCCTGAAAGAGTAGTCAGGCAGTGGAATAAGTTTCCAAGAGGAGCTGTGGAGTCACCATCTCTGGAAGTGTTCAATAGGCATGTGATGTGGCACTTGGGGATGTGGTTTAGGGGTGATTGTGGTGGTGCTGGGTTGACAGTGGGACTCGATGATCTTGAAGGTCTCTTCTAGCCTTGATGATTCTGTGATTCAAACAAATCATTTGCCAAAATGCAAAGAATCCCTTTCCCCACCTGTGAAGGACTGTGATGCCTTTCAGTGTCAAAGATTACTTGAAATGGAATGATAGAGTTGAATTAGAAAATCACTATAATTTTGTAGACAGTTTAAGTGATTCATTAATGGATTTGTTTCTGCAGGGTTGACAGAGCAGAGCCAAACAGGAGTTACTGACTGAGGTGGGTTGACACAGGAAATTGCTGTATCTGCGACATGCAGCTACAGGTGCTGGAGAGCTGCAACCACATGCTGTGGTCTGTGCAGCAAATAAGTGAATGATCAAGCAAAAAGGCTCAGCATGGGAAACCCTCAGAGGCTCTGTGCTTCATACATGCAATAGCCCTATGCTGCAAATGATTCTCAGTTCAGGAATGTTCTCAGTTTAGGAACAAATCATACATCTAGGGCAAGAAATTGGGGTAAATGTAGAGCTAATGTGCTCATCAGAGCAGAAGCAAAACTGGCCTTCACAGCTGCAGATAAAAGGATCAAGCCTGCTGAGAATGCAGTAGCACCTTTGAAACTTCTTTATCAGGTTAAAGCAAAGAAAGGGTGAGTTTTGTGTTTCTTCACAAGTAGTAAGTGAAAGATTTCATACATGGGCTGCAGGATCTCTCACTTCACAGCAGGGTTACCAGAAGCCACTCAGAGAGTTGAAACACTAGCAAATCTTGATCATAAAATAGACATATGCATGCAGGATGCCAGCCTGTGAGAGACCCAGATGCTTCCAGAGGACTTGACACGATGCTGGACGCCTGTCTGTGAACACCAGCCCTCCAGTGATGTAGCGGAAGTTAAGGCAGTCAACGTTCCATAATCTTGGTGCTCAAATCTCAAGTGAGACTTGCCTGGATGTCTTTCAGGAAGGTATCTGAACCCTTGACACATTAAAAAAGCATTGGAAAGCATTATTTGTTCAAATTTAGCTCTGTCCATCTAAACATCTTCCCCTGAGCAGATGTCCAGATGCCCTGGAAGCCAAGGCAGGGAAGTGGGCCTGGGAGCAAAACCAGCTTCTTCTGGAAGCACCAGTGAGCTTGGCTTCAGGCTTCAGCAACAGATGTGTGAAACAAAGTGAGAATAATTCAGCTTTAGTGCTTGGAAGAGGAACAATCCCTTCATTTTGTGCAGTTTATGCAGGATGTGCTGTACTGCATGGCAGAGGCAGGCTGGGATCTTAGAGTCACAGAATAACAGAATGGTTTGGGTTGGAAGAAACCTTAAAACTCATCTTTTGTTGCAATTCCCTGCCATGGGCAGGGACACCTTCCACTAGCCCAAGTTGCTCCAAGCCCTGTCCAACCTGGCCTTGGACACTTCCAGGGATGGGGAAGTCACAACTTTGCTGGGCAACCTGTGCCAGGGCCTCCCCACCCTGACAGGGGACAATTTCTTCCTAATATCCAATCTAAATCTACCTTCCTTCATCTTACAGCCATTCTCCCTTCTATCACTACATGCCTGTGAAAAGTCACTCTCCAGCTCTCTTGTGAGCCCTCTTCAGGTACTAGAAGGTTGCTACTGTCTTTAGGTACTGCACCCTTTCAGGTACAGGAAGGCTGCTGAGGTATCTTGCAGGACTGCACTATTGCCAGGACCAGCTCCAGGGAACAGGGAGAAGAAACACAGCTTTCCAAATCCTTGATGATTTCAAGTATATGAAACAATAATAGCAAATAGTTAGCCAGGCTGTTTGCCCAGGACAGGAGATGTATTGTTCTTGCCAGCTGACAGACTGTTTTTGTAATGTTGGAATTACTTAAATGCTGCTGATAATAGAGAAGGGAGACAGGCACAGGGGGTCTTCAGGATCAGTACACCATGCCCACCAAAGTGTCACAGATTAGTGCTTGGCAGAGCATCCTCCTGAGGGCCCAGGCATGGGTCATGGGCCAGGTTTACAATCCCAGCAGCTGGTGTTACGTGGAGGCTGCAGTGATCAGGGAGTCACAGATGGACCCTGCCCCAGGCTGGATCTGCCCAAAGCTGGGATGGCAACACTGTAGTCCCACATGGCAGCTCACAAAGCACTCAGTAGGATGATGGTCAGTGTTGACTGCTCACCACTCACCAGCTAGGAT
Source organism: Chiroxiphia lanceolata (assembly GCF_009829145.1). Lineage (NCBI taxonomy): Eukaryota > Metazoa > Chordata > Aves > Passeriformes > Pipridae > Chiroxiphia > Chiroxiphia lanceolata. The sequence goes on from NC_045654.1 coordinate 566,755, forward strand.
GTCACAGCGTCACAGAATCATCAAGGTGGGAAGAGATCTTCAAGATTATCAGGTCCAACCACCAACCCAATACTACCATAATCACGCCTAGACCATGTCCCCAGGAGCCACATCCAGAGGTCTCTTGAACACCAGAGACGGTGACTCCACTACCTCCCTGAGCAACTAATTCCAATGCCCAGTGTCTAATTTGAACCTCCCCTGGTTCAATTTAAGGCCATTTCCTCTCATTCTTTTGCTTGAAACATGGCAGAAGAGGTGGATCCCAGTGGAGGATTGCTCCCCAAACCATTGGTGTCTTGGATTGCTTAAAAACAACCTGAAAACAACTACCTGTAACACTGTTAGTGAAGATATGAATCTGGGAACCATGTGGAGAACATCGACGTGCATGGTGCTGGACATCAGTGGAGTAGCAGTGATGCTTTAATAACCTGGAACATGGATATATTCTTGCTGCTTAGACTGCAGGACTGGTATTCCCAGCCATGCCCTTCCTCCCAAAGTTGGACAGTCAAGGTGGAGGGATTGGACCTACAGCCAGAAAGGAGATGGACAAAACAGGTGTGGGAAGCTGGGACAACCTGAGCACTGATTCTTACCTCTGGATGAGAACCTGGAACAAAATTTGGCTTTCCAAGCTTTCTATCTTTCCCCCAAATTGCCAGGATCTTAGATTGGAAATGGTCAGCTGCAGCTGTCAGATGTCTGCTTCAGGTAGGAAGTGCTAAATAAAGGATGGAAATCAGCTCCACAAGTGTAGGAAGTTATTCAGAATTAAGCATTTTCTGCAGAGAGCCCCCGGTACCCATGAGAACATCATGGACCACGAGCCATTGGCATACATGATGCAGGGGGAACCTTTCCCAGGTAGAGCTCATGAGCTTCTCCTTAATGTCTCCATGCACACTTTGGCAGAGTTGCATTTTGTTGTGTGTTGGTTAAGTGTCCCCGTGATGAACGGGGTTAAGTGTCCCCGTCATGAGAGTGATGAACTACTGCTGCAGGTGGGGCTGCAGGGTCAGTGCCAAGGTGTTCAGAGCTCGTGCACCTTGGTGTGGTGTGGTGTGGAGAAGTTGTGCCCTGCTTTAGTGGGGCTGCACCAGTGTAGCACTCTGGCTACACTCAAAGGTTACTGGCTTTGTGAATATGGTTGTTCTGTGGTTACATTGCTTTGTTTTTATGTTCTGTGGCTGTTTTTTTCTCTTTTTAAACATTGTATAACTGAAGGACTGATGATGCCAAAAGCATTGCTGGTGGGTGAAAGAGACAGCAGGAATTTAACAAGGCAATGAGGTGGCATCAGCAGGTGAAATTCCCCCACAGCAGAGCCTCCTCAGTGCTGCACGCTCCCACTGCAGGCACAGCCACAGGGTGACACACGTGCCCGCTGCCACAGCCCACTCACCATCCGGGCTGTACTCATCGGAGCACGGCTCCCTCGCTGTGCCTGCCCAGGGATAGAACCTGCTGAGGAGAGCTGCCGCTCCCATGGGATTGCCCTGAAAAAACCAGCTTTCAGAGACCTCAGAAACATGACAACAGAGTTAAATGCACGGTTGGAGGCCCTCGTGTAGTGACTTCCCATGTGCAGTGTAGGCCCCTACCCACCCCCACGTTCCTCACAGGGGGATTGCAATCCAGGCAGCAGAGGAGGGCTGAGTGAATCAGAGCCACTCTGGGGGCATTTGCTTGGGCCCCCATGCACATGGCAGCACGTTTGAGTCCCACCCCATGCTGTGGGAGAGGCTGAGGGGAGGTTGCTCTCCCATATGGTGTGTTTTAATCTAGGGTCTTGTTGTTCATCCCTGAGAGGTGCCCAAGCTGTGGCTTCGTGCTTCTGGGGGACCACTGAGCATCAGAGATGCTGCCAAATCTCTCCAGAACTTTGCTGTTGGTCCGGGACACCGACAGAGCACTGCAAGGCCAGGCTTGGCTCAGAGACCTCGTGAGGGTGTGCACAGCGCTGGTGACTTTGGGAGCACTTAGAGTGAGTTGGATTTAGGAATAAATCAGTTACTGGATTAAAATAATCAAGGAATTGGTTTGAAATGAGCTTCAGAAAACTGAAGTGTTGGTAAATTCACTGCAGAACTGTGGGGCAGCGATGCCTTCTCCCCTGCTTTGCCTCTACAGTACAGGATGGGCAGAGACTTTTCTGTCCTGCTGGCCACCTACTACTGCAAGGCCTGAAGAGTTCACCTCCTCTTTTGCCATGGTGCTCAGGCTGAGTCTACAGTAAACTAGATGAATGTGAGCTTAAAATGGTCTTTAACAGCTGGCTCTCCAGCATCTCTGTCACAGTGGGGTTTAGCGGCACTGAGAGGAGTGTTACGGAGTGAAACTCATCTCAGAGCTGAACTCCTGCAGTGTCTCTTGTTTGATGTCTCCTCAAAGCTCCCTTGAGTCCCAGCTGCAGCCCAGGCACATTGTCCTGCTTTGGGTTGCAAAGAAAATCAATGCAGGCACTCACAGAGACCTGTGGCCACCAGCTGCTGTCAAAAGTCACCCTCTCCATACATCCCAAGATGCCCCTCAGAGACCTGTGGGGCACCTGCTCCAGGGAAACTGGGGGAGCAGAGGGGTGTGGGTACACCCCTGAACAACCATGTCCCAGGTGAAACCTGGGAAACGTGTCCTGTCCTCACTGTCAAACTCCAGCAGAGTTTATTTAGAGTGGGATGGGAGGGCAGAGGAATATCTCAGTAGAAATGCATTATGTCCTGAGTTTGTCCTGTCCCAGGAGATGACTGGGCAGTCCTAGAGCTGCCTGCCCTGCTCCTTGGGACCTGCTACCACACCACGGGGACAGCCCTGTCACTGAGGGGACTCATCATTAACACTGTGCCAATGAGGCTTGGCTGGATGTGAGAAATGTCCCTGGACAAATGGTTGGAGGGAGAACAAAGGGAAAAGGTCCCAGTGTTAAGCCTTGGGAGGACCATGAGGAGCTGCCAGTAGCCCTGGGGAAGGAGCAGTGAGAAGTTGAGGAAAGAGAAAGGTAGCTGGGTACTTCAGTTGCTGATGAGGGCCAGGGAGCAAGTCAGGAGGAGACCACATGTGATGCTGGTGTGGTAGGGATGAGAAGGGGGTGGTGAGGAGATGAGTCAAAAGATGTGGGATGTGGTAGGGCTGAGATAAGTCAGTTTGTGACCCATCAGACTCATAGAAAGGGGCAAAGATTGATTTCTAGAAGGTCTCACTGGAACTTATATAGCACTGACTGAAACTCCCACTTCAAAAGCCAGCAAAAAAATTCCTCCTGAGCTCTTGAGAGTGAAACAAACCCTTCTGTGATGGATGGTGTCTGTTGTGCCTATTTGCTGGTTTCTACTGTGTCATATTCCTTTCCAAAGTCGTGACTGGGGCACCAACAAGACGGGACATTTTGACTGTGCCGCTTGCTGAGTGTGGCACGTTCACTGAGCCTCCAAGGAGCAGAGCCTGGGAGATGTGGGCAGGGATGAAGAGGAAGGTTGGCAGAGTACTTGCAGCTCCACAAAGCCTGGGAGGCTGCTGGGAAATGCAGCGAAAGAAATGAGGGACTTTGTGGCATTGGCCGCTCTACAGAGGAGCCCCATGTGGGGCTGGGAACAGCTTGGGGGAGGGTGGAGGGACCACCTGCAAGGCATGGGAAAGTCTCACTTCTACATACTCAGGCTGAATTTTCTTGGTTTGCAAACAATTCCTATTATTTCCTGTGGGAGGTTAGTGCAGGAACCCCCTTCTCTGCTCCAAACCAGTGTCTTCTGCCACCAGCATGGGCAGGTGGGCACTGTGGTGGGTCATACTCCACATCCATCCACTCTAATCCTCCTGAGGACCAGTCTTTGGGGACACAGACAGCGCTTACCTGGCAGACTCAGGATTGCAGGGAGCATTCTGCAAACAGGACTGCCGGATGTTGGCCATTGGAGCAGCGTTGGTGTGATGAGGTACCCAGGGACCAGACTGTGGAAGGCACTCGGCCATCCTGCAGAAGTTGTGACAACTGTCAAGTGTCTCCATGAATGCTCACATGCATTTTAATGGCTTTCTTAGTGGCTGGGATTCCCAAGGTGCACAAGCCAGTCAAGAACTTGCTGCCAAAACATCCGTCATTAGAAAAATGCTGGCTGGGAACCAACGTGTCATAATGGTTTTAACAAATTAATGACAATGATTAAAAAGCCCCCATAACCATGCTGTGTCTTGGGTCCAGGGTGGAACTCATCATGCAGGCTTACCAGGACAGCTATGCTGAAAAAAAAACATTTTAAAATATGTGAGATCTTAGATCTGAGTCTCCCTTGCAGCAGAGGTAGCTTTTTGAAGAACATCCTCTGGAATTCCTATTGGGAGACTGGCTGGGTTAAAGTTTGGTTTGGTTTTTTTTTCCAAATTTTTACTCTCAAAAACTTCCCCCAGTTTCCTTCTGCTTTTTGGAGTGATTTCCAAACTGCATTTTTAAGGTTTGCAGTGTCTTCTGGCCAGCCCTCCCCCTGGGGCATCACCGTGTGCTGCTGGGGCTGTCCCAGGGTCCTGGCTCAGCTGTGCTGGTGGTGTGGCACACTCTGGGCATGGACATCTGGAAATGGAGGCGTGGGAGCAGCTGGGGGACCCTCCTGGTGTGAAGGTGTGGAGGGCAGGGCTGGAAAGGTTTACATTTTCGGGAATGGTGTGGCTCCTGGGGGTGGGTCAGTCCTCGCAGCCTCCTCCAGCCTCTGCTCCGCTCAGATGACAGACTGAGCTGGGGGTGACAGCAGTGCCTCTGCTCCTGGGATGCCTCTGGCTATTCCTGTGTTATCATCCTGACCTGGATAAGAATGGAAGGTGGATCATAATTTTAATTTCTTCTGCTGTGTGGAAGGGTTAGTGAGTACCACAGGTGTAGGACTTTGAGAAGAAGTATCCATGCAAGAAGGCATTTGAACAGGGAAAACTACTGGGGTAGGACCATGTTTCCATGGACCACCATCCACCAGTTTGGCTTTTCCCTTCAGTCTGTCCATGACACTGGGATGGTCTCAGTTGGACTTGATCTTAGAGGGCTTTTCCAACTTTAATGATCGTATGATTCAAGGGGAATAAGAGATCTTTCTATTTTGCCTCTCTGCAGCTGTACTAGGAGATATCTCCCATTTAGGACCCTTGGAGTTAGAGATGGGAAGGCTTGATTTTGAGAGACCTTTCCCACCTTTCCCTGACGAAAGGGATGCTAAAGCCTGTGCCTGGGCAGGGCATGCCCCAAGTCATACTAGTGTGCCTTCTGCTCATGACAAAGACCTGAGCATGCTGTCCAACCTGATGGCTGTCCATAGCTCCATCCAGAGGGTGTTCACACTGGTATGCCCTTGGATCATGTTCCCTCCTGGATGGACACCAAGGACAACTTCTATGCCTCCTGTCAGCCACAGGAACTTGCTGCCAGCGCAGGCAGCACACCTCCCAGCAAGGGGGCTGGGCACATCTCTGCTGTAAGTTGGTGAGGGATTGATCATGGTAAAGAGACAACCTTGTCCTCTCGTGAATGTCTTGGGATGCAGCCCAAGCCTACGACTGAGAATAGGTTCACTTGGACACACGGCACACCTGGTCGGCTTCAGCTTTCCACCCCAGCGCCAGTGAGCTGGGTAAAGAGTCATAGAATCACAGAATATCCTAAGTTGGAAAGGACACACAAGGATCATCTAGTCCAACCCCTGGCCCTGCACAGGACACCCCAACAATTCCACCGTGTGCCTGTGAACATCATCCAAACCCTCCTGGAGCTCTGGGCACCTTGGGGCTGTGCCCACTGCCCTGGGAGCCTGTTCAGTGCCCAACCATCCCCTGGGGGAAGAATCTTTTCCTAATATCTAACTTGTGAAGGGAACAGTTCCAGGAGTTGAGAAAAACATACAGCAATTGTCAGGATTTTATTATATGGACCTTACAGTTATTATATGGACTTTACTGTTATTATTTATGTGGTTTCATTGTATTCACACTACACAGTGCACAGCTTGGACATGCCCAGGCTTGCCATGAGTTTGCCTGCTGCCTGCTCCCTGCTTCCCCTGCTCCTCCCCCTTTTGCCCGTGTCCCTATCCTGGTTTGTCCCCCCACTTGTCTGTCTCATTCTCCGCCCTATGTTCTGGCCCTTTCCCCTCCTTAGCTGATAAAAGACCGGGTGCACGTGTGAATAAAGCATTCTACCTGCATCCCACCTTTGTGTCCTGGACCTGTGCGGTGCCACGGTCCCATCCCCCCTTTGGACCACAGCACTAACTTAGCTACTTCTTTTAGAGGTCCCAATAACCTTCTCTGGCTGCTTTCCTAGGGCACAAGTTCAAATTCTGGTCTGTCTTTGGTCCTGCAAATCCACTCGGCTTCCATCACACCAAGATACAGCTGATCCGAAATTCCTGAACATCTGGAGGGCTTGTATGTAGCATTTGTTGCAAATCCTGATTTTGGGTCCTGCTCTCTACATTAATTTGTTGTGTATCCTGATTTAGGTGCCAGCCAACCGCACACATTTGCTGCAAATGAGTGATTGAGAGTCATTCAAAGAATCACCCTCAAAGCTATTAGCAAAAGTGGTTTTAGTAAGACTTTATAATAAAGTTTGATTTAACAAAGTTCATTGACAAGGTTCACCCTACTACATGGGTGGAACATACAAAGAAAAATCGAGTTAGAATCAATGATTTACACAGTGGTGGAAGACCTCGTTGACTCCCAGACAAATTGCATTAGATGGGAAAATCCTGTGTGAGACTCTTTGTACCCACAACATCCTTTGGTCCTTGAAAAATGAGTATTAGAAAAACCATTTCTGTCCATGTGTGATCTGTGTTCCAAACTCATGTGCATCAAAGCTCCCTGGGTCACTCTGATCCTTTTTATGGGTTTCCTAAAGGAGTTCTTGGCTCAGCTATTGCTCAGGCCTTTTCCTCCTTTGGAATCTGTACCAAACTGCTGCTGGTTGGGACAAGGGGGCTGAGTGCACGCTCACAGCAGGACACATCTGTTCTGGAGCTTTCAGAAGTGCACAAGGGCACTAGTTAACCTGGCATCCTTGTGGGGTAGAGCTTCAGCAGTTGTCCCTGAGTCAGCAGTGCCCTGGCAGCCAGGAGGGACATCCCTGTCCTGGGGCATCAGGGAGGGGATTGTCCAGCTCTGCTCTGCCCGGGGGCAGCCTCACCTCAACATTGGGGCAGTTTGGGGGGACACAATGGAAGGAAGGGATTGAGCCATGGGAGAGTGTCCAAAGGAGACAACAGAGATGGGGAAGGGCCTTGATTTGAAGGTGTGTGAGGACACTGAGGGCACTTGGTGTGTTGAGCTGGAGCAGAGGAGACTGAGGGGAGACCTCAGTGCAGTTCCAAGTGCCTGGGCAGGGGCAGAAGAGGGGCAGGGACTGAGCTCTGCTCTGGGGGGACCGGGGACAGCAGCCAGGGAATGGCTGGAGCTGTGTCAGGGCAGGCTCAGGTTGGACCTCAGGCAAATCTTCTTCCCCCACAGGCTGGTTGGGCACTGCCCAGGCTCCCCAGGGCAGTGGGCACAGCCCCAAGGCTGCCAGAGCTGCAGGAGGGTTTGGCTGATGCTCTGGGGCACAGGGGCTGACTCTTGGGGCTGGGCCTGTGCAGGGCCAGGAGTTGGACTGGATGATCCTTGTGGGTCCCTTCCATCTTGGCATATTCTGTGATTCTGTAATTCTGAGATTCAGGAAATTCTGTTTTGAGCTCTGAGCTCTTCCCTGTCCAGCTCAGTCTCCGGAGACCCAAACTCTGCAGAGCATCGTTCCTGCAAGATTTCAAATTCCCAAGTATTTACCCTTATCCTCCTACTCTCCCCTTGAGTGCCTGTTTGGCTGTTTTGCCTCTGAGATTTACAGCCCCTCTCTCCATCCCAGCCTTCAGTGGATGAAGGGCTGCAACTCCTCTCTGCCTGGCTGCTTCACCCCTGCGGCTCCCGTGTGCAATTCACGTCCTTGCTTTAAATCTCCCTTTAAGCACACACCTGTTTTCTATTGCTGTTGTAGCCTGATTTTAACTGTGTATGTATTACATGTCTTTAAAATTTATGCAACTCATTTTTTTATGTGCAGAGCTCCGCGATAAGCTATGAAAGGTGTGCTATAAAAATGTGTAATTGCACTGTATTTTTTTTTTCCACAACACATGGCAAAAACGAGTTTTTTGGGGGAAATATGGATTGGAGGAAGGGAGGAAGAAGGAGGGGGCAGCAACAATGGATTTGGCAGAGATGTAGCGCAGAGCTGTCCTGTTCTGCATTCACCCTGGGTGTTGCAGGAGGAGGGTTTGCAACTAGCGGGTGCTGGAGGGCTGTTGGCTCTGTAGAGCATCTCCAACGCTGAGAGCTGACACTCCAGCTATGACCCTCTGCTGAGTCTCTTGCCAGTGCCCCTGCTCACACCCCAGTAAATCACTTCCCCACCTTCCCCACCCAAACAGGCAGAGATAAGCACTCAGCTCAGAGGTTAACTGGGCTACAAAGCAGCAGCTCCACACGCTGCTGTTTCCCTGCCTGGCATGTGAGTGGTTAAAAGTGCTGAGCTGGACTGGGGGAGCTGAGCTGAGTGAGTACAGATACACTCCAATCTGACATAGAGAAGTGGAGTGTCTGGTGAAGGAGTGTAGGTTCAGATAATCCCAGGATATTCTGAGTTGGAAGGGACGCACAAGGACCATCCAGTCCAACCCCTGACCCTCCACAGGCCCAGCCCCAAGAGTCACACCCTGTGGCCCAGAGGATCATCCAAACCCTCCTGGAGCTCTGGCAGCCTTGGGGCTGTGCCCACTGCCCTGGGGAGCCTGGGCAGTGCCCAACCAGCCTGTGGGGGAAGAAGCTTTGCCTGAGATCCAACCTGAGCCTGCCCTGACACAGCTCCAGCCATTCCCTGGCTGCTGTCCCTGGTCCCCCCAGAGCAGAGCTCAGTCCCTGCCCCTCCTCTGCCCCTGCCCAGGCACTTGGAACTGCACTGAGGTCTCCCCTCAGTCTCCTCTGCTCCAGCTCAACACACCAAGTGCCCTAAGTTGTTGTGATCTGTAGGGGCAATGGGAAACTCCCTGTTCATCTCACCTGACCAGTCTAGGAAGTGTTCAGCTCCATCAAGAGGAATCCATGGAGCAGTGCTGCTGGAAAAGGCCATTAGACCTGTTCCTGGTGAGGATGCTGTTGCAGAACAACAGCAGCAGTTGTGTGGGTCGGTGTCTTCTCCCAGGTAACAAGTGATAGGAGAGGGGAAAATGGCTTCAAATTGTGCCAGGAGAGGTTCAGGTTGGATATTATTGAGCATTTCTTCACTGAAAGGGTGGTCAGGCACTGGTACAGGCTGCTCAGGGCAGTGGTGGAGTCACCATCCCCTTAAGTGTTCAAAAAATGAGTAGATGTGGACTTCATTATATTGTTTAGTGGCTATACCGGGATTTGGTTGAAGGTTAGACTTGATGGTCTTGAAGGTTTTTTGCAAACTTAATGATTCTATGATTCTATGATTCTATGATTCTATTAAATTAGCAGGATCAGCCTGGCTGACCTTCATTTCCATGTTCCCCTGGGAGTGCAGGGCTCCCCTGGGCTTGGAGGGTCCCCTCAAGGGATGGGCATCATTCAGCACAGCAGGCAGGTCACATCCTTCTGCCTTTGTAACTGGGTGACAAAAATCTCCATGATAGTATTACCATAAATTTCTCAGGTGAAGTGCAGGTCCAAGAAGAGCTGGGTTAACTGACACCTCTTCCTTTCCTGCTTGCCCCAGACTGTGGTGCCCCAAGCACAGAATTCCCTCCAGGCTGTCAGATCCACGGATGTCTTCCAGCATGAGGAGGGGGAGGAGATCAGTCATTAACAGCGCATTTTGCTGACTGCTACCAGCAGATGGTCCCAGCAATTTTCACTTCTCTGCCTGCTTTAACATATTGAATTACAAACCAAACAAAGCAAAACATAACCCCTCTAAACAAACAAACACCAACAGCCAGAAACCCCCTGAAGAACAGGTGAAATGTCTCTGCAATGGGCATCTGCTGCGGTTGCTCACAGCAAAAAACAGAGACTTCCCCACTGGTGCTAACTCTCTACACCACCACAGGCATGTGCTGGTGTGTCCAGTTCGGGCTCTGAGCTCAGTGAAAACTCAGCAGCCTGCCAGGCAGGAACAGCTTTTGGGAGGGGGACTGTGACTCACAGACACTGCTGTCGGGGGAGCTCGTGGTGACTGGGGAGCGTGTCTGAAGAAGCCTGAGGAACCTGTTGACCCTTCAGAGCTACTGTTCTACTCTGTGTAGCCAGGGATTATTCTTAACGGGGAGCTCATTCACCCCACGCAGTTCCTGCCCATTGCTTCTTCTGTTTAGACAGGAAAAAGATGAGAGTCACACAAGAGAACTGTTGAGCATCCATCCCACACAGTTCTCACCTCCCAAGGCCTGCCCAGAGGGTGCTGCTTGTGTGAAACCTACCCACCCCTTGGCTCCAGAGCCAGGTTGAATCACTTCCCCAGTATCCTCCAGTGTGTCAGGTCCCAGGGAATGGTACTATGATGAGCAAGAGTGCTCCTATCTCAGAGACAGAGCAAGTGGTCAAGGGGGTTGGATGGAGCAGAGACTCAAATGACCAAGCAGTCCTGGGCACTGCTGTGCCACCAAGTGGTAAAACATTTTCACTCTTATCAAGGACAAGAAACATTTATTTGGCCTTGGGAAGAGGTGGTTGGAAGTAGGATGAGCTCTAAAAGACAGGCATGTGCTAGAATAGTAGAATTAGGGAAAATATTTATGAAGCAAGGAGCTTTCTCACTGGGATAGTATACCTTATCCAAAGTGCACTCAGAATGCAGATGGGAAGGCAAGATTTGGTCAGCTCAGGTTGGATAAATCCTTCGCTCTGATGTGTGAGGTTCAGAGAGGAGACCTGGGCTCAGCCCAGACAGACCAGGGTCCAGGGGGTGGCAGACTGGGGCAGAAAGTGTCCAGAGGTGGAGCAGAAATCAGGCTGTGCTCCATCCATGAATCCTTGATGGGTGTTCAGGGCTCTCACCCTGCCCATTCCTTGTGCCCATTCCCCACCTCACTTCTCACAGAACAGTTGGCCTTAGACACATCCAGGGATGGGGCAGCCACAGCTTCTCTGGGCAACCTGTGCCAGGGCCTCCCCACCCTCACAGGGAACAATTTCTTCCTACCATCCAGTCTAAAACTATTCTCTTTCAGCTGAAAGTCATTCCCTCTTGTCCTATCATCCTTTCTGCATGCAGAACACCACAGACATCTCCTCTTTTGTCCAAAATAACTCACAAATTACCAACCAGCAGTTTTTTCCTGCCCCACTGTTGCCCTAAGCCATCTTCACATTTCACAGGTGCTGTACAGTGAGCAGAAAACCCCTTTGCTCCCTTTCAGGCATCTTTCCTTGATGATATACCTCCCTTGAGAGAGGCTGTAAAGACTTCTAAAGGCCAAGGCCAGCCTGGAGACAGAGATGTTTTATTTTCTTTCTGCTGCAGTTCCTAGGAGGACTTCCCTGCTTCTCGCTCGTGCTTCACTCTGCTGAAAAACTTCGAGCAGCAAGATGCAGCTTGATTAATCGTTCATAGGGATGGTCCCTGTATGGTTTGTATCTGCAATATATGAGCTGTGTCTTCCCTATTTGTGGAATAAACACAACGCAACAACAACTTCTAGAAGCAGGAATTTCCCCCAAGTAATGTCAGCAATATGGTGAGCAATAACATGCATTAAGAAAAAAAACCCTTGAAGCTATTAGTCAATTTTAGCTGCGTGAAATTTTGGTCATACAGCTCTTCACTTGTGGTAATATGTTCTCCTAAGTGCAATAGAGATGCGATTGCCTGCTCCTGTCTCCATGTGCAGAAGATTACTTCTCCAGGAAAAGATGTAATGGGCATTTTAATATCTATTGTGTTGCACAGGCAAATAACTTGCAAAGGTTTGAACTGTCCTGACAGCTGCGATCAACAATAACAGGCAATGCTCTGCTCTGACCAAATATCTGCACTGTGGTTGGTAACATCTCTGTCATGTTAATACCCCCTTACTGATTTATCTTCTGATCCAGCCTGGGGCCTGGTCACGTGCCAACAGGCAGCTCCTGCGTTTCCCCACTGAAAGCTGAACCCTCTAATAAAATGCAAAGGAACAAATTCTCTGGGATCTGCCAAAGCCATCAGTGATGCAGGTCAGCGTCAGCCCCGAAGGGAAGGGAGGGTGAAATACTCTGTGGCAAATGGCTCATGGACTGGTATCCAGGACTGGCTGTGGGGCTCCAACTGTCTCTCAAGTCCTGCACCCACTGGTGTGTCTGTGCTGTACATGTGTCTGGGCACCCTGCAGCTCCTCACCTTGATGTCTCTGGGTCACATGAAACATGAACCTGAGTCCTGACTCATCCCTGTGAAATCCTGCTGTCAAAGTCTGCACATCTGGAGCTAGAACCCGCTCCTCCTGTCCAGCTCTTGCCAGATGGTCTCCTACAGTGGAGGAAGCACAGCCCTTGCTCAGCTCTTGGTATGTGGTTGATTGAGCCAACCCTGTGGAAGAGGATTGTCCTGCTCTGCTCTGCCCGGGGGCAGCCTCACCTGCAACATTGGGGCAGTTTGGGGGGACACAATGTAGGGAAGGGATTGAGCCATTGGAGAGTGTCCAAAGGAGGGACACAGAGATGGGGAAGGGCCTTGATTTGAAGGTGTGTGAGGACACTGAGGGCACTTGGTGTGTTGAGCTGGAGCAGAGGAGACTGAGGGGAGACCTCAGTGCAGTTCCAAGTGCCTGGGCAGGGGCAGAGGAGGGGCAGGGACTGAGCTCTGCTCTGGGGGACCAGGGACAGCAGCCAGGGAATGGCTGGAGCTGTGCCAGGGCAGGCTCAGGTTGGATCTCAGGCAAAGCTTCTTCCCCCACAGGCTGGTTGGGCACTGCCCAGGCTCCCCAGGGCAGTGGGCACAGCCCCAAGGCTGCCAGAGCTCCAGGAGGGTTTGGATGATCCTCTGGGCCACAGGGTGTGACTCTTGGGGCTGGGCCTGTGGAGGGTCAGGGGTTGGACTGGATGATCCTTGTGGGTCCCTTCCAACTTTGCAAATTTTGTGATTCTGTGACCCATAATCTGGGAATGGCATGATTGCTGCCTGGCAAACCCCCTTGGGGTTTGTCCACCTGGGTAGTAGGAGAGATTAAGGAAAATGATCATAGAATGTGTGCAGCAAAGTGCATGACTGGGCATTTGATCACAAAAGTGGAGTAACAAAGAGACAAAGCACGTTTCCCAGCTTGCCCTTGTTGCAAACTCATGCCTTGGGATGGATCACAAAGCAGCATCCTGAAACAGGAGGCTAGGCCCAAAAGAGTTAACTAAGAAATTTGGGCCTGCTAACAAGCTACCTACATCCAAAACGATCTGTGCTCATTCTGTTCTACTTACTGGACCAAAGCTTCAGAGAATAGTACAAGAACATGTAATAGGCCTAGAAGCAATAAATTAGAAATATAACAGGATCAGGTAGACATTTGAATAGGAGAAATAGGCCTGGAGCCATGGCTTCTTCCAAGCTTCAGTGAGCGGGTCAAGAACAATGGAAGAGAAAGAAGGTCAGGCTGAGGAAGATGAGTTTAAGCCCCCAGACCCACAAAAATTGAGGACCAAGAGAAGCACCGCCCCAAGCTCCGCCTGAGCTCCACCTATACTCCGCCTATTATTAATATGCATAGATAGATGTTGTAATCACTTGAATATGCATTTAATCACACCTGAAGATTGTATAAAAATGCTGATTTTGTGTGAAGCCTTTGAGCAAGTTTGTCCAGCGTGAGCTGGCTTGCTCTCAGAGTTGAATAAACAAATACCTTGCTGCTTAAAGATAAAAAGTCTCTGAGCAGTTTCTTGGACTGATTTTTCAGATTCAATTCCCTGCTCCAAACACCAGCTCACCAGAGAGCCAGGACGCTGGGCTCAGCCTGGGAGCTGTTTGCATCTTTTCTATGGGAAAAGATCAAAGACCCTGATTAGTGACACAGACAAGGGGACCAGGTGCACCCTCAGCAGGTTTGCAGATGACACCAGGCTGAGGGTTCAGGTGACACACGTGAAAGACGATATGCCATCTGGTAGATCCAGAGAAGCTCTGGGGAGAAGGACTTTGGGATGCTGGTGGGTGAGAGGCTGGACATGCCCCAGCACCCCAAACCCTGATCCCACAGCATGGGCAGCAGGGGAGGGGAGGATTCTGCTGCTCTGCCCCTTCCCCTTAGGGGCAGAAGCAGAGCTGCCTCCAGCTTGGGGGTCCAGCACAGGAAGGGCGTGGATCTGCTGGAGCAAGTCCAGAGGAGGCCACGGAGATGACTGGAGAGATGGAGCAGCTCTGCTGTGAGGAAAGACTGAGAGAATTGGGATTGTTCAACCTGAAGAAGAGAAGCTTCAGGGGGACCTGATTACAGCCTTACACTATCTGAAGGGAGTCTGCAAGAAAGACGGAGAGAGAATATTTACAAGGGCCTGGAGTAACAGGACAAGGGGAAATGGCTTCACACTGACAGAGAGTAGATATAGATTAGATATTAGGAAGAAATTCTTCCCTGTGAGGGTGGGGAGGCCCTGGCACAGGTTGCCCAGAGAAGCTGTGGCTGCCTCATCCCTGGAAGTGTCCAAGGCCAGGTTGGATGGGGCTTGGAGCAACCTGGGCTAGTGGAAGGTGTTGGGATGAGGTGATCTCCACGGTCACTTCCAACTCAAACCATCTTGAGATTCTATGATTCTGATCTCTGGAATTTCTAATTTTTCCTGTCTTATCTCTTCATTATTTAAGAAAATGTGGTGGCAGTCTTGTTATCCTCTCTGCTTGGAAGACTGAAGCCTTCACTGGACACCAGTCCTCAAGAAGTGCCTCACACATTGTAACTGAGACCTTTCCAGTACAAAATGCATCATATCATATGAAGTCTTGTGACAGTGGGACTGCGCTAAGTCTGCCTGGGCACCACCTGAGACACACTGTTTATGCAGGTGACTGACCTTGTAACACAGGCTTTAGGCAATAAACACTCTCCTCCTGCCATGTGAATGGTGCTCATTTGGGAAAATGTCACCTCTGCTATATAAAGCATTGTTTTGGATCACTGCATTATTCTTAAGCCTGTCACCAGACTTTATAAATAATATAAGAGAAATTTCTTATACAAATATCTCTCTGAGCTTTTAACTTTACAGTTTCCAGATAATCCCTGGGATTATGTACAAATTAGACAGGACACACCTCCAGGGATGAGACAGGGATGAGGATGGGGGGTATATGGTCTCTGCAGCCACTCCCTCCTGTCCAGACAAACTGTCACTCAGGGTGTACCACTGAAAGAACTGGTGAGGCTGAGTCAGACCCCGCTGTCCCCTCTTGGCCATGCCAAGGCAGGGTACTTTGTGCTCAGCAGCCCAGAGCAGTGCTGGGCACAGAAGTGTCAGGGTTGTGCTCTTGACTGGCCCCATGCTCATGTGTGTTTCTGATGGCCCCATCCTGACAAAACCCATGTCACCTGGGTCACCATCCACCCCTGCGCTGGGCCAGTCTTGCTCACTCCTGGAGGAGAGCTCTGTGATGGCTCATGGAGCTGACTCAGACCTGTGCTCCTGCCCAGATGTCTGGGTCTGTCTCTGTCAGAAAAAATTTGCTCCCATGGAGCAAAAACCTCTGCTGAATGTCATCACCAGTCTTCACTCACTTCTCTGGACCTTTTAGCTGATGAGAACTGATTAACACAAGAATACTAATTAGGATAGGGCTAGGTGGCAAATACCCATTGCAGCAGCAACGAAGACTTTGCATGATGTGCTGGAGCTCAGCTCCTGTGCTCCAACCACCTACGAGAAGACCATGGTGGATTCCTCTTCTTGTGTGAGTTGCACGAGGAAAGCAGTTATAAATGAACCTATGAATCACAGAATCCCAGAATGGTTTAGGTTGGAAGGCACCTTAAAGGTCATCCAGTTCCACCCCCTGCCATGGGCAGGGACACCTTCCACTAGCCCAGGTTGCTCCAAGCCCCATCCAACCTGGCCTTGGACACTTGCAGGGATCCAGGGGCAGCCACAGCTTCTCTGGGCAACCTGTGCCAGGGCCTCGCCACCCTCACAGGGAAGAGTTTCTTTGCTCACAATCATTACACCATGCAGCTGATAAGAATTATTTTGAAACTTCTGTCTCCAAGGACCACAAACTCAATCCCAGATGAACTAAATATGCATATTGTGCTTTACTCCATGTCATTAATCAGTGTAAAAACCAACAAAAGCTGATATGGAAATACAGAAATGATGCTTTAGTATAAAATTTCAGGATTGTGAATAAAATAACACATTTCTAGAAAGGGGTTAAGTTTTACATACTTTCCACTAAAATCAATCTGGCTTACAAATAAAAAATTTCACAAAAACAGTTTTTTACTAACAGATGTAAAAAATGATGTTCTTTGTTGTCTCTAAATCATGCCCGGCTCTCCAAAGAGAAGCAGTCCCTCTGAACTGCTCCAAATGGAGGTGTAGATGCCATATCACGAACTCTGTGCGGGTGAGTGGGGCTCTGTAGGGTGTGTTGGTTTTGCTGACCCGTTGGATGTGTCCACTCATGTGCAAAGCTTGTGACATTATGCTGCCTTATTCTTCCAAAAAGGCACATTCCAAAATGTGTCCAAAAGGCACATTCTCAGGATGACTCCACTAAAAATTCTCTAATTCACCATTAGCTCTCAAATGCTTCAAACTGACAGAGAGTAGGTTTAGATTAGATATTGAGAAGAAACTCTCCCCTGTGAGGGTGGCAAGGCCCTGGCACAGGTTGCCCAGAGAAGCTGTGGCTGCCCCATCCCTGGAATTGTGCCAGGTCAGGTTGGACAGGGCTTGGAGCAACCTCTGCCCATAGCAGAGGATGGAACTGGATGACCTTTAAGGTCCCTCCCAACCAAACCATTCTATGGTTCTATGATTCTACGAAATGCTCCATTTCTTCAGAGGATACTGGGTTGGGAAGAAGACTTAACGCTGGTCTTGTCCACCTCTTGTCACAGGGTAAGATCAGCTCCACTTGGGTCATTCCTAACAGGCCTTTTCTTATTGTGATCTTAAATCCACTAGTGACAGGGCTCCTCTGACCTTTCCAAACACTATTTCCATTCCTTGTCATCCAGACAGCTGGATTTCCCTAATATCTGATCTGAAAAGTTACCTTAAACCGTGGGGCTTCTGATCCCATCTGCTCTGGGGAATAAACTTTGCTTTCCTTTCCTTCACAAAGATTTCTTCATCTCCTCCTTGGCTTGTCTTCTGTCCTGCCTAAACCCTCTGGTCATGACTGTTGGGACCAGTCTCCCTGATCTGCGGCAATTCTCCTTACTCCCTTTTAACACCCTCCAAATGACCCTTTGTTTTCTCAAAACACAGAAAAAATTATTCCAGCTAATACCTGAGCAATGGAGAGCAGGAGGAAGACTGTATTTTTTTACAAGTCATACCCCTGTGCATGACCTCAGAATGAAATGTGACTTTTTTTTGGCACTGCTATGTCCTGTTGACTCATTTTCTCCCTGGGAGACCTCCAAGCAACCTTCCTGTCAGCAGCTGAACCCTTCCTGTTCTTGTAGAACTGCATCCTGCTTTTTGTCTGCCCGTTTCTCTAATTCATGGAGAAATTTGGAGTTTGAATCCTGTCTTTCTGCCGACACATGGTATCTCAAAACTTAGTACTATCTAGGAAATGAAATAAGCCTACTATTTCTTACGTCATTTGGGTCATTAATGAAATGTGTAATAGTGCTGGAGTCAGGAGAGACCCCTGAGGAGCTCTTACCCATCCCAAAAATTAATGAAACTTTTTAATTAGAAACAGTGGATAGGGCAATAAATTCCAACTTTCTAGTGGTTTGAGCAGTCTGTCAGAAACAGAAGGCCCTTTTTCAGGCTTTGAGTGTCTGAATGATGAATTGATGGGGAGGAGGAAGGACCAGAGGCATTTTCCATGAACGAGGTACATGAACCTCTTCCTTAATTAAGTATTATCCCACAAGAGGCCTGGGTCCTGCCACCTTTTTGGGCATTACTTGCAGTTTTTGTATTAAATTGCCGTTCTTGGATTCTGCATATAGGAGGTATCTCTAGAATAGAGTTTTTCTTTAACATTCTGTTGTGTAGGCACCATCTTTTTTTCCTGAATGTACCTGTGGTTTGGACTCCTCCACATGCTCATGATAAGTGGTGCTGTCACTTTTTATGTCAATTAACAACAGTTTGAAAGTAACTTTAAGCTTAACCCTGACTGGCAGTTTAGTGTCCTTTTTGTCCCATCCAGTGTCTCAGACATCCCATGCAGAGCTCCCCTACTGCCTTTCCAACAGCTTCTTCACCATCCTGTGCAGATGGATTTGTTTCTTCTTTGCTCAGGATTTGGGAAGCATCTTTGGGCTCAGCTGATGGGTTAAGTTGGATACATTTATTTGGGAATCTCTTTCAAGGGTCTCTGTTTTCTGCAGTGGGTGCAGGGGCTGGAGAGCTCTGGCTGCTCTCCCAGGGGTGAGGGTGAGCTCTGGCCAACACCAGAACTGGAGCCCCCTCACCCCTCTGTGAGGAGTGAGGAGCCCAATGTAAACATCATCCCTGCATCCTCCTCCAAGTGTCATGTGATGTATCCCTGGTCCAGGGACTAATCACACCCCTGGTTCAGCCTGGGCAGAGGGGAAGGAGATGCCCACTCTCACCACCAGGCTCTTGCTGTGTGCAAGCTCCTGCCTTTTGGAAAGTGTTCCCTGGCAGCCCTAGGAATTTGCTTATTTGATTTTTTCCCCTCTCTCCAGCATGGACAAGGGCAACAGAGAGCCTGTTCAGCTTGAGCCTGTGTCTCCTAGGAACAAGCTAATTTTCCTCCAATTTTCCTAAGATAAGATGGCAAAGTTGATTGTAATTAGGTGGTGGTGCTCACCACTAATCCTGCAGGAGGATGTCACTGTGCAGGGCAAAAAACCACTGAGACTGGAAAAAAGGGGTGCAGACGCTGTGTGATGAGAGGAGATGGTCCAGGTGATGCTGCTAATGAGGCAGCACGTGGGCTGGGAGCACTGGCAGGACATGGCATTCATGGACCCTATCAAGGGTTCCAATTGTACAATTCAATTATTGAGTGTAGCTTTGCATAAGATTGACATGAATGACAGATGATGAGCAGTCATGAGGTTGTGATGAGCAGGTGTGCCAGGTCACAGCCACGCAGCTGTTTCTGCAAATGCACAATAATTCCTTGAAGTAAGTTATACAACATTGCAACAGGCAATGAAATTTGAGTCCCAAATGTAAACAGCGAGGACATAGCTGGGAATGATGCTGTTAGTATGGGGCAAGTGCCCAGGGCATTTTAACAAAACAATTTAAAGGGCAAAAAAGTGGAGCTTTTAGGTGTGTGTATTCCAGGTGTGTATGTCCAACGAGTTCTTAGGTGACCCCTGGGACTCATCAGTTCGTTGGACACTTCCAAATGGTTTAGCCCCCGGTGGACAGCAGATGCAGGACACCCCCATGCAGGGACTGTCCCTCAGCACATTCCCAGCCCAAGGCTTCCTCTCAAAGATGAAGGTGGTTATGGTTGACAGTTTTAAAGAACAGAGATGGACTTTAAATACTGTGGCAAAGCTCCCAAGGAGGAAATAGTGGCACCAGAGCTTCAGCCTTGGCCAGAAAGCAACATTCATGCCCTTCTACCACTCTGGCATTTGTCCAGGAGGTACGACCTGAGTTCAGTCTCATGGGAGCTGAAACACACCCCTCCTGCTCCCAACTCCTGCCTGGTGGGACATGTGAGCTCCAATCCCCCTTCCTTCCCAAGACAAGAGAGGCATTGAACATGATTTGTGTGAAAGTTTCAGAATATGAGAATTTTTTTTTTTATATGATACTGGTACACAAAGCCACTGACAATGAAAACAGCCAGGGCCAGATTTTGGGAAGGTCCAGTCTGGTCAGTATAGACATGCACTGTAGCATAGATTAGCCTTGTCAGGCTGTGAGCTCCTAGAGACAGACTCCTGAAGCATCTTGAAAGAATACAGCACCCAGACAGGAAGAAGCCAAAGGAGGGAAACTGAGCTCAGGAGAGGAAAAGCAGTCTGCAGCCCAGCTCCAGAATAAATCCAAAGGCATTTGTGCACCACAGCAGGGACAGAACTTTTCCTAGAATCGTCAGTTCACAGACTGGTTTGGGTTGGAAGGGACCTTAAAGCTCATCCAGTTCCACACCCTTCCTAATCTCTGTTCCAAACTCACCCCTCACAGCAGGCAGCTCTGATGGTGCTCTCCTCACCTGTCCCCTTCCCCTTCTACAGCAGCATCCCTGCTCCCCTCTGCCAGGAGCTTCCTTCCTGCAGCCCCGGGGCTCAGAGCCTGTCCCGTGTGTGGGATCACTCAGACACTCTGGGGGCTCTGCTGGGAGCCTGTCCCGTGTGTGGGATCACTCAGACACTCTGGGGGCTCTGCTGGGAGGGGTCTCACCCCTGCAAGAGCCAACAGATGGGCACTGGGGGATGCTGCTCCCTCTGGCCCCGTGCTGCCAGCAGAGCCTGGCTGATTTAGGGGAATGGCTGCCCATTTCAAACAGCCTCATGGCAAACATCAACTCTGCTTTTAAGCAGCAGCTGAAACAAAGGAAGGCAAGGAAGGGTCTTGCTGATCCCTGGTTGTAGTGAGGCTCTTCAGCGCACACAGGGTCCTGCTGGGCAGGATCTGCAGCAGTCTCTAAACACCAGCCTGTCTTCAGAGCATCGCTGCCAGATGCGTTGTTACTCTTCCACTACCTCTGTTAATTGGCTTTTCCCAGCCCTCTCTAGCCCCTTTCTTCCCGGTGATCGGCAGGGAACGGAGAGGCAAAGCTGACTGAACCTGACAAGATTTCTCCTTAAAAAAAAAAAAAGGGGAGAAAGCTTGCATTGGCTTCATCTAAGCCTTTTATTAAAGCCACCTGGGGAAAGAGCTGCCCTGTCAGACGGCTTTCAGTATTGAGAAAACATGAAAGAAGCCAACAGCTATAATCAGCTCAAGAAATTTATTGCATTTTTGACCCTGATATGGTTGTGCACTGCTCGAGATTTCTTTGAAGGTGTTGCAGGTTTATTGATTGTGAAAAATGTCAATGTGTCACATGGCCAATTAACTTGCCACTTCTTGCAATCAATACTCTAATTGTCTTCTCTTTAGAGAGGCCATTAATTTAATTAACCACCTCCTCCCCCCCAGACTTGTTTTCCCAACTAAAATATTTTAATAAATAGATGACCCAGGGCCTGTGTTTCTTTTGTGATGGGAGAGATGAAGGAGAGGAGCTTTCTTACAGAGATTCAACATCCATTTCTAAGGGCCTCTGGAGCTGTGTATCAGTTTACTGGGAACAAGAGAGCAGCAGGCGCTGAAGGTGCCTTTTTCCCTTTGTTGCCTACCTTATCCCAGCCTTATCCCAGCCTCTTCTCAGGCATTGGGATACAAATCCTCGCAGAAAAAAACCCGTGAGTGAGAGACCTGACCTCCTCAAGGCTGTGGATGGGGCTGAGACCAATAACCCTGGGAGGACATACTGGAAGTGAAATTCTCACTGTCACTTTGGTGGGTATTTTTTAGCCAATGCACCGAAGTTTCATAGAGCTGTTCGTGTGTTGAGGTTGTCAAGAGTTAATCTGGGCACTCTTGCTGTGGCTTTGTTTTTATTGGTACTTAAAAAATGGATATGGCGTGATTAGCCTGGGTTTAAAAACTGGCTAAGTGCTGGATCTCAGGATATAATTGTTGGCGCTCCATCTGCCCTCAGCGCAGTCGTTCCTAATTGGGTCCCACAGGTACCTCCCCAGGCTGTGGTGCTGCCTGGCACCTTTAGTGGGGATCTGGAAGAAAACAGAAAATCATTACTGATAAAGTTCGAGGATGACACTGAGAGACTGCTGAAGCAGTAAATAATGACAAGAGTAGGGTAATCAGGTGGTGGTGTTTATATCACTTAGTAAATTGGAGGTGATAAAACAGCCCCTGGTTTAATGCAGCTAAATGCCAGGTGATAAATGTGTGGAACCAGAAATACATGTTATGCTCTCAGGGTGGGGGAGAGGATGTGGCAGGAGCAATGTCTGTGGAAAGATCACAAGTTTGTAGTGGAAATCCATCAGGATTACAAGCTTCTTGTTTGCTGCCGTGATTAAGAGTGGAGGAGCAATATGCAGAGGTAGACCATCCTGGAGTTTCATTTCAAATAATGATGTAAAAAGAAATATTGAAAAATAACCTGAAGGTAATTGTTCTTGAGAATTTATTCTCCTCCTCTACTCCCCCCCCTTATTTTTGATTAGCCAAGGAAATAGTTAGTGTTCCAAAATCTGATACTTTGATAGCATTATTTGGGAGGATGAAGAGACTGGAAATCAAATCTTGGCTGGGGAACATTCCCTTTCACTTTATGGCCAGCTGTATTTAAATGCAAGATCAAAGATATTAAGTGGAAGGCAGCAGAGCTGTTTAAGCGGGGGCTGCTACCCTCAGGGAGCAGAGACGTAGGCAGAGGCATCCACACTTCCCCCTTGATCTCAACCTGTGGAGGGGAAACCCTTAGAAAGGGGATTAAGAGGGAGCAAACAACCCACTACCCCTCCTGTCAACAATAACCTCTTGAGAGAGAAGCTACAGGGAAACCAGCATCTTCTCTCTGGCCCAGCACCCAGTTAATTACTTAACCAAGTGAATCCAAGCCAGCAGGAGCTGCTGAATTTATCTTGCTGCTGGGGACCCACATCCAGGAGACCTGATTTCACCCCTTTGTAACCTTTGTGGCTCAAGCCAGAGATGGGCTCTGGTGTATCTTTGTCCCAGCTCAGGCTCTCACCCTCCAGGTTAGTGTGACCTCTGCCCAAAACCTGCTGGATACCCTTCCTCTCCCACGTCAGTGCTGGGACTTTCTGATCTCTCTGCTTTTTCTGCAGCTTGTGTGTCTCAGCCCCATCACTGGAAACCTCTGCTATCCCTGGGCCAGGAAGACTTGGGTGAGGCTGATCGTAGGAATGTGACTCTAGCTTTAGCTGTCTCCCACCTGCCGAAGTGCCCAGGAAATTCAGGGGTGCTCTGTAGGTGGGAGAATAGACCCTTTTGGTCATTCATTACCCTGCCCCAGCCCTTGTTTTCTGCCTTGGGCACTCGAGGACACCTGTGCTGGGGAGCCTGGAGCCCCTTCATCCGCCCCTGGAAGGACTCAGCTTGGGAAGCATTTTCTCAGCAAGTGCCCACGTGTGCTGCAGACACCTACAGCCCAGCTGCTGGCAGAGGAGGTTCTGCTTGGCTCTCTGCAGCACCAAGGGATTAGTGTGTCCCAGGAACTGGTGAGGCTTCAAGCTGTGCCCTTTGCAGCCTGTCAGGACCTGTAGCCCCACTGTGAGCTGGACCAGTGTGGTGCTGTGCTGCCAGGTGAGATGGTGTCTGCAGCCTGGGAGCAGTAGCACCTCAGCACAGCCCAGGGACAGCATCTCCCCTGTGCTCAGGGCTTGGCGAAGTGTCTGGATGTCACTTTGGGATGCTCAATCCTGCTTTGCACTCTTGGCTCACTCTGTACCATAGCAAAGATGATCTTGTGCTCAAGGACAGCTCTGCTATAAACCACTCCCCAGGTGGCACCATGAGCCCAAAAATGTGGCTCATCCTCACTGGGGTGACTGTCACTGTGATGGCAAGACAATCTTGTGGCACAGCTAACACTGCTCAAACACAAGGGAGTGGGCTCTGACTGCCACTGTTTATTTGCAGCCCCTTTTTGAGGGAGGCACCAGCAAGGGTAGAGGTGGGGGCAAGGTTGAGGGGTTGCAGCATCCTGTGGCTCCAAGGCACTTACGAATTTGCTCCTGGCCAAGGTAGCACTCATGAACTGGGTCTCATAGGCACTTGTGTGCAAAGGGGGAGCAGGAAAGGGTGGTGGAGCATCATCCTGGTAAGGCACAGGTCCTCTGCGTGGATGAAAACATTGAGATGACCATGTTGAACTGGAGAAGCAGTTGAAGAAGGCTTCTGAAGCATGTGGCTGAGGATGGCTTCATCAGCAGGTGGATGAAAGAGAGGAGCAGAGCAGTTCACAAGCAATTAATGCATCATTTCCAAGGCTTCCCTTAAACTAAAAGGCCATGAAGAAATGGCACCTGGAGTAAACCTTTTGTAAGCAACTTACTGCCTGTAGGAACTGTCCCAGAGCACCTCCAAAGGCTTCTACCTGCCTGCTCTGTTTCTAACAGATGCAATTATTTTGTTGGTCCCTTGAGTGATCTCTTGGGATAGATTCCACTGGGCTGGCAAAGGCAAAGCTGTAAAGATTTTACTGCCAGTCCCTGCATCTCAGAGCTGCCTCTGCTGTTAATAAGAATTCCACAGTATATCTCAAGTTGCCTGCTGCTGTCTGGGCTTCTGCTCTTAGTGCTCCTTTAAGTGTTCCAAGCTCAAAGGCTTGTCAGAGCTCAGGTAGCTCCTCAGGCCCTGGCCTGGCTCCATCCCTGGGGAGGGAGAAGTGGTCTCATGGTGTCTTCCCCACACCTGACCCAGTGCAGAGTCAAGCAATGGAACAGAGCAGGAAAGATACCGGATGGAGACCTTGAATTGCGCTCCCAACCAAACTCTGTGACCATCTCTGCTCCTCCACTACAGTGGTGACTGTGCAAACCCAAAATCCAGGCAAGTTCCAGCTGTGCCTGTACTGCAGACTGGGCAAGTCAGTTCAGTCCAGTGCCATCAGACATGGGATCCTGCATATTGTGCTGGTGGAGAATAGTGAAGGGATGAGACTGACAGAAGGAAAGCAGTTAGAGGATACTGCATCCAGTCAGGAGGAAAAGGCTTGTCCATGGTGCAGGGATGTGATGTCTTGATGTTGAGGAGAACATCATGAACACCCAGAGCATGCACAGAGAACCCGGGGCCAGAGAGAGTTGGAGTGAAGGTCAGTGTGACCTTTCTGATCCAGAGAGAGTTAGCAAGCTGTAGAAATCTCTGCCCTGTGGCACTTCATGCAGGCTTTGGGATGACATGTCAGTGGGAGAGGTGGGAAACCTGTACCTTTTCTTCCCCAACACAGAGCTTTGCTTCCCAGGCCTTTCCTTCCTGCCTTTCCTCAAGAGCTGAGTTTTCTCAGAAGAGAAGGGCTCTCTGATTTCTAAGGATTAACCCTCCTGAAGCCTTCTGAAGAGCTAGCAGGCATCACATGCTCTGTGCACGGCTGCTCCCAGCAGTGACTCATCGCCCCTGCCCACCTGGGGCTGTGGAGAATCTCGGCAGAAAGGTCACAGGAGCCTTTTGGGAGCCAAAGTTAGTTCTGTGTGTGTGTGTGGATAAGCATTCCCATGGCCATATGGTGCCAGATCTGCTGAATGGACATAACCACCGCATTTCTCTGCTTCCTCATAGCAGGGAAAGAGGAGGATTTCAGAGCTAAATGAGGTTGTCAGTCAACCTGAGGGGCTCCTTGGCTTCCTCACAAAAAAACCCCAGTGTCTGCTTTATGGAAGCCACGATATCTTTCTCCCGGAGGGGGAAAGTGTTACCCCTGTTCATTGCAAGGTGTTTGTGGTGAAGGGGGCTCTGGGCTGTAGCAGAGGGTGCATGGGAGCACAGGGCTGGCAGGAGCGCCTGACCCTTGGACCATCCAAACCACTCTTTCTGCCAAAGTATTAGATTAAAAGAAATGTAATATGCTCCTGGTGGGACAATTTGGGCCTTCAGGAGGGAGAGCAACTCTGTGTCTGCAGCAAGGGCTGTGCTGCTTTGGTACGGAGATGTGCCTGTCACTGCCCGTCCTCTGCCCCACCTATTCCTATTCAAACACATTAGAATATTCTCCACCTTGCAGGGGTTGGACGTGGCTATTTGAAGGGGGTACTGGGTATGAAGAGAGCACATGAACACTTTGAGTAGGCCCTGAGTGCCCATGGAGAAGAGTAGGATGTGAGAAACGCTCCAGCTTCCTGCCCATGTGGAGATGGGCACAGCTCGTCATTCGTAGACAAGCTCTCTGGTCTTGTTTCCAGAAAACAGCACAGTTGATTGTTACCCTCAAACTGGTTCTTGCTTCGTGTCAGTATCTCTTAGGCAGAATGCTTTAATTTAAAATGTGTAGTGTTGGTGAATCCCACCCAATCCTTAGTAAATTAGTTCCAAATCTCCGTGTTAAGACTTCCGTGCCCTATTGCTCGTTTCAGTGTGGCATCGCTTTGTATCTCGTTAGATCTTTACCGGTTTGAAGAGCTCTGGGCTATTGGATTTCTGCTCCCTGAGCAGGCAACTGCAGATAATGATCAAGTCACTCTTGACCTTCTCCCTGATGAATGAAGCAGAATGAGAGTCTGCGACCCATTTTCCCTCTGCACCTGATTCCCTCCTGCACCTTCTCCAGTTTATTGTGAGATTCTGGTGTGGGACTTGCTATTCCAGCAGTGGTACAGCCAGGGCTAAACTCAGAGGCTCAGACTCTTTCCTTGTACTCCATAATTTGGAGTAGTTATTTGTCTCTTTGACTTGATATACTGAAATCACTCTGAACAAGCTGACTGCCCCAACTTCTTCCTAACACGTGGCTCCCAAAGAATTACCCCCCCACCAAACCCTACACGCCCCCAATATTGTCAGTCTGAATTATTAATTCCTAAGTGGGTGCTTTCACATTTGGCCATTTTCACAGGCTCATTACCAGATTTTCCAGAGTGTTTTGGGGGTTAACCTGTCGTCTGCTGTGTTTACCCAGCCCTTCTGCTCAGTGTGCTAGCTGCACACCTTTGAAAGAATGACATCCAAGGCCAGGTTGGATGGGGCTTGGAGCAACCCGGGCTAGCTGAAGATGTCCCTGCCCATGGCTGGGGGTTGGAACAAGAGGAGCTTTAAGATTCCTTCCAGCCCAAACCATCCTGTGATTCTGTCATTCTATGATACTCTCTTTTTCAGGTTATTGTTAAAAAGATTAAGTTGTATGGCCAAGAGCCAGTCTCATTTTCAGCCCTCAAGAAACATTCCTCCCGTGTGATGCCATTTGTGCACATTTACATTTTAGACCCTGCCCAGGAGTCAGGCTGGAGCATGTTATGTTCTCTCTCCATTCATTTCAGAAATGTGGAGCAATTGTAGCTCCAAGGTGTCTTCTGATAATGCCATGGGACATGAAGGAATAACCTGAGCCCCATCCTGCTCTGACATGCATCTTCTGCTCTGTGCCTGGACTGTTGTCTCATGTGTCTACCAAGAGGGAAATATCATTTGGGAGCATGAGGCAATGGGAAGCGTTTGATCCTCAGTCTCTGTCTGAACATGTGATTCTGCCTCCAAACAAACAAGTGGGAGAAAAGTCTCATAATGAAATATTCAAATGCCTTCCGGGCTGAGAGCAAGGAGGGCTCCTGCCCCAGATCTCTACTCCTCTTAGGAGCTCACCATCAAAAGCAGAGCAGTCTTATATGTCATCAGGAAGAATGAAGGTCACGAGTGCAATCTCTCCCTCTCTGAGTGATGAACTCATGGGTTGTGTTCTGGTTTAAAGGGTGCCACTGTGAATCTGGGTGGGATTTACCTTTGGCTCCAAGCCTGCTAGCTAGTATTACAAGAAGATTAAGAAATTGTAATAGAAAAGATCCAAACACTCCTGCAACTTCCAAAAGCTGCCTCCCTTCTGAAAACAGCAGGGAATCCCTGCTCTTCCTCCCAAGCACCAACCCAGCCGTGTCTGCTAAGCAGGATGCATGGGGGGGCTGCCATCCTGGGTGACTCTTCAAGGCCAGGCTGGATGGGAGCCTGAGCAGCCTGGTCTAGTGGAAGGTGTCCCTGCCCGTGGCAGGGGGTGTACTGAGATGAGCTTTAAGGTCCCTTCCAACGCAAACCATTCTGCGATTCTGTGATTCTTTTGGCCTTGATCACAGCCCTGATCCTCAGCCATTGCTCTGATCTCATAACTTGCTTGCAAGTTGTCATATCTCATGTACCAACTTTCTGGGAGCCTGACACTCCTTCTACACCCATTAGCACAAACTGGAAAGATGTACTGAGGTCAGAAGAACAACAGCACCTCAACATAACACCTGCAGCAAGGAACTGCAAAGAGCTCTGTGCTTACCCCATCTGGTGGTGGAGGGTCCTGTTTGACACACTGAGCATCCCTGAACCACGATACCACAGTGAATATAGTGCTTAACTGAGTCCACAGAGAGGCACTCCAGGACATGGACACATCTCAGGGTACAGCCAGTTCCTCTCTCACGGAAAGAACCGCTTTCCTTCAAAAAGTCGAGGTTGGAATGCTTGCCCCTAAAATGTATTCCTTGTGAACATCTTCCTACAGGTGATCTGCATGGATCTAGTCTGGATTCCAAAGATGTTTATAGGCTACAATGACAGGCCAGTATGGAAGTGATGAGATCACAAGGATCCACCTCTTTTCCCTAGGATTGCCTTGATTTTTGATGGCCTTGGAGGTCTTTTCCAACTTCAGTGATTCTTTGATTCTATGATTCTGTGATTTGATCTGAGGACATGTCCTGTTCTTTCCTCCCCAATGTGAGTTATCATCTAGCTGAGACACTCTAGGCAAGATGCTGCCTCTACAACTCTTCCTGGGGTACCTGTGACCTGCCTGGTGCCTGTAGCTCAAAATGGAGCTGTTATGGGGCAATGCCTTGGATATTTGCTTTATTTTGACCATCCCTAGATCTGAATTGCATGTAGTTCCCTGCACCTTTTGAACCTGAGGCTGTTTGGACTTCTTTTTCTTCAGGAAATACAGGAAGACAGTGTCCCTGATAGACAGGGTTCAGAGCTCTGACCCCGAAGCTCCCAAAATGTGTGAAGATTTGCCCAAAAGAGTCGCAGAGAGCACTGTCAGGCATCAAAGTGAATTTTCTTGATCAGCCTGAAGACTCAGCAAATATCAAGGGATCAGCTGTTTTCCAGTGACTGAGTTTGATGATGAGGGTCAGCCTGGATTTGAGAGGAAATCCATCCCTGACCAGGGCTGACACTTCTGCAGGTGGTGGAGGAGGAGGAGATGGTGCTGCATAAGATCAGCCTTCAACTCAGGAAGTTCCTGAGAAGTTTGAAGCTTTTTGCGAGAGGAGGAGGGTTTCAGCAAAGTGTCAAGAGAACATGAGATCATATCATTGCGCTTATTTATATCCCAAACCCGGCATCTGTTGCGCCTGAGCTCGCTGCAGTCCTCAGCATTAAACATTTCATTAGCCCACAGCCCCTCTGGCAGTGCTCACACCCGCACACAGGCTGTTTAGCAGCCAATCCATCCATTTAATTTCTCATTAAACTTTAGATGTAATGAATTTTTTAGTGGTCAAGTGAATAAAGTAGTTAAAATAAAAAATGGCTGGATAGCATAGGTTTGGCCTTTGCTATTTTCAGCCTCTAACGATGCTGTGGTGAAGCCAAGAAGTGCCTGGGCTTGTTTGCTGGGTGAGCAGGTCGCTTCTGGGGGAGGTTCTTTGGAAATACCATCCTTCCAGTGTGAGCCGGAGGCTTTGATCCGAGGAGGGGAAGCCAGGGAATAGTCAGTCCTATCAACAAACATTTCAAGGAAGAAAATATTTGGAATCTTTAAAGGGCCAGCTTTCCCTTTTTTTCAAGACTGCAGTTTTTTAAAGAAATTATGCTGAAAATAGATCGCCACCATCCACCTTCAGCAGAGCTGACAGATCGTCAGATGATCAACAGCTGCTACACTTTTAATTAGCTGAAAAACAATGTTTCTGAGGGTCCCAGAGAGAAGGGTGTGTGTGTCTGTGCACAGAAACTGTGGGGTGCCCACTCACAGTGCCGCTCTGTCCATCTGCAGGGATCCTGCATTCAGACAGATGCCTCAGCACCAGGATGGATGTGTCCTTGCTGGCTTTTACAGACGCCACGGCACAGATGAGAGGCCCCTGTCATGGCCGTGCCTTTGCTTTTGGCAGGAGACTCTCTGTGGGATCCACTTCCATGAGCTCTCCTAGCAATCTGGAGCTGAGCCTGGAAGTGGCTCTGCCTTCTTTGATGGGGACACTGGAGGGGCAGCTTTGGATACTGCAGAGCAGCACTGTGGGGATGAACCGTCATCCTCCTGGGATGCACGGCCTGACCCAGCCTCGATGCTCTGCCAGGACAGTGGCAGTGAGTTTGGGGTCCAGGTCTAGAAGGAAACATCTTCATGCAGGTATCTACATGCAAGTGGCTCCATGTGAGGTGGGTATCTGAGTCCCACTCTGCTCAGTGGGGTCTGGAGGGCAATTCAGAGCTGTATTGCTTTCACTGAATCCAGCTCTGCAGTGCCTCAAGGTCCTTCTCCAGGTCCTTCCTACCACCCTGTGGTACTGATTGCCAACCTGACTCTCATCCCTGTCTGGCACTGGAGGTCACAGTCTCCAGCTGGGCTTGGGAAGGTGTGATACGATCAAGGATATACCAAAGCAGCCAGAAGTAAAGGAGCAGCAGAAGGAAGAAGAGGCCTGGAGGCTTGGCCATGAGAAGGTGGGAGCAGAGACAGCAGATCAAGGAGCACAAACATGAGCTAGGAACCTGGGCATGTGCTAGAGGAGAGAAACTCCATGCAGAGGACATTGGTGGACTGTTAGAGCCTAGAAGGGCTGGAGGGAAAGACGAAGTGGCAGCAGAAAGAGTGAAAACCATCCCTCCTTGGGGAAAGACCCAGACACTTGGGTTCTGGGGATGCAACTTCATGGAGAAGGCAAGCAAACATTGAAGGTAGGGAAGAGAAGCTGATGATGGAGAGGATGGGAAGATCAGAGCACATGTGGAGGCAGGAGGTGGAAATCTGCAGGAGGAGTCGGGATGAAGGAGGCGTCGCCCTGCAAAGGTGGAGGAGAGCTCTGGGTGCTTATGAGAGTAAATGAAGTACAGAGAAGATCTCCGAGTATCTCTCCCTTTTGTTGTACTCTCTCAACTTCTCTTTCCATTTGCCTTTGATGAGTCTTTTTTTATGAATAAGAACATAACCCGAAGTTGTACTACCAAGGAAGAGAAAAAAAAGTGTGTTAACAAGTTTCCAGCTTCAGAGAAGAGGCTCACACGTATTCAGCTGGGATGGGAAGGAATCACTGAGTCCTGATGATAAACGTTTGCACAGTGTGATGTATGCTGGGTGTTGGATGCATGATATGAGTCACTTCTGGGAGCCAGAACTGCTGCACTGCTGGTTTCTTAAAAATCCCTGAGTTATGGTATTTATTATCATTTCTTCCATGGTTTGTCTTCAAGAGCCAGGATATCTAGAGGCGTAAGCAGCAGCAGCCTGGTTATTCCATACTGCAGATATTAGGGATGGTTCACATCAAACAGATTTCACCATGAAAATACAGGGCCTCCAGTCCAGCCCTAGAAAAATCACTAGATTTTTGGTGCAGAACCCATTTACATTCACAGAATACAACTTCTGTTTGGCAGTTCTTTATCTTAATTTTTTTCACTGCAAAAGATTTCAAAGTTATCTTCCTTCCAAAGTCATATTCTGCAATTTAAGAAAGATCTGAAGCCATTGGAGAGTGTCCAAAGGAGGGTACAAAGATGGGGAAGGGCCTTGATTTGAAGGTGTGTGAGGACACTGAGGGCACTTGGTGTGTTGAGCTGGAGCAGAGGAGACTGAGGGGAGACCTCAGTGCAGTTCCAAGTGCCTGGGCAGGGGCAGAGGAGGGGCAGGGACTGAGCTCTGCTCTGGGGGGACAAGGGACAGCAGCCAGGGAATGGCTGGAGCTGTGCCAGGGCAGGCTCAGGTTGGATCTCAGGCAAAGCTTCTTCCCCCACAGGCCGGTTGGGCACTGCCCAGGCTCCCCAGGGCAGTGGGCACAGCCCCAAGGCTGCCAGAGCTGCAGGAGGGTTTGGCTGATGCTCTGGGCCACAGGGGTGACTCTTGGGGATGGGGTTGTGCAGAGCCAGGGGTTGGACTGGATGATCCTTGTGGGTCCCTTCCAACTCAGCATATTCTGGGATTCAAGAAGCTTTCGGCTCCCAGCAGGTGAGGTAGGACGTGGGTGTGTGCGATGCCTCCAGGGCCATCTCCCAGTGTCCCAGGGTGTGACTGTGGGCCCAGATTGTGTCCTCTTTCCAGCACTGCCAGTTTGATAATTTACAGGAGCACAGATCTTCATTCTGCAAGTGAAGAGCTTAATAAATAAGTAATAGAGATGGGAGAGGAATGAATTATCCATTGGCTCCAGAGAAGCTGCAGTGATGGAGTGGAGGATGTCACCTGCCCAGGCCCGGCCACCCCAGGGCTGCCTCCACAGGTGATCCCAACAACTGGATGCACAAAGGGACTCTCCTTCATCAATCTCTGAGCTCAAGCCCAGGAAGCCCTGGTACATAGAAAAGAGAAAACATCAAAAGGACACTTTGACACATGCTTAACATTTTATATATTTTGTGTAAAATAGCAAAAAGGTCGATTTTAAAATATTCATCTCCTGGGAAGGCAGCCAGGTGGATAAAAGGCTCCCAGTCTGCAGGGAATGGTGGAGGAGATGGGGCTGATGTGTTTCTGCTTTGACTGGGATGGGAGACAGCAGGCGATTTCTAAGAGCACCCAGGGTGTCCTGCAGGTGCTGAGGGGAGCTGGGAAAGAGCCCCCAGGCTCTCCCTCCCAAAGCCAGGCACATTTGGTAACTTCAGCCAGCACTGCTTAAGAGGCAACAATGCCACCTCCCAGAATTCAGTCACAAGCCTTGTTGTGGGTGATATTCTTGTCAGGGTGCCAGTGCCTGGAGTCCTGCTGTGAAGTGCAGTTCTCAGGTTTGATTTTCCAGAGAAACTTTTTAAGCCTCTGGCCTTGGAGAGGTCAGAAATTGCTGTCACAGCACAACTTGAAGGTTTGGACAATGGGGGATAACACATTGGGTTTTTGGTTATGTTTGTTTGCTTTATTTTTAGTACTCTGTTGCTAAGCCAGGCCCAAAACTCAGGGAAGGGGGAAGGACTGAATGTTTTTGTTTTCATGTTGGGTCCAGTGATGCAGATATCCAGAGGCTGGAGGGGCTGCAGCACAGCTCCTCACTGAAAGCACAGCTGAGAGCTCGGCTGCTTATGCCCCACAGACCAGCCTGTATCTCTTCTTCCTCCATGTGCATCAACATCAGACACACAGCAGAGCAGGACAAAACCTATTCATAAACCCCAAATACATCCTTTCATTCCACCGTTCAATATCCACCTTCCATACCACAGGTGAGCCAGCCTCTCCTGGGTTATATATCTGTATCTATTTCTACATCTCTCATCTGTCTATATCTTTATTTTGGCAGAGTTTGCTGTACTCCCTGTTCCAGACCAGACCAGAGGGTTTTCTCTCCACATGCTTCTCCCCCCTCTCAAAGAGCCAGAAAGCACCCTGGGTTATGAGAGGTACCAAGCTATGAAAGTCTAGATTAGCTGTCATTTTCCCTGTTCTTCCAATAAACCAGACATTTAGGGTTAAATGGGTAAAACTACCTCTTCTACTGGGCAGTGGTTCACAGAAGTGTGTCTCCACTCTGTCCACAGAGACACGGTGTCCATAGGGTGACAGCTCTCCTCCCTCCTTTGCTGACCAGGAACCCCCAAAATTCCCCTGCTGGCTCAATTGACAACCCACTTTTTCCACTCCCTTGCCATGTCTCTTCCCTGTCCAGCTCTGCCATGCCTTATCCCAGCAGATTGACCCTTCCCCTTTCAGCAGTGCCCAGGACATCAAAACCCTTCACACAGAGAGACCTGGGAGATGTGTGTGGGAGGATTCTGCTCCTCTGCCCTGCCCAGATGAGACCCCTCCAGAGAACAGCAGGTCTGGGGTCTCCAATACAGGAAGGACATGGACCTGTTGGAGGAAGGACATGGACCTGTTGGAGCAAGTCCAGAGAAGGTGTATTGGGCTGAGATGGATGGCTGGATGGCCACGGTCAACCCACCACAGGAGGCCAGCAAGATGATTAGAGGGATGGAGCCCCTCTCCTATGAGGGCCTGAGAGAACTGGGATTGTTCAGCCTGGAAAAGAGAAGGCTTCAGGGTGACGTAATCGTGGCCTTCCAGTAACTGAAGGGAGCCTGCAAGAAAGATGGAGAGAGATGGAGTGACAGGACAAGGGGGAATGGCTTCCCACTGCCAGAGGGCAGGGTTAGATGGGATACTGGGGAGAAATTCTTCCCTGTGAGGGTGGGGAGGCCCTGGCACAGGTTGCCCAGAGAAGCTGTGGCTGCCCCTGGATCCCTGGAAGTGTCCAAGGCCAGGTTGGACGGGGCTTGGAGCAACCTGGGCTGGTGGAAGGTGTCCCTGCCCATGGCAGGGGTGGGAATGAGATGAGCTTTGAGGTCCCTTCCAACTCAACTCAATGTGTGATTCTGTGATTCTGTGCAGTCACAGAAACCAGAGGTGTTGACCTGCAGTTGGTGCCAGGTGGGCAGCACTGACCCCTGAGGCACAAGGGTGACCTCAGGGACGGGCTACAGGAGGACAGTGCCACAGAGGGAAGTGTGTTGTGGGGTTCTCTCCTTACAAGGAATGCTTTCAGGATTTAACTTAATCCACTTCCTTGATTAAGCTACTGCAAACTAAAGTCATTCTACTTTGTGAGTCCCCATTTAAGGCACAGTGTGCTTTACCTAATCTCTGCCCTTCAGGGCTGTTCTTATTTTTCCTTTATTTTCTGGAGTCTGTCTGCATGTGCCTGCTCTCAAGGAGGGGTTCATGCAAAGCACCCCCTTTCCCATGTAGGTGGTTGGTAAAGAGACTCTTGGTCTCTGTATGGAGGGGGGGCAGAACAAGGGGTTTTGCCTCTCACAGTGCTCTCCAACCTCTCCATGCCAAGGCATCTGCCAGGAGCTTCTTGTGGAAGCAGACTGGCCTTAGCCAGGAGAGAGAGAAGTCTCCTGCTCCTTTCAAAGGAAAAGTCCCTTCTAGCCAAAAATGGCAGTGAAAATTGGGGGGAAAAAAAAAAGAAGAAAAAAAAAAGTTCTTTATTTGAAGGATTCTTCCCATGTGTGAAGTTTTGCCCCAGACAATAACAACTCCTTCCCCTCCAAAACAAAACAGACAACGAACTCTCAGCCAGGGGAAACCTCCCAGGTGCAATTTGGTGTTCGGGGCTGCTGTGCTTCACATCTCAGTTTGTGTTTGCAATTTGTCTACCCCAGACTTGTGTTCCCCCAATGCACAGTGAGAGGCCATATCCATAACAGAGGTATTTTCCTCTGCAGCATCTAACAGGGCACATGCACAAAGTCCTCTTCCCTGCACTATCTACACCTTCTTATCCCTTCCCAAAAGCTGCTGCCACACTCTTCTGCAGAAAGGTGTAGGAAAGCAGCACTCTGCCCCTGCAAGGGAGACTTCCACAAAGAGCAACCCAGCGAGGCTCCCTGTGCAGAGAGGAAGTGCTCCTACAAGTCTTGTTTTCTAGCTCAAAGAAGGCTCATGAAGGGGTACCAAGTGCAGGACACATCTGCAGCAACTGCCCTTGTCCAGGGAGAGCACTGGGCTGAAGAAACCTCACGGACTGACCCACACAGAGTGGGCACAGCAAGGCTCTGCAGCAAGGATCACACAAACAGCTTCTCCGGGAAAACAGGAACACAGTATGCCAACAGCCAGTGAGACAGTGAGGCTGGGGCATGTGGAAGTTGAGCACGTCCTAGAGGAAGGTGATGTGGAGGAACCTCATGGACATGAGGCAGCGTATGTGCTCAGAACACCAGGGGAGCAGAATATCCCAGAAAAGGGTGCTCTGACCATCTCCTGGCTTCCTCCAGCTGCTATCAGGTCTTTTGACACCCACACTGGCCTTATCCATGTCCTATCACAGCTTCTGCTGCTTCCCCTGGACCCTAGTGACGACTCCTCTGGTCTCTGTCTTCTCTGGCTATTCTGGTTGGAGAGCTTCACTCTCAGCTGGGAAGGATCCTCCTGCTTCTTTGCTGATTCAGATCTGTCTGGTCCAGCTGCAGTGGGGATGCAGCGAGGATGTCTGGCCATGAGAGACCAGAAATGCTGGAGGATGGGTTTGCAGGGGTTGCTCTGTGCACATATGAGTGCAGGAACATGACTGCTTTCTCAAGGCTGGGGTGTCTCTCTGGTGAAGGTTTTGAGGTGGAGCTGCTCACTGGAGGTACAGGAGAAGCAGGGGGACATGGCCAGAGTCTGGGGCAGCACTGGGACAACTACAGCAGCACCTCTGTTTAGTCAGAAGAATAACATCTCATTTTTCACAACATTTCCATTCTCATTCTCTGTTTTGTTTCCAGTGATAAATGTGAAAGCACAAATAGAAAATTTCCCATGGAGATTTCTGGTTTTGACAAAAGATCAATTTTCCGTTGTGCAGATATTTTAAACAAATATTTCTGTCTGCTGTAGGAGGAACCACTCACACTGAGGGGAGGGAGGAGCTTTACTTGGGTTTGTGACAGAAAACATCTGCCTTGAGCTTCCTGGGCAGCTGAGATGTCTCACCCTTCTTTTGTGTCCAACCCTTTTCCTTAATGGTAGAGAAAGATGAGGGTGGATTCACCCAAGAGAGGTGTCCTGAACATGGCAGGTCACACAGAATAACACAGAATATGCTGAGTTGGAAGGGACCCACAAGGATCATCCAGTCCAACTCCTGGCCCTGCACAGGCCCAGCCCCAAGAGTCACCCCTGTGGCCCAGAGCATCAGCCAAACCCTCCTGCAGCTCTGGCAGCCTTGGGGCTGTGCCCACTGCCCTGGGGAGCCTGGGCAGTGCCCAAAGAGCCTGTGGGGGAAGAAGATTTGCCTGAGATCCAACCTGAGCCTGCCCTGACATAGCTCCAGCCATTCCCTGGCTGCTGTCCCTGGTCCCCCCAGAGCAGAGCTCAGTCCCTGCCCCTCCTCTGCCCCTGCCCAGGCAGTTGGAACTGCACTGAGGTCTCCCCTCAGTCTCCTCTGCTCCAGCTCAACACACCAAGTGCCCTCAGTGTCCTCACACGCCTTCAAATCAAGGCCCTTCCCATCTTTGTTGTCTCCTTTGGACACTCTCTAATGGTTCAATCCCTTCCTTCCATTGTGTCCCCCCAAACTGCCCCAATGTTGAGGTGAGGCTGCCCCAGGGCAGAGCAGAGTGGGACAATCCCCTCCCTGATGCCCCAGGACAGGGATGTCCCTCCTGGCTGCCAGGGCACTGCTGACTCAGGGACAACTGCTGAAGCTCTACCCCACAAGGATGCCAGGTTAACTAGTGCCCTTGTGTACTTCTGAAAGCTCCAGAACAGATGTGTCCTGCTGTGAGCGTGCACTCAGCCCCCTTGTCCCAACCAGCAGCAGTTTGGTACAGATTCCAAAGGAGAAAAAGGCCTGAGCAGTAGCTGAGCCAAGAACTCCTTTAGGAAACCCATAAAAAGGATCAGAGTGACCCAGGGAGCTTTGATGCACATGAGCTTGGAGCAGAAATCACACACTGGTCACCCACCAGGACCCCCAGGGCCCTTTCCTGGCTCTGCTTTCCAGCCTCTCATTCCCGATCTGTCTGTCCATCCAGAGTTGCCCCATCCCAGGGGCAGAATCCAGTCCTTCATTGTTGAACTTCCCATGATTGATGATTCCCAGCCCTCTGACCTGTCCAGGTCTCTCTGCAGGCCCTCCCTGCCTTCCAGGGACTCAGCAGCTCCTCCCAGTTTTGGATTGTCTCTAAATTTCTGGAAAATTTTTTTTGGACTTGATGGTCTTAGAGGTCTCTTTCAACCTTAATGTTTCTCTGATTCTGTGGTAAGGGAAAACAGGGTGTCCTGGTTAGGGCAGCTGGGACCGATTCATCACTGGATGGGTGTAGCCCAGAACTGTGTATTCTATAGCTTTCCATGCCATTTTCCCAGAAACTGTTGTCAGTAGAGGCCTGCGAGGTGGGGGGGGGATGTTCCTGAGCACCCTCATACCCTTTTATGGAATGAGTATCCTCATACCCTTTTATGGAATTCCCTACTCTGAGGGAAGGACTAAACACCCTTTTATGGAATTCCCCGCTCTGAGGGGAAGACTAAAAATTCCTGCCTGAACTGGAGAGTATATAAATCTGGAGTTTTGGAACCTTTGTACCACTCGTGGGATCCAGAGGAGGACTGCAGCTCACCGCTCTCAACCAGACTGCAGCTCACTGCTCTCAACCAGACTGAGACCACCACCCTCAACTGGACTGCAATCACCACTGTTGGCCGGGCTGCAGCAGCTCTGCCACCAGCAGGTTTTTCCCCTCTCCCTTTGCTTTGGACTCAAGGGGGGGCCCAGGTAGCACCGCTCTGTTTGTGCCCCAGGGTACTGGGTTGTACTTTTGGGCTTTGTGGGTTAGGGCCGGTTGCTTGTCCGTGTGGTCGTACTTATTGTATTATTTTATTAAATTGTTATTCTGACTTGTAATCTCTCTTTTGAGTTGGGTTGGTTTCCTCTGCTGGTTAACTTTTAAACCAGTACACAGGGCCAGTCACCAGATCACAGTGTCTGGTGTCAGGATAGTGCCATAGGATGAATCCCATCCCAAGGGCACCTACAAAAGGGGTAATACGGGGTAGCAACAGGACTGTGCTATTCCTTCTCTGAGCAACAGTGTTTGCCTGGTTGGCTTGTTCCTTACGTGGTTTGCTCCTCTGGGGGGAGGTTGAAATGGTTAAATGGACCCTGTAGGAGAGAGAAAATCACTCCTGTCCCGAGATCAGGGAGAGACATTTCTGACCTGTAAGGCAAGAGAAAGAGCATAAAGAAGCCACAGAAGGGTACCAGGATGTTGAGATAAACAGTCAGACCTCCAGAGAGCCAGAAACGGAACTGCCCAGGGATAAAAATTCCAGGAATTAAATTTCCCAGGACTGTGCAGAGTCTGCTGCAACTCAGAAAGCCGCTGAATTGAGTGAAAGGAAGGCTGGAAGCAGGGACCTGCTTGCAAGGGCTCTGTAGGCAGGGCAGAGCTGTTAATGAGCCTTTTCATGTCTATTCTATCTGATCTAATTCTATTCTGTCACTTTGATTTTTCCTTCTGTGTAAAGTTAATGCAGGTTATAAATAATACCTGTCTCTTGAACTGACTGATCTTCTTTGGGGAGCTCATTTGGGGAAAAAGGTAAGGCAGAGACACCTCAAAGCTGTGTCTAAATTGGGGTCCCTTATCAACAGCACACGCAGCATCACGCACGAACCAGGGCTGGTTTTCAGGCTGTGAACAAGAAAGGGTTGAGAACAGATTTGCAAAGGCATGGGAAACCTTTGCAGGATGGGAGGTTAAAGGTCATTTTGCCTACTCTGTCTTTTAGTGGAGCCTGGGGTGCTGCTTATGCTGTTCTTTCAGGTCCTGTGTGGGAGAAGGTTTCTAACATTGTAAAGATTTTTCAGTCTTTTGGACAAGGGCAGGATACTGCTGAGAAGCAACAGTCAGTAAAATCAAAATGTAGAGGAGCTCTCAGAGGGGGAGACACTGGTTGCAGGTGGAAAGCTCCTCAAATCTTAAAAAACCTCCTTCCAGCTAAAGCTGGTGCCCAAGTGAGTGGGTGCCATTCTCCACCAAACTGAACTCTGGAATAGTGTGTGGAAGCTTTGACTGAAGGCAGAGCCATCAGGGCTGTGTAGTTGGGAGATGCTGTTCCACCTAAATCATCTCTGCTTCTGAACATTTTCTCTCTTTTGCCACCTGCTCTTGTTCCCCAGCTGAGTCCTGCATGGACTCTGCCTGATTTGGACACTGTGGCTCTCAGCCACAGGCTGGCTCAAAGCTGAGGGCTCAACCCCAGCCAAGCATGCAGTGCAGGTTTAGCCTGGGAGATCCCACACAATGGTCCTTTGTGATGGATGAAAAGACAGAATGGGAGAGATATGTGGCCTGGAAAAGCATTAATGGAATCTGAATGGACTTTTTACTCACTGAATAATCCACCCAGCAGACTGGCAGTTTTTCCCCAGTTTACTGTTGTGTGCTTATGAACCCTTGTACACCCCGGTTTATTGTCAAAATTTATAGATCCTGCTGTACCTCCATATTGTCCCCATTTCTCCCTCAGGCTTCCCCTTTGAAAGCTGTTTATCTCTTCTTCTCCCCTGTTTTCCCGTGCCTCTGTTACTGATTAGCTGTAGCTATCACAGTGCAGAGAGAGCTACCATTAGCCAGCTCCCTCTGATACCCGGGAGTTCTACCCATCTTTCCCCTGTCCCCCTATCACATCTTTCCCTGAGCTGTCAATCTCTTGCACCTCCCCGGCTTAGCATCCACCCCTCAAACCGCGGTTTTTTAAACCCTTGTTTCCCTTGAATAAACTGGCATTGCAGCACGAGACCTCAGCTGCGTCCGAACCCTAATTGCAGTGCTCGGTCCAATTTCCCCTATCCCAGCGGATCGTGGCAGTCCTTCTGTCCCCAGAAGCCATGAATTAGTGACCAAACCTCCACTTTGGTGCCCACTGGTCCTCTTGGTCTTCATCTCTCAGACGGTGACCCCAAGCTGCACGAGGTGGTCATGGCAGCTTGTGCTCACAGGAACCTGCTCTCGCTCCGGCAGAAGCTGTGCAAAGTCCAGCAGTGTCTGACCATGGTCTGTGTTCAGCACATGGCCAGCAGGTCAGTGAAGCCTCCTGCTTCCAAGGACTCTCACTGAGAATGAGGGGAAATCTTGCTCTGTGCATTTACTACATGGCTGGTTTTTTGTTTCTGCAGAGGAAAGCTGGAGAGTACCTCTCTACCTGTACACAGAACCACAGAATCACAAGATGGTTTGGGTTGGAAGGGACCTTAAAGATCATCTCATTCCCACCCCTGCCATGGGCAGGGACACCTTCCACCGGCCCAGGTTGCTCAAGCCCCGTCCAACCTGGCCTTGGACACTTCCAGGGATCCAGGGGCAGCCACAGCTTCTCTGGGCAACCTGTGCCAGGGCCTCCCCACCCTCACAGGGAAGAATTTCTTCCCAATATCCACTCTAAATCTACGATCTTTCAGCTGTTGTCTCTGTCTCTGCTTCCACTGACAGTTAATCAGCACAGATCTTCTCTATCCTCTGCTCCTCTCATTGGCCATAAAAGTGTTTCGCTGATCAACCAGATGCTGCAAAGCCAGAGAAGGAAGGTCCTCTCTGAGTATTTGGCTTGATATAAACAGTGCTGGTGCTGAAGAGGAGTCATGT
This sequence comes from Chiroxiphia lanceolata, assembly GCF_009829145.1. Lineage (NCBI taxonomy): Eukaryota > Metazoa > Chordata > Aves > Passeriformes > Pipridae > Chiroxiphia > Chiroxiphia lanceolata. The sequence continues at coordinate 607,891 of NC_045654.1, forward strand.
GATGAGTGCTCATGGAAGCCTCCCCCAATGGGAGCTGGTGTGCACAGCTGTGTGTGCACTGGCCGATGGGCGTGGGGTTAGTGGGAATTGAAACTTAATTTAATTCACTCAATCAGTTTGTGGGGTTGGTTCCCTGTATCTGTCCCCTTCCTCTGGGCTAGAGCAGGCTCCTGGAAGCTGGATAAGGCTGTGTGGGGGCAGGAGCCCCGAGGGACGTGCCTTGCACAGAGGGTGCAACCTAAAATCCAAGGTTTGTACAGGGAGAGCAGCACATTGCTGGGCTGCAAAGGTTGGTAGAGGGTTGTATGTCAGAACGTGGCCCTGGTCCCACTGATGACAGGTCTAGGAGCATCCATAAGTAGGGTGGATCCTGGATGGTTGATCCTGAAGAAATTCATCTAAGTGAAGGAACATTTATCTTTTCAACCTGGTGCCTGGGCACTGAGGACTCAGCACCCGGGCACACCATGAGAGCCAGGGTTTGGAGTTTAACTCGACAAGAAACACGTGAAGTCTTTGATGTTTAATAATCTGCTAAATTAGCCTGTGTGTTTTCACAGAATCACAGAATAGTTAAGGTTAGAAAAGCCCTCTAAGAACACTGAGTCCAACCATCACCCCAGCACCACCACCATGTTCACCTCTAAGCCATGTTCCCAAGTGGCACATCACCCAGCTTTTGAACACTTCCAGGGATGATGACTCCACCACTGCCCTGGGCAGCCTGTGCCAATACTTGCCAACCATTTCTGGGCAGAAATTTTCCCTTATATCCAATCTAAACCTCCCCCGGTGCAATTTGAGGCCATTTCCTTTTGTCCTGTGACTTATTAGCAGGGAGAAGAGACAGGGCCCCACCACACTTTTAGGGGCATACATCTGGTAACAGGCTCTTGAGAGAAAAACACACCTGCATGGGGTCAGCAGTTAGTTTGGACAGGACCATACCCAGTGCTTCTTCCAGGTCTCTCAATCAGCCCATGGAAAAACAGAGGTACAGCTGAGGATGTTCTCACTGAAGGCTAAAAATTCACTGAGAAGAACAGCAGCTACACCCCAGAGATATCACCTGAGCTTCTCAGGTCTGAGTTAAATCTGGAGGTGTGAAGAAGAGCCTTCACAATAACGTGGGCTTTGGTGAAGTTGAGTAGAACAAAGCAGAGGAGCCAGGCAGGGGATCAAATCCATCTGAGGTCTCTTGGCAAGAAGCAGTGGAGTGCATGAGCTTTTGGCAGATTTAGGGTGAATGCCTGGATGGAAGTGACCTCTTGGCAGCTCTGCCCATGGCAGTGGGTCTCATGCTGGTAAGCTGCCTCTGGACAAGCTCCTGGGTTAGACTCCTGCTTCAAACCTCCTGACTTGGGTGGCCTGAGCCACTCCCAGTCCCCTCTCAGCACTGCTGTCTTTTTGGAGGAGATGCTTTGAGCCATTTTAAGAAAAATCCATTTAATGCCCTCAGTGCTCTGGATCTGCTCTGAGCAGGTGAAGGAGCTCTGCTGGTCTCTGCTTTCTTACCACGATACTACAAATGGCCCTGTACTCACTGAGCTGTGCTGAGCTGTCCCTCCCTGTCCCTTGCTGGAATTCCCAAGGGTTTATTTGCTGCTCCCCTGGCAGTGTTGTACAAGTGCTATCTCTCATTTCTCTGCTGCCTTGGCACTCCAGAGCTCACAAGGACTGGCTGAGGACTTGTGCTCCTTCTCTGCAGTCGGATCAGGCTGTGAAACGTTAATTTGCTGCCCTGCAGTTCTTGCAGCCTCTCCCCTTCCCTGCTTGGCTGCTGCTCCCTCCTCTTGGCTGTCTGCTGAGTTGGAGGATTTTTTTCCCCAACTGTCCTCGCCTTAATTTACAGGGGCAGTTTGCATTTTATTATTTCCTGCACATACTTCAGAGGTTTCTCATGCATTTATCTTTCCTCTCTTGGGCTCCTCACTTCCTTCCATTCATCTGCAGGGCTCTGTCCTGTGCAGCCCTGTTCCAGCTCATTTCCAAACAGTTTGCTGTCTCTCTGCCTATGAAAAGCTTCTTCCTGTGTCTGAAGTCTGGACCACCTGGAGGCTCTCAGCAGGTGACCTGATTTACTACTTCAGACCTTTCCACTATTTAAATCCACAGACAGCAGCTGCTTCTATTCTTAGCTCTGACCTGTGCTCCTTATCCATTCCTGCCTCAAGTGCTTTGTGGTTGGGCTTTTTTGTTTGTTTTGTTTGCTTGTTTGGGGTTTTGGTGGTTTTTTTCCTTATTTTTATTTATTTACATTTTTTTAAATAATTTTCCCGTACTGATGAAAGAACAGCTATTCACACGAGATTCCCAATCTGGCCACAAAGGATCGTGTACAGCCAGAGGAGCGCCCAAGCATTTCTACCTTTTTGGAGTTGAAGCCTTTGACAGATTCTCCTTTCCGCATTTTCCTTAGATCTGTAAAGCAAAGGGCTCTGCTCTGCTGCCTCCTGAGCATGTGGAAAGCGTGTCTTCCTCAGCTTCTGCCTGTCAAAATTCCTGTTTCATTCCCTGACCTTTCACTGAAGGGCAGTTCCCAGCTTCCTAGTTGGCTCTTCAGACTGACAAGAGAAAGAAGAGAATAAACTGTCAGCATGCCAGAATTGCCTGCTGAGACCAGCAAGTGTTTGGGACCCCTCTGAAACTCCTGCTGCCCTGGGCTCCTCAGCTATAATGGTGGAATTCTAATTCAGAAATGAGCATTTAAAACAGACTTTCCATCACTGAATTTCCCTTGCTTGGAGAGGACTCTGGAGTGCTCCAGGAGCACATGAATGAGATTCCTCTTGGACACCATTACACAGTCAGCAGTGATTTGGGAGCGGGTTTTACCCAGTGCCAGCTGGTGGTGGAGATGCAGCCCAAGGACTGGGTTAAAGCTGTGTTGATTCACACTTAGTGTGAATTGTGTGGGCCCTGGGTCTCCATCACCATCAGCTTCACTCCTGGCAGGTGAAGGAACAGCTCAGACTCTTCCAAACCCTCTCTAGAGCTGAGATCTGTAGTAAGAATAATGAATTTAAGTCTACTGGTACCTTTCCAGGATCCCACTGAGATTGAAATGTCCCAGGTCCAGACTGGTCCATATTCTGTATTTCAAACAGAAAGATCACCTTTTTTTTTGCTGTAAAAGCTTCCTATTGGAAAAATAGCACTTGTGCAGCACCATCCTTTTTCCACCCCTTCCCCGTTTCCTCCCCCCCCATCCCCCAGCAGACTGTTTTATTTTATCATCATAGATTCACGGAATATCCTGAGTTGGAAGGACCCACAAGGATCATGGAGTCCAACGCCTGGCCCAATATGAGTTACTTTTTCAGCAGTAGTTCTAAATTCAAAATTTTGGTATAGATTCAAGTGTATAATTTCGATCCTTTAATATTTTTTTATAACTTTTGTTATTAAGTATTTAAACTCCTGGGATTTATTTTTTTCCTCCCTTTCCAGCCTGATTCCCAATGACATGACAGCCTTCTCCCAGACTGTTCATCTGCCTATTTCTCTGCAGGTTCAGTTATCACTCCCTCCCACTTCGACACCACTCCCTCCAAAAAACCCCACCCTTTTAAAACCGTTTTACTGATTTCCAAAGAATTTGGTGGATAGGACAGGACCTGAAAGTTCAGTTCTGGATTAAAAGGCTGCACTGTACACTTGATTATTGCTCCTTCTCTTTATCCTCTGCCATGACTGGGCTAGGTTGCTGCATGGATGGGGTTTGGGAAGGGTCATGGCTATGGAGGGATTTGGAAGTACTGTCGGAGGAGAAATGTGAGGGGGAACATGAGGAAGATCCAATGAGATGCAGACAAGGAGGGATTAGAAGCTATCTATAAATACATTTAAGTTCTGATGTTTACTGAACAACTTTTTGCTTCCTGCCCTTTTATTTGTGCTGAAAAGGGGAGCAGGGGGGCTCTATATTGGTAAACTTTTTTTCTCCTATATGAAAGGATGTGGAAATTAGTCCTGAGCAAAATGATGTGGAGAGAAGGTTATTCTTTCAGTTCTAATTGGTCAGTGAAAGCCATTTTATTTGATTTCTTTTTTTCTAAACCAAATATGTGCTATTTTTAAAACTAATACAATGCAGAGTATAAAACCGCACAGATCCAGCACTAAATTCAATCCAAGTTTTAAACATCTCCATGTAGTAGTATTAAAATTACAGATATTAACAATCCATTGATTCATTCACATTATAAAGAGCATTTGCATTATGCATTTTCTCATTATGCCATCCATTTCCCATGCAAATAAATAACTAACCCTTAGAACAAAATACTATTATTGCATAATATATTCCATGTTCAGAAAGGAGGTAAAAGGATCCTGAGACAAAAATGGGTAATTTTTTAAATGGCAAAAGAAATGAAATCACACCCAAAATTTCAAGCTGGCTGGATTTCCACAGCAGGAAAGTTTGTATCCCTTGATCCCAAAAACCTCTTTCAAAGAAGACCGAAAAAAAAAAAAAACCCAAACAAAAAACCCAAAACCACAGGGACTCATTTTAACCTCACACTTCTCCCAGTTCTCACATACTTCTCAGGTCCAGGATGATTTCAAATAAAGATCCACGCGTGGACATGTCTTGATTGACTTAAGTTCTATCCTGTCCACTTCTTTGTAATATTTTTTTTCTTAATCACACTTGTAGGATTTTTTTCCCCAATGTGAAATTTTGACCAGTTCAGTTTTTACAAACACTGGGGACTACAGTGAACTGATTCAGAGAGATTGATTGTTAAAGCTCTTGCTCCAGCCCCTGCCTGGAGCTGGTGTGTGCCCTGTGTTTGGGAGGTGAGAGGTCCCGCCCTTCAGTGCAGGGGCACCACAGCTCAGGTGAGAAAGGAGCATTCACCCCCTCACAGGAGGGCAGGAGAGGCAAAACTAAGGAACTGAAACATTTTCCTGTTATTAAACAAGAAAAAGCATCTGGTCACAGACTTTAGTCCTTGACCCTCTCCAAATTGGTGCAATGAAATGACCCACCAGACCCCCCACAAATCTTGTGCTGCTCAGCCTCTGTCTCTCTGCTCTCCATCCCATGTTGTCAGCATGTGTGGGACTGGAAGGGGGAGCTTGGATCCACCCCGGAGCTGGGTCAGCTCCTTCCTTCCCTCGGTGCTCCCCAGTTGGCTCCTGGTCCCAGAACTGGTGGAGCAAAGTCAGAAGAGCCTGTTGGCACCTCTGCCTACACCTTGAGCTGCTTCTGCAGGCAGTGTCTGTCTTTTCTTGCAGTGTCTGGCTGTGAGCACTGCCACAGCAGTGACATGTCTCTGATGAGACTGGGGGCATCCTGACCAAACAGGCCACATTAAATCAGCAGATGAAGCACATCCATGAAGTTCTTCTGTGCTTCTGGTTGGACTTGATGATCTTGGAGGTCTTGGACTGGAAGGTGGGACTTGATAATCTTAGAGGTCTTTTCCAATGATTCTGTGAGAATATTCTGTGAGACTGTATTTCCAGTTCCTCTTCAGCACACCTAAATGCCCTGGAGGACCCTAAACTCCTGCTTATTTCTCTCGGGTGCATCTTAAAACACTTCTACCACCCCATCACAAGAATCACAGAATCTCCTGAGTCAGAAGGGACCCGCAAGGATTGAGTCCAACCCCTGACCCTGCACAGACACCCCAACAAACCCATCCTGTCCCTGAGAGCGTTGTCCAAACCCTCCTGGAGCTCTGGCAGCCTTGGGGCTGTGCCCACTGCCCTGGGGAGCCTGGGCAGTGCCCAACCACCTTCTGGGGGAAGGACCTTTGCCTGAGATTTAACCTGAGCCTGTCCTGACACAGCTCCAGCCCTTCCCTAGGTCCTGGCACTGCTCACAGAGGGCAGAGGTTGGTGCTGTAATGACCGTGGCCTGTCTGGGCCTGTGTTGATTACCTGCTGGCTTTGAGCAGGTCAGGGTTGAGCTGTCCCCACCTTTCCCACAGAGAAGACACCAACAGCATGGATTTCTCTTCCTCAGTGCAGGTTTTCATGACACCTCCTGCCTCTAAGACTTCCCCCCTCTTCCCAACGTGGCTGGAGTTCATGCAGGCAAAGGGGCTGGCAGACAGGTGGGCAGACGAGACAGTGTGATCCTGTCAGTCTTTGTTCTTCATGAACCCAGGCTAAAAATGAGTTTTTCTCACTGCAAGTAAGTTCACATCCTTTCTAAGAGTTCTTTGATGATCAAACGTTTTCTTATTTTATGATGTTTTATACTCCATTCCCAAAATAACAAATTGCCTAATGGAATCAGGCAGGCTATTATTTCTAACAGCCTCTGCCATAATCTAACAGTGTTTCTTCTGACTTCTCAAATTTCACAGTCTTATTCTTGTACAAGGCAGGAGGAGCTCAGGATCCTTAGTGGCCAAATCTACTCTAGAAGGAGGAAGCCCAAAGGAATCACAGAAACTCTTAGGCTGAAGGCACATCTGGAGGTCACATAGTCCAAGCCCTGCTAAAGTAGGTTCACCTAAGCAGGTTGCCCAGGACCATGCCCAGTCAACTTTTGGATATCTACTAGCTGGGAGAGCCCATAGTGTGTCTGGGCAACCTGTGCTTGACCTCCTTCAGTAGAAAAAAAAAAAATCCCTTAATCATCTTAATGGACTTCTGCTGGACTTGTTCCATTAAGTCCATATTTTTCTTGTTCTTTTCTTTTTCTTCTGGACCCAGAACTCCCAATGTGGCCTTCCCAGAGTAAGCAGAGGGAAAGGATCACCTCCCCTGAATTGCTGGCAATGCTCTACCTAAGAGACAGACTGTTGGCCCTCACACTGCAAGGGTGCACTGCCAGTCCTGGTCAGCCTGGGATGCAGCAGAACCCCATGGCCCTTCTCTGGCCAGACCCCAGTCTGTTCTGCTGCCTGGGGTTACTCCTCCCCAGCTGCAGGCTTTTGCATTTCCCCTTGAGATTCCTTCATGAGATATTTCTCTGCTTAATCCTCCAGGTTTTTGAGGTCCCTCTGCATGGACCACAACCATCTCCCACAACCATCTGGTGTATCAGCCACTGTTCCCATCACAGCACAGACTGGCTGATGGTGTGCTCTGTTCCAGGTTGTTCATGAAGTTATTAAACAGAAATGGCCCAGTAACAGCCAGGTGATTTACCTTTAGTGATTTACCTCCAACTGGACCTTGTGCTGCCAATGGCAACTCCCTGAGCCCCTCCTCCTGAGCTGATGAAGCACAGGGACAAATTCCTTTTTGGTTCTGAATCAGTCTCTTCTCTCAGGTAAGAAGCAACAGGATGAGAGGAAACGGCCTTGAGTTGCACCACGACAGATTTAGATTGGATATTAGGGAAATTTTTTTCCCAGAAAAGGTTATAAAGCATTGGCACAGGCTGTCCAGGGCAGTGGTAGAGTCATCCCTGGAAGTGTTCATAAAACAGGTGGATGAGGCACTTGGGGACATGGTTTAGTGGTGAACACAGTGGTGCTGGGTTGACAGTTGGACTTGATCGTCTTTGGACTTAAGGTCTTTTCCAACCTTAATGATTCTGTGACTCCATGATTTAAGTGCTGTTATTTCATCCACTTTCCGATCATGTTTCAAAGGGACAAATTCCAGTCTGTTAGTCTATTTTACCTCTTTTCTTTAGGAAAATAGAAAAGACATGTAACCAGTAGCCAGTGTAAGCCAGTGTAAGACACTGAATCCAGCAGCATGAGCTGCACTCCTGCTCCTCTGGGCATGGATCACTGACGGAGAACACAGCTGGGCTTTGCCACTCAGCAGCTCAGGAGCTGTCAAAGTTGGCAGCTGTTTGACACCGTGGGCATTTCCTTGTGCCTGGATGACTGCTGCAAAACTGAGGCAGCATCCCTCAGAAGAATTTCTGGGAATTTCACAGAGTGCAGGATGTAACCTGGCATTATAACCTCCCAGAAGGACAAGGTTTGCTAACAATTACTTCTCTGTAAGGAATTCAATGAAAGATTCACTTTCTGTCCAGAGAGACTAATTATGAAATGAAAGCCAAGAGGGAAAACAAACATTCAGGTTGGATAAAAAGAAATTGTTTGGGGAAAAAATAATCCACAATGCCTCAACATATGGGTTTCCTAATATTGTCCTAATAGCTCTGATGTTTAATTTGTTGGAGATCAAGGGGGACATCTCTCTTGTGGGTTTGACCTTCTTGCTCTTTTTTTAAGAGGCTTCAAATATTGGAAGTTAATACTTCTTGGAGGAACATGATGTCTGATCAAAATCCAGAGGTTTGTGGCCACTTAATTCTATGGGACACGGAAGTGTGTAAGTATTTAGTCAGCACTGTTTTCTCCTCTGTTGAAAGACTTTGCAAAAAGCTCTGCTTGAATTTCTCAAGGTCCTGCTTCCCCAGACTTACAGAATTTCACTTTCTGGATTGTTTAGTACACTTTGCATCCAGCAAGAAGGCTTAAATGTGGGTCATTCGATTTACTAGATAATAGGGGGAACCTCACAACATCTAACTGGACAGCCTTGTTTATCTTGTGTAATGAGCAGATATTTGTCCCCAGCGAGTGTTCCCAGTTTGTTTCCTTCAACCTTTCACTTACAGGTTGGTCTCCAGTGTGGGTGACATGAAATCTTGAGGACTGGTCCTCCCAGAGCCACGGGTGCCTTCATGCACAAGGAGACATCATTCAAAAGGGGAGTTAAGAAGGGACCTGTTTTGTTAGAAGTCCTGCCTGTGTCACATAATAAGGCCTTACTGAGGGTAGGAGCTGCCACTGTGCCCTTTTCCACATGCTGACCCCTTCCTGGGACCCCTCAGGAGTGTTCCTTCCATACTGAGATGTCCCTCCTGAGCAGGAGGACTTGGGTTGCTTTTCCTTGATGAGAAAGGAGGGAGATCACCCACCACTGTCCTGAGCCAGTGTTAGCTGTTCTCACCCTGTGCCATGGCTTTCTCACACTCAGATTACATCTTAAGTGGCAAAATTGTTGTTTCTTTCTCTGCTTGATGCTTTATTAAACCCCAAGGGCCCCATCCTGCCCTCACCCGTGTGTGAGGGATGAGTCACATGGACATGGCAGGGTGTGTGTGTGGGGGCTGAGGAGCAGAGCCCACTTACTTTTCAGCTTAAACAAGCAGGTTTTTTGGTTTTGGTTTTTGTTTTGGTTTGGTTTGCTCATAGGTGCACAGCCATCTGCTCCTCTACTACAGGGCTGTCTGCCATCTGTCCTCAGAAAATAAAATAACTGTAAACTCCAAATGCTCATGAGCTGCAGAGTTAACAGCTGAGATGGTACTGAGCATGCTGAACAGGAGACAGCAGATTAATAATGTGCTCCAGGAGCCTTCTCTGAGTGGCTCATGTCTAACCCGAGGTGTTTGGGCACTTTTGGCTGAGGGAAAGTTTAAAGAATGGAATAAGCAGAGATGCTACTTCGGGCTGTGCTTCAAATCGCAAAATACCTGCCCACCCACCTGAAGAGGACTCTGCTGCCTACAGGGATGTGCCATCAGGGCTTCAATGAGAGGGAGCTGATCCAGGTGCTGCTGGTACCCAGGAGCTGGTGCTCAGACAGCAAATATCACAGAGTCATGGAATTATTAAGGTTGGAAAAGACCTCTAAGATTATGGAGTCCAATTTTTAACCAATCACCCCCTTGTCACCCAGCTCAGACCACTGAGTGCCACTTCCAGTTGTTCCTTTGACACTTCAGGGAAGGTGGCTCCAACATCTCCCTGGGCAGCCTCTTCCAATGCCTGACAACCCTTTCCATGGAAGAATTGTCCCAATATCCAACCTGGCCCTCCCCTGGCACAGCTGGAGGCCATTCCCTCTCCTCCTGTCCCTTGTTCCCTGGGAACAGAGCTTGACCCCCCCCCAGCTCCCCCCTCCTGTCAGGGAGTTGCAGAGCCAGAAGGTCCCCCCTGAGCCTCCTTTGCTCCAGGCTGAGCCCCCCCAGCTCCCTCAGCTGCTCCTGCTGCTCCAGCCCCTTCCCAGCTCCATTCCCTTCCCTGCACACGCTCCAGTGTCTCTTGTCTGAGGGGCCCAGAAGTGCCCCCAGGGCTGGAGGTGCCCCAGTAGTGCCAGCACAGGGACGGGCCCTGCCCTGGGGCTGTGACACACCAGGGCTGGCACAGCCCAGGGGCCATCGGCCTCCTGCCCCCCTGGGCACACCCGGGCTCGTGTCCAGCCACTGTCACTGGCACCCCCAGGGCCTTTCCCACTGGGCACTTTCCAGAAAGATGGATTGAAGAGTAGCTGGTTGCAAACAAGTCAGTGTCACTGGCCTGCCCAGCATCCTGTTGTGACAGTGCTGAGGGTACCATGGCCACTCCCATCTGCAAAGGGGCTCCCTCTGGAGGGATGAAGCCCTAGGCAAGGAGCTGCCCTTCTTCCCGGGGTCCTCTTCCTCGTGGGAGTCTTCCTCCTCCCAGGCCTCTCACCCACCCCAGGACATATCCCAGACATCCCAACCCAGAGAGGCAATGGCACTGCTGCCTGGAGCACACAGCTGGCAGCTCACAGCAGTGGGGGAACACTGCTGGAAGATACAAGGGGCCTCCTGCAACCTCAAAGGATGGAGCTGGCTGTGTGGCACAGGTTGCCCAGAGAAGCTGTGGCTGCCCCTGGATCCCTGCAAGTGTCCAAGGCCAGGATGGATGGGGCTTGGAGCAACCTGGGCTACTGGAAAGTGTCCCTGCCCATGGATAGGATGAGCTTTGAGGTCCCTTCCAACACAAACCATTCTGGGATTCCATTTCTCAGACTTCCACTCCCCACGAGTGACCAGCCAATGCCCAGGCAGGGGCTCTGCCACCACCACTCACATGGCACTGGGATTTTTTTCCAGTTTTTTTCAGATCCTGCTTGTGGGTAAGGCAGCAGCCAGCAGAGATGTCCTGTACTGTTCCCCCACACCACTTCAGGATGGCTGGTGGTTTGTGTGCACCCCAGCATTTTCAGAGACATGAGAAACTAGCCCTAAAAGTCCTCAGCTACCTGCTGGGAGTGCAGCAGAAGGCAGGTTTTGAATATAGGTGGGAGCTCTCTGGGCCTGAAATGCTCAGAGCAAACTCCTCGACAATTGCACTCTATCAAGGACTTTCTTTCACTTTGTTTCACTCCCAAGGCTTTTAATAGCTCTGGCCTTGATCTCTTCACCAGCACATGAATGACAGCTGCAGAAGAACTATAACATTTTAATTGACATTTGTGTTTAGAAGCTGAACTATAATTAGAGACAAGTGAATCAGCTGTAAGAAATAATTAATTCAGGCCATGCTGCCTTTCTTCCCCTCTGAATTTTCGATGAACGGGTTGTTGCACCCTCAAACCCATCCTTCATTCAGACTTACGTGTTTCCTCAGGCAGATTTCTTTCAGTCTGCTGCTGGTGTGTGGAGGGTTTGGATTTCCCACCATGCTGGTCATTGAGAGGAGGATGTGCTGCCATTTCCAGCCCTGGGTGGGGGAAGTGACCCTGATGCCCTGGATGTGAATTCTATATCCAAGTACAGCAGCATTTGGTTTGAACTGGGTGTGCTGAAGCAGAGAGTGAGATGGGCAGGCTGCTGGGAGACCAGGAGGGGTGGATCATGCTCTCTGGGCTGTTTGGCTTCAGACCTGCATAGACCATGTTGAACCTCTCCGAAATCAAGGTCCTGGTGACTGTTGCACCTGCTTCATTCCTGCAGACAGGAGTGATGTCCAGTCTCACAGCTCTGCTCACAAGCTTCTCCTCAACTGTTGCCTGGAGCAAAGCAGGCTCAGGGGGGACCTTCTGGCTCTGCAACTCCCTGACAGGAGGGGGGAGCCAGGTGGGGGTCGGGCTCTGCTCCCAGGGAACAAGGGACAGGACACGAGGAAATGGCCTCAAGCTGTGCCAGTGGAGGTTTAAGTTGGATATTGGGAAAATTCCTTCATGGAAAAGGTTGTCAGGCATTGGAAGGGGCTGCCCAGGGAGATGTTGGAGTCACCATCCCTGAAAAGTTCAAGAAACAACTGGACGTGGCACTCAGTGCTCTGGTTGAGTTGACAAAATGGGGATGTGTCATGGTTTGAGATCCCCAAAATCTAATTCCCTAGTCCAAGCCCCCTTCCACATCTCAACCTGGTGTAAGATGGGGTTTCCAGACAACTACACGAGACTCAAAATGGGGGAAAGGGAATATATTACAATGAATGTACAAATAAATACTGCAATACATTATATACAATCTTAGCTATCTCTACCATGACATATAAATATTTACAATGGATCAAATCTCTTCTCCCCTCCAAATAAAAGTCCAGAAGGGAAGAAGGAAAGATCCTTCTTCAGAGCAACAATGTCTCTAAGGCAGCAGGCATCTACTCTCTTCTCATGCATGCAGCAGCCGTAGCTGGATCTCTGTCAGTACTCACGAGGGGGTATCCAAGCCCCCTCGGCCACTCCTCTTTCAAGCGAGGGTCTTCTGTGGGCTACATTCACCCAGACAAGGTCATTTCACCACGGTCATACCACGAAGCTCAGGGGTCTTCGTGACGGTCCGTATCTTCAGGGGATCCAAGCCCCTTTACAGAGCTCTGTGCTCTGTCTCAAGCAGCAGGGGGGCCAAGGTCACCCCTCTCTGCATTCTTTCTCTGAGCTTTTTAGCTCCTCTCTGCAGTGCTGCTGCAGTTTTAGGACTTCCATTCGGTAGGAGTCCATCCTTTCCGCTTAGGAAAGGTCACAAAAGGAGTTTGGGGTTTTTTAGTTCAGTTCTTACCCCCAAAACTCTGTCTCTCTGCTGCTGGCTCTCTTTCTCAGCTCTCCCAGACAACTCTGTCTTCCTTGCTCAGCTGCATGCTGTTTCTGCTGCTTCTCCAGTTCAGTTCTTATCTGTTGGCTTTTAGCCATAGCCTCTGTTCACTGCTGCCTCTGCCGCTGCTCCGTTTGCCCACTCACGGTGGAGAAAACTTCTTTAGCTTTCAGCTGCAGGCACTTAGCCCAGCATTACGCTATTCCAAGTCTCTGCAGCCCCCAACTGGGGCTGGTGGGGGGGAAGCAGAGCCCCCCAGGGGCCCCTGCCCTCACTACTCGTGGTTTTCACAACATGGCTACCTCTTCTAACAACAACTAAAACATCCTTCTCTTCCATTCTGGTTGTGATATGTTTATATTTTGCGGAAGTGCTCATTGGTTAAAACTTCAAAACTTCAAGGGTCACCACCCCCTGGGGTTTTACCATTTTATATCTGCAGGGGGGAAAACTGTTTCCCCCCACCACAGGATGGATCAAAGGTTGGACTTGATGACCTTGGAGGTCTTTCCCAACTTTCATGATTCCATGATTCATGCCCATGGCATGGGGTCTCCCTATGGCCCTTCAGTTGCAGTTGATGGTGCTGGTATGGACCTCACCTGTGGCTGGAATGTCTGTGATGGACTATCCAACTTCCTGAAACATTTGGAGAACAGTGAGGTCCAAGCAGCTCTGTGTAAACCCACCTCTCAGCCTGCAGCAGTGGCCAAATCTGGGGCAAGCAGCCCCCCTGCAGAGATGGGAGATGGTTACTGAGCCCCTCCATGGGCACCCCTGCCCCATGCACCCCACACAGAGCCATGCTTGTTGGTGGGTAAACTTCACAAGGAATTACTCTTTCGCATACAGACTTCAGCACTTTGTATGTACACTTCTTTGCTTTTTAACATTTCAGTTTTAAGTCCTTTTTTTGATGTTTTGCATTTATGTTTATTTCTTCACAAGAACCTGACACAAACCCTAATTAAGCCAAATTTGCCATGAGTAATTCTTGTGTCTTTAACAACCTTAATATGGCTTCTTAAACAAGTCACGCTGTTTTCATCTGGGGTTATCAATAAGCAAGTGCTGACAATTCTTTCACTTTGTATTAACTTGCTATTAGTGGCCTAGACAAAGAACCTGGAGTTTGTACAGAGCTGCAGAGTCTAATCTAATCCAGTCTATCTATCTGATATATTTGCCTGGGCAATCAGCCACAGCCTGAGACCTGGGAGGGGATAAAGTTCATCTGCCAAACACCTGAAATGACAAAAAGGACAGAAGCTACAAAGCAATTATTAACTGAAGTGGTTTTGACTGAAATTCGGTTCTGCTGATCATCATCTGCTCCAGTGAATGAGGCTCATAATGCAAACGTTGTGCTGGGCATCGATACACCATCCTCACCGATCTGATGGACACAGGTAAAGTTATTGAGCATCTCATTACATGGAAATCGATAATGAGGTCATATCACACAATCTGAGGTCCAGCTATGGCACTTTTATTAAGACATGCAGCACAGTGCAACCATAACAGAGGAACTCAGCCCAGGGACTCTCAGAGACATCAGTCTGTGGGATGCACATGCATATGTGTGTGTATAAAATTAAAAGAAGTAACTGTCACTTTGAAATCCTGCTGTACCAGCCAATAAGGGGCTTGACAAAGATATTTTATATTAAAATCTGCTGAAATGTTTTTCTAAAATCTTCTACATCTTCTGTGTGAAGTTGCTGTAATTCATTCTACGGAGATTTTTATACTGCACCATATGCTTTCCAACCAGAGCTGTTTTACATAGTTGGCATAACCATGGGATAAAATTAGAGCAAGGTCTTGATGCGCTGTCCTGTCGTGGTACTTTGCCAGCTGACATCCAAGCTTGGAATGAGCTGTGGGCGGGCTGGTGCACGCACCACCCAATTTCAGAGCAGGGCCTTTGAGGAGCAGCTCTGTGTGAGCACCTCGGGGTGGCACCACCCAGGAGCTGTGGGTACTGAGTCAGACCAGCAACAATGGGGACAAAACATCTGCCTCAAGATGAGGACAGTGATGAAGATTTACTGTCAGGGTGGGGAGGCCCTGGCACAGGTTGCCCAGAGAAGCTGTGGCTGCCCCTGGATCCCTGGAAGTGTCCAAGGCCAGGTTGGTGGGGCTTGGAGCAACCTGGGCTGGTGGAAGGTGTCCCTGCCCATGGCAGGGAAGGATGAAATCAGCTTTAAGGTCCCTTCCCACCCAAAACACCCTGGGATTCTCTGATTCTATGAAGATATTGCCTGGCCACAGCCCTATGGTGTCTATATGCTGATCTCCCTGTTAGTGATACAGCTGGCACTGCCCAAGTGCCTCTCGGTTTTCTGTTCATCCCATCATCCACCATGTCCTTTAGCAGCCGTGTGGGAGCAACTCTCCATCTTTCTTCTACCTCCCTACCCATCTTTACAAGTTCTTCCTAATCTCAGCTTAGAACTTTGTTCTATGTAAATCTGCTTGGAAAGGGTCATCCTGGCACTGTAACAGCTTCCATCTAAACATCTTGCTTCTGTGGACTTTTTTGCAAGATTTCTAAAACATTCAAATTATTTCCTCAATAATCTCTCAAATTCTGATGAAGTACCTCGACTCCATATGTTAGTGATTCACAGATGTCGCTGACTGATAATCAGTTTTGAGGCTGCAAGAGATGCATGTTGGTTTCTGCAGTTATCTCTGATCTGCTGAGCAACTTGCTGCTCCTTTAATGGGAGGGGGTTTTCTCTTGGCAATTGCCAGAAAGATGTCTGACTCTGTCCTGGTTGGGATGAGGCCACTTTTTTGCTGAGTTGCAAGTGGAGCAGTTTGGGGCCTTTAGAGGAATTTTTAATTTGAATGAAAGAAGAAAGCTGTGTTTGTGTCTTCTGCAAATGCTTCATTCTATTGGAGCAGCTTTCTCCAGGACAACCCTGTCTGGAATTTTTTCTCATTTGTAATTGGCCCATTTACTTAATTAAACTGCTGAATATAGTTCTGTATTTTTGTATGCCAGTTCTGTACAATTCCTCTGCAAAGACCATCATTTAAAAGAAAGACAGATGTTATATTGGGTATCTTCCCGCCTGTGTATCTGCCTGTCTGTACAGCCATCCATCCATCCATCCATCCATCTGCCTATCTCCCGTCTTTGAGGGTATCTAAACCCTTCCCGGGTAAATCACATCTGCATTCGAACATAGACTCCTTCATTCACACCAGCTAAGCCCACTAAAAGCAGATTCTTGCTTCAAAAGTCATTTGATGCTGCGAGTGAATTACCAGCCCTTGTAAACACCATGTTTCTAGATGTAATTTATCCTCATTTAGCTCCTGTTATTGTCTGGTATGCTGTCTCTGAACGAGGCAATGCTGAGGGTGCAGTCCCAGATGCAGTAATGCATACGGAATGCTCACAGTGCCGTGTTTGCAGCATTTCTCCTCTACCTGAGGATACTATTCAAAAAGGATTGTTTTCTGCTGTCATGTTTTTGCTAAATAGGGTTTTTAATGAGTCTGTCACAAAATTATATTTTAGCAAGAAAAAGTTAAAAGCACTGCATCACTTTCTAGCTACGGACAACTATTAATTTGGGGGCCATTTTTAGAAACAATGCTGAGGTTGCTCTGACACTGACTTTCCACGTTCCATCCACTCCTCAAATCTGGGCCACTCCTCTCTGCACAGGCCTGGGACCTGTGGAGCACCCTCGGTCCCTGCCCTGAGGTACCTGCCACAGCACATTCTGGAATTCAACATATTAGAACCTTGGGAATCCAGGCCATTAATTAGCATATGTGTTCTGCTGCTTTCTCCCAGACAGTGACACCCACACATAATGTCTCATTCACCACTGGTTATCCCTGCCAGGTACCCCCCTTTCCAAGGGAGAGCTTCCCACTGCGTGGCCTTGGGTACTGGTGTTTAACCTGAACGAGCTGACTGTGTCCAGAGCGGATGCTGAAAACAGGCAATTCCTACGATAGCCCCATCCTTGGGTGAAAAACTATTTGGGAATATCACACAGCACATGAAGCAGTGAAGGGGCTGCAGCTGAAAGCCAGCAGCTGGGTGAGCCAGAACACTATCTCCCTGCTACTGGTTGGGAAAGAAAGAGGAGAGTGCAGTGTCACTGGTCTGAAATGGTGACTATTCCTCCTTGGGACAACCCAGCTGGGTCATTGTTGGATTCTAAAATATGATATCTGCAGAGAGAGATTTGAGTGGTCTCTGCAGAAAGCCATGGGCTACAGAAGCTGGGAAAACCCCTCTTCACTAACCTCATCCCTGTGGCAGGATATGAAGAGACTCCTCACATGATGTTATCACATGCCCTGCCCAAGCCAGAGAGTCTGAGCCCTGATCTCATCAGACCTGTGCAGAAGAGTATTGGACCTTATCTCTCCCTTTGTGTTCCCTGAATCCTTGCATTCTGTAGACCTGAATACCTGTTCCCCCCTGTAAAATCCCCTAAGATAAAATAGGTTTTTCCCCATGAGGTAATTGTTAAGACCCCAAAATTTATTAACCTGGGTTTTTCCCTTATGTCACTTCCTGAAATCCCCTGTTTGTAATAAACTGTAATAGTTCTGCCCCCTAATGAATATGTAAACCCCCTATTGAATATGTAAACCATAAACCCTTTAGATATGAACTTGTAAGTCCAATAAAGCATTCCAGTTTCTCGCCTCCACCTGGGATCGCTTAGTTTATTGACCTCTGCGGGTCATGATAAGGGGGAGCAGCAGAATCAGGTCTGTTGGATGCCTTCTGAGGCTCAGCTGGAGGCTCCTGGGGTTCCCAGGAGGTGCTCCAATGAGCTGGACAGTGTTAGGGGCAGCTTCCTGTGAGGTCCTGGTGATGACACCTAGTCCTGTGTGTGATGCGTTGAATTAGTTGCACTGGTTGGGAAATAAACCCATGCTCGTGCCACTGTGCCACCACAGGTGGGTACTGCGTGGGTACCATCCTGCAAGGCACTAACTGAGAGATCTCACTGGGCTTAAGATCCATCACTTTGGACCCAGCTTTTCCTCTTCCTGACGTGCCATGGGCCACACTCATGGAATCATATCATAGACTCATGGAATGGTTTGAGTTGAAAGAGCTCATTTGGTAACCTCACAGCCACAGGCAGGAACACCTTCCACTAGAGGAGTTTGCCCTGAGCATTTCAGGCCCAGAGAGCTCCCACCTATATTCAAAACCTGCCTTCTGCTGCACTCCCAGCAGGTAGCCGAGGGCTTTTAGGGCTAGTTTCTCATGTCTCTGAAAATGCTGAGGTGCACACAGACCACCGGTCACCCTGAAGTGGTGTGGGGGAACAGTAGGGGACATCTCTGCTGGCTGCTGCCTTACCCACAAGCAGGAACTGAAGAAAACTGGAAAAATCCCAGTGCCATGAGAGTGGTGGTGGCAGAACTCCTGCCTGGGCATTGGCTGGTCACTCGTGGGGAGTGGAAGTCTGAGAAATGGAATCCCAGAATGGTTTGTGTTGGAAGGGACCTCAAAGCTCATCCTATCCCACTCCCTGTCATGGGCAGGGACACCTTCCACTAGCCCAGGTTACTCCAAGCCCCATCCATCCTGGCCTTGGACACTTGCAGGGATCCAGGGGCAGCCACAGTTTCTCTGGGCAACCTGTGCCAGGGCCTCACCCCCCTCACAGGGAAAAATTTCTTCCCAATATCCCATCTAACCCTGCCCTCTGGCAGTGGGAAGCCATTCCCCCTTGTCCTGTCCCTCCAGGCCGTTGTCCCAAATCCCTCTCCAGCTCTCCTGGAGCCCTTTTAGGCACTGGAAGGGGCTCTAAGGTCACTCCAGAGCCTTCTCTTCTCCAGGTGAACACCTCCAGCTCTCCCAGCCTGGCTCCAGAGCAGAGGAGCTCCAGCCCTCCAGCCTCCTCCAGCTCCTGCCTCCTCTGGACCCTCTCCAGGAGGTTCCCATCATTCCTGTGCTGAGGACTCCAGGACTGGAGGCAGCTCCGCAGGTGGGGTCTCACACAGGTCCCAGACAAGCAGAGGAAAGAGGGACTGAGCTATGCTGAAGTCTGGAATGCCATGTGTGAGTTTATTCCTGCTATTCCAGGTGATGTAACTCCAGTGTGGCACCAAACAGGTTACCACAGTGCCCAGCTGGTCAGAGATGTGCTGGCTCCTGAATCTATTATCCTGATTCTCTCCTGCAGCAATTGCAAGGGATCATCCTCAGCTTTTCCAGGCACCTCTGAGTCCCTGTGAAGATGAAGGCAGCCGTGCAGGGAGCTGCTGGCACATTGGAAATGACTTCCTCATGTAGACAAGCCCCCCTAAGACTCTTTTTACCCATCACCTTCCTGCCTCTGCAGCACATCACGGCACTGAAAGTGCACGCTCGGCTCTTTTCCCACGAGCCTGGGGAGCTCCCTGGGGTTTTCCCTTTCCTGCGTCTCCTGCCTGGAAACCCGCAGGTTGTACCTCCGCCTCAGCTGACCCCGCTTAAGTGCCACTTAACAACGAATTACAGACAGCAATTTGGAGCTGCTGTTGCTGGTTATTTACCCGTGTTTATTCCCGAGTATCGCCCGGCTGCTGCAGCCGCAGAAGCTGGTAAGAGGTGACAATTAGGAAGGAAAAAACAGTAGATGCAATTTACTCCTGGTGTAACAGCCCAGGGCGGAGGGAGCTGGGGCACGACCCCTGCAGGAGGTGGACTGGGCTGGGCTGGGCTCCCTCCCTTCTCCGACCCAGGCAGGGTCTGGGGCAGGGGCAGGTCCATCAGGCACCGCTGCCCTGAAGGGATGCAGCGAGCGCGTCCCTGAGCGTTTCACACCTCTCCTGTTTTTAAGACTCATCCTTTTGGCTGCCGGAGCTCTACAGCCGGTGGGGTGATGGGAATGATGAGAAAGGAGTGTTATCCTGGAGGATACTGGTGTAGGAGCTGAATGAACTGAGCAGGACCCAGACAGGGCTCAGCGTTTGTATGTTCAGAGAAGGGAACGGAGCTGGGAAGGGGCTGGAGCAGCAGGAGCAGCTGAGGGAGCTGGGGGGGCTCATCCTGGAGCAAAGGAGGCTCAGGGGGGACCTTCTGGCTCTGCAACTCCCTGACAGGAGGGGGGAGCCGAGGGGGGGGGGGGTCGGGCTCTGCTCCCAGGGAACAAGGGACAGGAGGAGAGGGAACGGCCTCCAGCTGTGCCAGGGAGGGTCAGGTTGTGTATTGGGGAAAATTTCTTCATTGCAAGTGTGCAGAAAATTCTTGTTGCCAGAGGTTGGTGTCCACAAAGGAGGCAGAGGAGTTCTGCCGGAAAAACTTCATTCATGAAAAAAGGGAGAATACCCAGTGAAAATCTCTTGAATAGCTGGAGGACACAGCCTCCTTTTATCCTGTTTTTTTTCCTGGCCATATAATGCCTTCTTCCTTTCCTCACTGGCTAAAGTACTCAGAAGGTACAGACTTCCCAAAAAGACGTGTTACATACAAACAGTCATTTCTTTCTCACTGTTCTTAAACAGCTATTTCCTTTTCTCACTATTCTTCTGCAAGTTAATATTGAATCTTTTAGTCAAAATTATTCTTTACCCACAAATCGCCTTTTCCTTATCTACAAACCATTATTTCTTTTCTCACCTGCAACCATCTTTTTACCCGCAAATAGCTGTTTACACAGCTTGTTTGTAAAGACAGGTTCATCTTCTTCTTGTCAAACGGGTGGTTGGGCACTGGTACAGGTTGCCCAGGGCAGGGGTGGAGTCACCATCCCTGGGTGCCCCTGGGCTGGCATGGCAGAGAGACTGGCAAGTGCCAGAGAACAGCTCAGCTGTGTGTATGGGTCACTGGGCTGCTGTGGTGGTCACACATTGTGGCTGTGACTCCAGGGGCACAGGGCTGTGGGGTGTCCCTATGTTCAGTGACCAAGACATCCCCAGGCTGTCTGGGCTTTTGGGGAGGCTGTTCTGCATTAACCCCACCGGGGTCTGATGTGGTGACCCTGCCTGCAGTAGAGCAAGGCTGTGACAGCCAATTATCATCCCATCTCCACTGAAAGAGGAGAGGTCTGTGGATTCCTGTGCTTTTGCAAGTGGGCAAAGCCTTCAGCACTTGGTTTGGGGAAAAACAGCTCATCTCTTGAATAGGAAACAACTGTCTGTGCCTGTCAGGGCAGTGGGGAGTGGACATGTCACACTCTCTCATCAGTGTGACAGGGACAGGCTGCAGCAGTGTGATTAAATGATCTGCCTTGGTATCTCAGCTGCTGAAGGATGCTGGCCCCTTCTCCTCCCCGAAGTTAAGCCCAGCTGTTTCAGCTGGACCACAGCACTTGACAAGAGAATAAACAGCAGCTTATGGCTTGGCTACTTCCAGACTGCCATGGCAGAGATGGTTTGGAGTGAGGGTGAACCCAAAATGGTAATGCTGCATGGAATCAGAAGAGATCCTGAGTTGGAAGGAACCCACTGAGTCCAAATTCTACATCAACAAGGACTAAAGACATTCACAGTAGCAATGTAAGAAATCTCCCAAACCAGCCTTACCACCATATACAGCAGCTCTCAGGGAGGAGGAGGTTATCATCCATCCTATGTGTCCTCACTTCAGCTGAGGGAGCTTCTGGATGGCACCTTCAGGGTCCTCTGTGACACACTGTCCATACAGACAGTGGCCCCATTGCTAGGAGCCCACTCAATGTCCTTGTCCTGGGAACACCCACCTCCCAGCCCTGCCTCTCCCTGCCTATGGGCAGGATTCCCTTGGCTTTGGCTTTGGCAGTGCTCTTCTCCGTGAGCATTCTGCACCAACGTGGAATTGGGAAGATGCATTAGCACAACGTTGTCCTGGAGTTCCCTCCAGGAAAAGGAGCGTTTTCACTTGTCTTTTCCCTTCATCCATTGCTGGGAGCTCTGGGCTTGTTCTGCTTTGGATGGAGCAAACAAGGCTCATCCTCAGCTGTAGGTGCTGTCTCCAGGGAATATTTTAAACTGTCAGTAGCTCTTTACACCAAATATGTTGCTACTTTTATCAGGCGTTTTTCTGATCTCTGCTACCAAGGAATCCTACATGTATCATTTCATAGCTCTGGGTGCTCTAATATGCTCAACAAGAAAGCAGAAGGCATTAAAGCAGTTCTGATACTTGACAAACCAGTCCGATTCTTTATTTACATGAGGCTGAAGCTTTTGGCTGACATTTTTCACAATAAAATGTGATAGAAAATATTCATTTTGATGCTATGTTCCATTTTTGATCAGGAGATTCTAAAGAAAGTACTTAATTTCAGCTCAGAAGTTTGCTGTAATCACACACTCTGACTCCAGAAATGGGAGCTGAGACTGCAAAGGAGAACAGAGCTTTATTATAACCTTTCTCGTTTCTGCTTGGGTGGAAAACTTGTGACAATCTTACTTAGACTCATTCTACCATGTGGCTTGAGAGATGGTCCCCTCTGAGCTCTGAGTTTCTGCTCTTAAGAAAACAGCTCAGAATGATTAATTTTTGTTGTATTTCTCAGTGCTCCTTGGTTGGAGTTTCATTCATGAGCTGATGCTCAGTCCTGCAAATGGATCCATTATTCATATGGATGCTGTATGTGCAGGTAAATAATTTTTGCTCTCCAGAGTTACCAAAGACTGTTTATTGTGGTGATCAACTGCTAATTACCATTCGCTGCATGTGCTGGCTCATGTGGGACAATTTCTGTCCCTTTATTGGGGTACTGAGACATTTTACCAGGAGAGTAACAACTAAAGGTGAATGAAAAACCCTCACAACTGCCTTCAGCATCCAAAAATAGTGACCCACATGCTGAGAAAGTCCTGGGAAAGCATCGACTAACACAGCAAAACCAGCAGAGAATAATTAACAGTTACCCAGTGAGTGTGCGTTGATGGGCACTGGAGGATTTACTCAATATTTCATGTTTTCTCAGAGAACAGGAAGGTTAGAAGTTTACTTTTGATATTCTGAGATAACTACATAAATTCAGCTACTGGGGCTTGACAAAAAAACATGAGGTATCACAAGCCTTGTAAGGGAAGTTGTGAGAGTTACAGACAGCAGGCAGTCCAAGGCAGGCAAACACGCAGCCGTTGAAGTCGGTGACACTTCCAAAAAGCAGCGTCTTTTCCACAAATGCCGATGGGATGGAGAACAAAGAGCCTCGCCAAGCTCTCCAGACTCAGGGTGAATCTCATTGGTACTCAGCGACTTCGCAAGAGATCCTCCTGCCTGACAAAGGGAAGGCAGAGCGGCCCCATGTTCCACACAAAGCAGGTTCATTTGGATAGAAATGAGCTGCCGTGCCAGAGATAATGGTTTATTATTGCACTCTGTAGATCTCCATTCATGCGCAGCCCACGTGACTCTGGCTACAGCCAAGTCAGTTTGAATTGATTTTTCAAGTATGGCTTTGTGAGACAATGCATCAGATGTTTTAATAAAATTCAGACAGGCTGCAGCTATCGCGGTCCTTTCATGCACTAATTAGGGGGTTCTTTTATTAAAAAAACACAGCAGTCAATTCTTCCAGTAATGTCTTTTTGTGATTCTAATACTCGCAGTTCCATCTTCCTGCATGTTTATAAATTCCTGCCCTTAATATTTAACATGTAGTCCCTGGTTTACCAAGGATTAGGCATAAATTACAGCCAGTCCAGTGCCAAAGCCACTCTGTTTGGCTTTGTTTGAGATGGCTCTTGCATCTGCTTTGCTTCATCCACTCTTGCCTTTCCTTTGTTCTCTAAGCAGAAAGAAACGTCACTGGTTTTGTTCATTCCTTAAATAAACTCTGTGCCCTTCTATGTCCGCTGGATCCCATGGTTTGCTGGTGCCCTGCTTTTGCCCTTGATTTCTGACAAAAGTGTTAATCTGCTTTTACCATTAATTTCTTTAGAGCCTTAGTATTTTCCTAACATTACAGTCCAGTTTCTGTAAGGGTTAAAGCATCCAAAAGGCATTTCCACTCACTTTATTCTCAGCTGCAGCTCCACGACATCAAAACCTCATGAACACAAGGCTCTCAGTGATCCACGGTCATGGGCTGTCCCTGTTTAATCAGGCTTAGGGAAATGTCTCAAATCATAGTGTGGCCAGGGCTGGAGGGGTGGAGGATGCACCACCACAATAAATGGATGAGGCTTCTTTTTTTCTTGGCCTGTGGACAAACCATGATCCCAGTTGTGTTGGGATGGCAGAGCTCACTTCCAAGGCACTGCTGAGAAGCCAGAGTGGAATT
This sequence comes from Chiroxiphia lanceolata, assembly GCF_009829145.1. Classification (NCBI taxonomy): domain Eukaryota; kingdom Metazoa; phylum Chordata; class Aves; order Passeriformes; family Pipridae; genus Chiroxiphia; species Chiroxiphia lanceolata. Next base: position 631,831 of record NC_045654.1, read on the forward strand.
TAGGCTCAGGGACACTAAACTCCACGGGAGCTGGCTTGCCAGGATGGGGGCTATATGCAGAGCTCTGCCATGATGCACCCAAGACCAAATAACAGGTCCTGGACCTGTTCTCATTCTGAGGAGAAAGGCTTATCACCTGGACAGGTGCAGGATGTGCTGTTTGGGGCAAGTGTTTCAGTGGGGAGTGAAGAGTCTGGGGTGGACAAGGAGACAGAGACAGAAGTGGATGCCCTGGCTCTGGTCAGGTACCTTCTCTATACTGGGATGGGTTAATTGTAACGTGGCTCAGGGTATGGACCTGACCTCAGAAAACAGCAGTGGTGCTGTGAGGGAGTTCCAGCCTGGGATCCAGCACAGGCCAGGGTGGACAACAGACGTGTACTAGGTGATCACTGTCGTTTGTACCCACCCCTGGCCATGCTGATGGGCAGCAATGGCTGTAACACAGAGGAACCAAGGCCTGTGGGACTTCCCAGACCAATCAACTTGTGTCCATCCCACCTGCACCTGAGATGAGTCCAGCATCCTCTCACATACCTGTCCAAGGGGCTGCCGTGCCCACTGGGCACCTGCCAATTTCCTGCACATTCCATATTCCTGGAAATTCTTGCCAAAGATGGGTGGGTCTGTTCCAACTTGGCTGCAGAGTATAGTCTTGATGGGTATTGATCCACTGCTGTTTTACAGGAGTGACAAGTTTTGGACATACAAACCCTGCCTGATCCCAGCACCGTCCAAGCTCTGAGGCACATCAGTCTGGTTGCAGATCACAGCAACTTACTGTGAGCAGTGACTCATGGAATCACAGAATCGTGGAAAGATTTGGGTTGGAAGGGACCTTAAAGATCATCCTATCCCACCCCCTGCCATGGGCAGGGACACCTTCCACTAGCCCAGGTTACTCCAAGCCCCGTCCAACCTGGCCTTGGACACTTGCAGGGATCCAGGGGCAGCCACAGCTTCTCTGGGCAACCTGTGCCAGGGCCTCCCCACTCTCACAGGGAACAATTCCTTCCCAATATCCCATCTAACCCTGCCCTCTGGCAGTGGGAAGCCACTCCTCCTTGTCCTGTCACTCCAGGCTCTTGTCCCAAATCCCTCTCCAGCTCTCTCAGAGTCCCCCTACAAGAAGGGGGAGGTGACAGAACCAGGACCACTGTGGTGGCACGGTGGCAAGAGGGGACACCTGAGAGACCTGTGGCAGATACTCTGAGTGCACAGACACACAGCTGCTCCCACCACGTGTAACTCGAGTGATTTGGGGAAGTTTAACTGTGAGCAAACAAATTAGTCAGCATTATTTTCAGTTAGCAAGAGAACAGCTGAGTCTCTAATAGAACCAACTCAATAAATCAATTACCAGATGCAACCCTGAGTCGCTCACTTGCAGGTATTTAATATGAATTGCTCCATAGAACTGCTAAATCTTTAGAGAAGAGGCAATTAGTTTTACTGCAACTCGGTAATTACTAACTGTAACACTCTCCACAATATTTCAGTGTAAGGTAGAGAACAGTACTGCCAAAACTGACAACAACACAGGCAGCAGAACCTGCAAAAGCAGGTTGGCACTGAGAACAAAACCACCCAGCACAAAGTGTGTCCATGTGCCCAGGACCTGCACTCTCTCCTTGGATGTATTTTGACCTGCAGGAATCAGGAGTACATTCCCTAACACAGGATTTTATCAGGAAATGCAGCTTTTGCACATTTTAAATTTGCCATACTAGGTTTTTCTATTCCCTTTTTCTCCCATTGGGAAAATAAAATGAAATACCTGCTGGTGGTGGTGACATCTACCCTCCAGAAGAAAGCTTTCCCTTGGGTTCATGTGGAGGTCCATGTTTCTGGGCAGAGCGGTGGCCAGGATTTGGGTGTGAGCATGGAGCTTCACCCACAGTGCTGTGCCATGTGCTCTGGGATGACCCTGCTGGAGCAGAGGTTGGACCTGATGACCCACTGTGGTCCCTTCCAACATGACCCATCCTGTGATCCTGTGAGAGTGAAGAGGGTGTTTGCTCAGCCCACTGGTTGTGGAGGAGCTGCTTGAGCTGGTCAGGGGAGCAACCCAGAGCTGAAAAACTACCCAGGAGTTTACCTTTTCACCCCTACCTGGAATGGATAGCCAAAAGCTGGGGTTCCTATGGAAAAGGGATGCTGCATCCACCTGCAACTGGAGCGCACATCCCTTTTGGATGAAAGATTTCAGCTACTCTCCTTGGAAGCATTCTTTACCCTGTGGTGCCCTGGCCTGGAGATCGCAGGCTGCCCATAGATGGTAGTTTGTGGTTCTCCCTCAAAGAGTATCCAGCCGTTATTCCCATACAGTGAGAAAAAGCCCAGTTGAAGCACAGCTTGTGTTCCAGATGTTTTGTTGTAGACCATCTTCTGAAGGGTGTTTTTGAAGTTGAGCTATCAGTTTCTCTTTCCTCCTGTATCTACATGAGCATCCTGAGGAGCAAAGTCTTGTCCTTCCAATCCAGGTCGGTGCATCCAGATCTGCATTTCCAGGGGAGCTACGACACCGTGCAGGAGAACAAGTCCTGGAGAACCAGCTTGGCTCAGCCTGGGCTGTTGCAAGATGCAACCAGGATGATTCCTGAGATCCTTTTCCCTGGAATCGGTGTCACTTGAAGGACTTGTCTTCTGAGACCAGTGTCTGTGACAGATCTGTGAACCAGCCTAAAGCTGAGGAGGCTTCCAGAAGGTGCTTGGTAAGGATAATTTTCCTGAAGGCCTATGGGTCCTGATGCTGCTGCAAACACTCCTGGGGAGACACATCCTGTGCCAGGGGCCTGGTGCCTCTGTCAGCTTGGCCCTGCCTCCATCCAGCCTCCTTCGACAGTATTCCCAATACTGCTGGAAAATGGATATGGCCCCAGGGCAGGGAAAACAGCAGGGGCCCCTGTTTGCACCACATCCTGCCTATCCCAGAACCACTATCATCTCTGCTCAGGCTTGACCTTGCTGTTCCAGCCCTGGGCTCATTGGTATGCTGCAGGCTGAGCAGATAAATGAGTGGCTTAAGTGCAGAACCACACGAGGAATATATTAGAGTCACCATGGAACAATCTCCCCATAACTGGGCACGGCAGAGTGCACAGACCTCCTCCCTGCCTGCTGCACAGACACTCCTGCCTGAACTGGGGGAGAGACTTGGCTCAACAGTGTCCCTGAACTGCACGGGGTGAGAGACCTCTCTGCCAGGCACAGGTGCCCTTTGCAGCACCCCTGGGGCACGAGGATTATGTCCCATGTTGTTTCCAGCCCTCCGGAAAGGCAGACGTGCAGTCTGAGTGCTCTCCACGCACCACACCCAAGAACAGCCTGGTTGGGTGTTGTGTTGCAGGGAGCTGGGCAGTCTTCTTTCTTCACCTCCACAGAGCAGCCCTGGGCTGTCAGAGCTGAGCACACCATCCGGGCAGTCCCTGGTCCTGGAAGTGGAAAGAGCTCATCCTGGCCTTGGGCCAAAAGAACAGGAGGGTGGCCTCCATTCCCTAGTTCAAGCTCTGTTTAGCCAAAGGGGGTTTGCTGAACACCCATGGAGGAGACACCAGCAGCCCCTCCAATGGGACCATCCTCGGCTGGGACAGGGGATGCTGCCCACACAGAGGGCTCAGGAGCTGGGCATCCTGTGGAGAAGGTGCCAGGGAGGCAGAGGAGGGAGCTGTGTGTGCTGCTGGGTGCAGGAGAGTATGGAGGTACAGGGACCTTGCAGGTACTTGGGACCTGCCTTGTGGGGCCATGGAGCTTCAGGTCGTGGGGCAGCACAGAACAGTGGCAGGGATGCTCAGGTATGTGCAGCCAGGCTCCTGCAGAGGGAAACTGGAGGGGTGGAGGGGCAGAGCTGTGTGTGAGGGAGGGTGTCTGGAGCAGAAGCAGAGAAGGAGTCATGGGGTGAGGTTGGAGGGCAGGGAAAGAAGGGCCCCCATGGCTTTGGCCAAGGGAGGGAGGGACTGTAGTGACAGGGCAAGGTATGTGCTGTGCCTCAGCGAGGGCATGTGGGGGGCACAGGACCTGCTTTCCATATCTGGTTGGTTCCAGTTGTATTTATTATTAAATAACAGTCATTTTCTTCTTTTAGGTTCTCCCCATTTGCACTCTAAGCAGGTTTCCCACAGCTCAGCCACCTGTAACATCCTACAGATCAAAGGTGTTCCTCAGAGAGACTGGGAAGCACTGCAGGAGCCTTGAACCACAGGTCCTGTGAGTCCCAGGAGTGAGGGTCCCTGCTGAGTGTGCCCACCACAGGGAGGGGGGTGTAGGGCCATGGTCCAGGGATCATTCCTGTGGGGATGGGGTGCATCGTTCCTCCTTGGAGGTGTCCGAGAAGGAAGATGCAAGGTTGAGTTGACTGAGGTCCTTCAGAAGAAATGCACCAGTTTTCCCCCCCACAGCAGCTGGTCCAGCAGAGATTGTCCCAAACTCTGCTCCTGAGGCTGAGGAAGGTCCTCACATGGCCCATTGCCTCATGCACACAGACAACAGCTGGCAGAGGCATTGAGGGCCTTTGTCCACCTCTTCCTATTCCTGTTTCTTATCAGCCAGTCTGTCTTCTCATGATGTCAGTTGGCCTTTTCAGCCTGGAGGAGACTGAGGCCAAACCTCATCAGGGTCTGCAGATTCCTCTGGAGGGGCAGCACTGATCTCTGCCCTCTGTGAGCAGGGACAGGACCCAGGGAATGGCTGGAGCTGTGTTAGGGGAGGATTAGTTTGAATATTAGGAAAAGGTTCTTCCCCCAGAGGCTGGTTGGGCACTGCCCAGGCTCCCCAGGGCAGTGGGCACAGCCCCAAGGCTGCCAGAGCTCCATGAGGGTTTGGACAATGCTCTGAGGGACAGGGTGGGATTGTTGGGGTGTCTGTGCAGGGCCAGGAGTTGGACTGGATGATCCTTGTGTGCCCCTTCTAGCTCAAGATATTCCATGATTCTGTGGTTCTCCCCCCGAAGTTGTGCCGAGCAGCTCCGTGCTCCCGGCTGCAGGGAGGGGGGTTTGTGCGATTGGTGGTTGGGAGAAGGCAGCACCAACGCCCCGGGTCGTGTCACCCCGCCGAGGGGTGAGGGGCTGTAATAAGCCACAAATCGGAGCTGCCGCAAGGCCAGCCCAGCCTGAACCGCAGCACGGCGACAGTCGCTGCTCAGCCCTGCCTGGCACACACGTGGCAGTGCCTCCAACGGGCACCGAGGGTGCCCCGCACATGGTAACGAGTCACCAGCGGGGCAGAGGACCTGACCTCCGAACACAGCCCCCAGGGCAGGATGCGGGTGGTGCTGTGAAGCTGAGCAGCGCTAATTACGGCTGGGTCTGAGCCCTCCCCTCCCCTCCTGGGGGTCAGCCTGCTCCTGCCCCTTGCAAGGCTGCTCCTTGCAAGGCTGCTCCTGGGGCGTCGTACAGCCCCTGCGAGGGCAGCAGTTGAAGCCCAGAGACTCCCCTTCCCCGGGCGCGGGACGGGCAGTGGCAGTGGCAGTGGCAGTGGCAGTGGCAGTGGCAGTGGCAGGGGCAGTGCTGCCCAGCCGCCCGCAGCACAGGGAGTTTCTGGTTAGCAAAGTGCTGCTCCAGCCCGGGAATTCCTCCGGGGAAAAGGAACACTCCCGCGGCAACTCCACTCAGTTGCTGGAACAGACCAGAAGATGTAGCTCTCTGGCACCTTTTCTGACTCTAGATGTCTCCGAAGCCCTCCCTCCTATTGCTGCAGCGCTCCAAGATCAGAGCGAAGGCAGCGCAGGCTGCAGAGGCAAAAATAGGCTGAGATCGTGAACCTGGGGAAAGTTCCCAGGTGCGTTTTACTCCAGTTTGAGAGGAGATCTGGGGTTGAGCAGTAAGAGGTTCCTTTTCCTATCAGAGGGAATTTAAACTGATCACATCAAGTCCTCCCATTACCCACCAACGTGATTAATGTCTCCTGTACTGTTATGAAGTGATTCTACATTGTATATCTTTCTGAATGCCTCCTGAATTTATTATTTTCTTGTCCCAGTTGCTATTGGTGATGGCCTTGGTAAAATCCCTAGCAACATATAGAATGCAACATACATGGAAATTAGTTGAATACTTATCAGTATTATAGTCATAAAAGGACCTATTTATTAAATATATGGCTAAAGTGACACCTTAACAGCCAGGGGTACTAAATGACAGGGGTAACATTCATTTGTATGTTGGTACATTGGTATGATAGTGCTCCAGCTACAGTGAACTTCATTACCAACATCAAATTAAGATATATCGTGGGTACCATCATTAGGGTTGGTTGGACTGAACTGAATATAAATAACGTCTTTAAGATGCAGATTTTTTCCACGGCTTCAAAACGCTCCCTTGCTAATCTCCTGTGGCCCAGAAGTGGTAGCCAGTGAGCACGAGCTTCACTTGGAGAAGTGCCCTGATTTAATGATGTCCTTCTGCTGAGATGAGCTATGGTTCTTGATCAAGACCTGGAAGATGACACTGCACTGAATAAAGATTCCTGAGGTGCAAGATCAGTGTTTTTGCTGAGATGAATGGAGACCTCACTGCTTAACTCATCACAGGGAAGGCAAGATCACAGGAAGAACATTTCTGATTTGGTCAGCTCTTTAATATGACAGCCAGAGAGAAAACATTTGGACTGGAAATAGGGAAGACACTTGTAGCAGGCAGCAGAGAGAAGTGCTGGAAGCCATGAAGGATTTTCACCCCTCAAGAAGCAATCAGGTGGCTTTTTCTACAAGAACCACTGTAATTTGTCTGAGACAGGAGTCCCAGGATGAGATTCTTCACCTGAACATAAGGGCTTAATTTTAAAATTTTAGATAGCTCATAACAGAGGTGGTCTCCAGTTCATGACAGATGTGCTGCCACCCTGTGAGATGTGTCTGGACCCTGATCTTCTCTGTCCCTATGGAGGAAAACATCAGCATCTTCTTATAGGGTCTGGTAGGGGAAAGAAGGGGAATGTCTTCAGGTAAACCTGGCATCCTGGCATCCCTGAAGCTGCTCCAGAATGGCCTTGATCCATGCACCATCTGGTGTAGAAGGAGCCTTTCTGGGTGCCATCACATGGAAAACAAGTTTTAGGGTGGCCATGCAGGTGCTTCTGTCCACAAAATGTACACAAACAATGACTGGAGGCTCAAGAAGATCAGCCAGGTCCCATGGCTGCTACAGTTGATGAAAAGTAGCGTAACAAATCATCCTGTATGCAGGCAGTGGTTTAGAAACGTGGCAGTTCAGAACAAATGGGACACATCATCTACCAGGGTATACCCTGCATGGGGGAACTTGTCACCACGGGAAGGCAGCCAAATACTTGGCAGGAATCAAAGTGTGCCCATTTCTGTTGGACTTAGGCCCTGTCAGGAAGCCTGGGAGGAAGTATGTCAGGAGAGGACTGAGGAGGGATGAACTTCTACTCCAGAGCTCTGGTCTCTGGTCACTTGGTACTCAGAGATGACACAGTTTGGGAAGCAGATTGTTTTCACTTCTTCCTGCAGATCTGTACAAGTTGGAAGCCTCCAATGGGTCCAGCCTCACCATTTGGTCCTCATGCCAGGGCATGGACTAAATCTCAAAATGCTGAGAATCTGAGAGGAAAACCATTCCTTCAACACAGAAATGAGAAATACAGTGGATGCTGGTCCTTCCCTGCACAGCCCTCTGAAGTCCCACTGACTTAATTAAAACTTATAAGTTTTGGAAAAATCATAATTGGTTTCAAACACATCCTTAAATCAGGGCCATGAGAAGATGCTATGATCCTGCACCCACAGGAAAGGGACAACAGAACCCCATTTCCCAGTCAGGAGACACTGGTGCAGGGCTGGCACTGCTCTTCCATGTGAAACACAGAACCAGATAACAATCTGCATTGCCACCTAGGTTTGCTTCCCCCATGCAAGTCACCCCCTGGGGAAGGTGGTTCTGCAGACCCAATGATCACCATACACACACTGGAACTGCTCAATTCTTTTAGATTGCTAGGAAAAAGGGCAAAAGGGACAGAAAAATGCAATCAGTTTGGGCTTGATCAGCTCAGACACCACAGCATTCAGGCTGGGGCACACGTGGATGTGCAGGTGGCATTACAGTTCCCACATGGAATCACAGAATTTTAGAGTTGGGAAAGACCTTTAAGATCATCAAGTCCAACCTTCAACCCACAACCCATGTTCACCATTAAACCATGTCCTCAAGTGCCACATCCATCGATGCCCTGGGCAGCTGTGCCAGTGCCTGACCACCCTTTTTGTGAAGAGTTTCTGTAATATCCAACCTGAACCTCATAATTCCCTAATAACCAAGCTGACACAACTGGAGGCCATTTCCTTCAGTCGTGTCACTTGTTACTTGGAAGAGGAGACTGACACTCAACTCATTCCAGCCTCCTGAAGGGCTGAGAGCAATAGGGTTGGAGAGAGCAATAATGGGTGGCTTTCTGCTGGTGCTGGGCAATGGCACAGAAATAGGACAAGGTCAACAACCGCATGGTCTTCACTTGCTGAGATGTGTCTTCATTCTAAACCTTAAAAACTCCTGGTAAAGCTGAATTTTCATCCCCTTAACACACACTTCTTCCAATTGCTTTTCATGGACAGTTTTTGCCTGGTCTCGTGAAGCCTGGCAGAAATACCTTGGAGAGCTGGAGGCTGAGGATGGGCTCAAGCCCTGACTATCCCAGCAACACCCAAAGCTCAGAGACCCAGAAGTCAACAAATTAAATCAAACAGAGACCAGGTATTCAAGAATTTTATTTTCTTTTCTGGAAGAGCTGCCTTTGATGAGAGTTTATACACAACCCTTCTCCATTCAGACCCCGGGCCATGACTTGGTGCTGGCTGTGTGTCTGTAAAGGTTCAAGCTGATGCTTTTAGGTCACTGAAATGGCATTGCTCATCCAAACCCTCTCCAGAGGAAAGGAGCAGGATCAGAGCTTTCCTCTACTTGACAATTTTTGAAAGCACTCAGGCTGAAGAGAGTTCAGTTTGAAGCCACACACGTTATGTGGTTAATATTACTTGGGTTAATATCACAGGCCTTTGCCTGCGGCTGCAGCAGGAGCTGTGGCACCTCCCAGCTTACAGATGTGCTTGGAGCAAGGTTAGGTGTGCAGGTAGGAGACTCTTTAGCTTTGGGACGGGACCCACAGCCCGGGCATGCAGGTCCTGGCTCTAACTCTGGCTTCTAACAAGTATTCCCAATGAATGGGAAGGATCTGACAACTGACAGCTGCTTCTCACCTGTTCTCTACCCACACAATCAGACACTGGGGAGACAAGTGCCATGGATCCTCCACCTCTTCCGTGGCACAGTCTTTTCAAGACTGCAGATCGATTGGAACAGAGATGCTGCATGTTTGGGCATTGCTGTTCTGAGAGGTTTTTCAGCTGGAACAAGCTCACCTTACTGCCCTTTGATGTGGGAGAGCTGGCAGCGAGATTATGTTACCCCCAGGAGCAAGGAATTCACAAAGAGAGAGAGCCAAATATTTTTCATCCTTTTAAAAGCAAGCTTTGCCCTTTGGGGATGGTTTCAGGAGGTTGAAAGGTCCAGCCTCTCTTTTGAAGTGGGTGATTTTGCATTCCACAGTTGGGGTGTCTGATAGCATCTCTCAAGATTGTTGTTGAACTCCTGCTCCCCATCATGTTCTGTAACCATGAGGGCACCGACCTCAGAATCACAGAATCATTACGGTTGGAAAAGACCTCTATGACCATCAAGTCCAACCTTCAACCTTTCCAGCTCTGCGCCTTGATGGGAGAGGGAGCTCTGTGAGCCGAGTGTGGGATTGCTAATAGGGCTCCTGAGGACTTTCTACAGCAATACAAGGGCCTGTTTAATGGAAGTTTACCAGGAAATAATGGTTAAAATGCCTGTCCATTTCTATCTGTGCCTGAGCGTAAAGCAGCAAGGCCAGGCAGGGTCCCCAGCTGGCCCCACATGCGGACGTGGTGCACGGTTAGTGATGCTCATTCTGCTCCAGGGTGATTATTTTTGTTCCTTATGCCAGATCTCATTGCATCCCCGAGCTGATCTGCCTCTGTTTATTAGATGGCTATTTGCATTCTCTCTTAATGTGCATTTATGATGCGAGAAACATCTCTGGCCAAATTTCAGGCTTCTGGCGTGTGGCAGGGACGAGGGACCTGAGGAATATGTGCATTGGCTGCTTTGCCTATCAATTTGCTCTAATTGCAAAGGCCTCCAAGCACAGTGAGCAGTGCAACCCTCCAAGGCTTGTCCACCAGCAGTGGGAGATCAAAACGCTGGGAGCAGCTAGTGTGGAGATATTCACCTGTGGAAGCAAATCAGAGAATCTGTTGGGTCTTGCCCCAGGTCGTTGATGGAAACCCACATTGCCGTGTGTGTAGAAGCCTGGGCAGTGAGGAGTTAAAGCTTTGTTGTGCCTCAAACACTGATGGCCATTCAAGTGGGCAAGGTAGAACAGGAGGTGCCTGCAAAGGGGCTGTACTGAGGTGGCACAGCTGAGGGCAGCACCTTTCTGGAGCCAGTTTTCCTGTTCAGGTCCATGGTGACCACACAACATAAAGTGCAAGCACAGAAGTGGCGTCAAGGAATGAGCAAGGCCAGTAGAGGGGAATTGACACCAAAAGACACTTGAAGCCCCCTGTACCATTTCCAGAAAGGTCCAGAAGAATGGGCTCACCCATTTACAGGAAGAGAGAGAAACCAAATCCCAGGGCAGGGAAATCTGTCCTATAAAAGGTGTCCCACAGAGCCTGCGGGGTGTCCCCTGGACACCCTGTCAGCTGGCTCGACGCTGGACCCAGGATTGGTGATCTCTCCTGTCTGGTCTCTCTTTCACTCTCTCCTTCTTCCCCGTTTTCTTTTATTCTTTCATTTCTCTTACTGTTAAAAGTCAGGGGCCCAACATACCAATTTCCATGGTGAGTGTATTCTTTGCTAATAAAACTTTGTAAGCTTTTTTTTTCTTTTTTGACCCTTCTGTCTTTTGCTGTTCTTTTTTGACCATGGGCATCCCTGATTCTTGGGTACTCCCTTCCTTGAAGGAGTGGGATGAGACTGTGACACAGGAGTGTCACAGAGTGACACAGAGACACAGAGTGAGGGTTGTTCCAGAAGAGATAACAGCTTATAACCCCTGTTCTAATGCCATTTATTCTTCCTTACACGTCCCCCAATCCAAGCCTTTGTGCATTGCCTGCTTCCCCACAATTTTTCCCACATCTGCATTTCAGTTCTCAGGAGTTTTGCATAGATTAAACAAGCTTGATTATCTCACAGGAGATGAGACACACACTGGTGACTTTGATTTTATCCCTGTAAAGGTGGTGAGATCTGTGTCCAACAATACACAGACAGAGCTACAGACAACTCATCCCTGGCAATCCTGCACAACAGCCACAGCTCTGGCAATGGAATACGGGAACATGGGAACACAGCTCTGGGAAGAATAGGTAGTGGGATATTCCCCTGTAGGCATAACCAAAGTCATCCTGCCCCACTGATCATGAGAGGCCATGAGAAATGGACCTGCTCTACAATCACCTGATAGGAAGGTGGAGCTGGGGGGGAGGGGGGTTGGGCTCTGCTCCCACGGAACAAGTGGCAGGACAAGGGGAAACAGCCTCATGTAGTGCCAGGGAAGGCTCAGCTTGGACATTAGGAAAAATGTCTTCACTGAAAGAGTGGTCAGGCCCCGGCACAGGCTGTCCAGGGCAGTGGTGGAGTCATTGTCCCCTTGAGTGTTCAAAAAATGAGCAGATGTGGCGCTTTGCATTATGATTTAGTGGGTCTGGGGGTGTTTGATCAAAGATTGGACTTGATGATCTTGGAGGTTTTTTCTGGCCTTAAGGTCAGATTAGGTCATAATTAATGGTCCTGTGATTCCATGATTCAACCCAAGTCCACAGGCAGGAATGGGCACAGGGAAGTGTAGAGTCACTGGAATCAGGCCCTTGCTGTTCCAGAGCCTTGTAATCACTCAGCCACAAACCTCCGGATGGCTTTCTGATTATATGAATATAAACAACATCCACAAACTCGTGCTCATTAATGAACAAGATCTTAGAGAGGGGCCATTCAATGCACAGAGCAATTAACACAGCAGTTGATTAAGGAGGTTTGAGGATAATTTCCATGAAGAATTCAATATTGCTGCACTGCTTCATGCGGGGGCTTGGCAGAAGCAGGAGATGTGATGACTGTGACCTATTGGCACCAGGCATGTAGGGACCTGGGGAGGCAGGTTCTGCTCCATCCCTGTGGCTCCAGTGACATTCAGTCCTTTCTGTGCAGAAGGGCCAAATATCGGGGTGATGCCCTGCCTGCAGTGGGTGCCTGCAGATTCACAGCACCTCATGACTTGTGCCCTCAACCCACACATGTCAGCTACCCATGAGGTGTCACATGTGGGGAGCAATTCCTGTTAGACATGAAGTAGCCCATGAAATTGGAGACATGTATGTCTTGTGTACCCAGAAAACAGTGCCAAACCACTCACAGGCCAAGCCCTGATCTGTAACTACTCAGATGTGCATCCACCTACAAAACAGAAGGAAGGCTCTGCACAAACCCCATGTACTGGGAAAGAGGAAGGGATTCAGCCCGAGCCAAGGAACAGAAGCAGTGACTGACCTCCACGAGGCTGAGCACAGAGAACTGCCAGACCTCCCCACTGCCCCATACTCCAGCGTTTCACCCTGGACTTTGGACTAGGGCTTGGAGGGACAGGACAAGGGGGAATGGCCTTAAGCTGAAGGAGGGTAGATTTAGATCAGATATTGTGAAGAAATTCTCCCCTGTGAGGGTGGTGAGGCCCTGGCACAGGTTGCCCAGAGAAGCTGTGGCTGCCCCTGGATCCCTGGAAGTGTCCAAGGCCAGGTTGGACGGGGCTTGGAGCAACCTGGGCTAGTGGAAGACATATCTGCCCATGGCAAGGGGTTGGAATGAGATGGTCTTTAAGGTCCTTACCCACCCAAACCATTCTGCAATTATGTGATTCTACGTGTCTCCACGAGGGCCAGGCAATCTTCTGCCTCACACATCACCTCAGCACCAGTCACATCCTTGGGAATGTGACAAGGATGCTCTACATGTGTGGCATTAGCCTGCTCCAGTGACCACAGCCACTACAGCCTCACTGGGCAAGACAGACACAACAGGTCTATGGGCCTCAGTTTCCCCTTCCCCATCAAGGAGGAGACTTTCAGCCCCTGCCCTTTGCTGAGTGAGTTGGGTCCTGCAGAGGGGATGTGCTCTCACAAAGCTCCAAGGTTTGCTGCTCCTATGATTCCTAGGAAGGAGAGGTGACTCATTCTCCCAAGAAAATACTGCTTTCATTCAGAGCCTGGAGCATTTCCCAAAAGTAATTAACTAGGAGTAGCTGCTAATTAAAAGATCTGGTGCCTACAGAAGAGTTTGGCAGAGCTGGGTGTCATCTAGCCAATTCTGAGGTGCTAAGATACAATACTTGAGCTCTCAGCTGTCACCAAAGCCCAACCAGTGCTGCTGCCCAGTCCATCCCAGCAAGGTCTGAGCTTCATAGGCTGAGCCCCAGCAATACAGGCAGTGAGCACTGGGAACAGCATCTGCAGGGTTTGTCCTCCCCTGCCCTGTCTGTGAAGAGGTTGAGGTCTTGCTGTTGAGTCTTGCACAATCCAGGATTTTTCTTGATGCAGATTTGCCACCTGATCTGAGGTTGCACCATGACAGCTCTTCATCCTGATGGGCTGGCACCCATCCCTCATCCCCAGCCTGTACCTGGGGCTTCGTTCCCAAACTTCTGAGCAGAGCCAGGAAGAACGTAGTTATATGAAAAACATCTTCCTCGGAACGGACCTGTTGTGCCTGGACAGCAGCCACACTCAACTCAGGGAGGCAGGAAAGGGGTAGCCCTGAGCTGTGCCCTGGCCAAGGGGTGTGCGTCAGTGACCAGTTCTGGTCCTTCTAAACCAGGCTGTTTGCAGGACATGATGTGACAACTGGGGCCTGGATCAGATGTGAAATGGCTCCGTTCACTGCAGCTGCTCCACACTGTGGCTGCCTGTGGCTTCCCAGGCTTTCCACTCCACTTCTAGTCATTCAGCAACATTTTTCAAAAGGGGTTTAGTATCTTCTATCTCCCTGAATGAGAAAGTCATAAGTCACTTGTGCTGTATGAATAGATCCATTTTTATGGCTATAGCAAGCCCTGTCTGCTGCCCTGGGTGGGTTTGGCACTGAGGGGCTCAGCAGACAACCTGTCCGCTTCCCACGCACCTTGTCTGTGTACCACTTCGCTTTCCCCAGGAGAAGTTAGTTGGCTCTGACCCAACAAACCTGAAGGAAACAGTATTTTACCTCTGAAACGACACTGCAACTTCAGGTGGTCTCCAGGAAAGCAGAGATTATGTCTGGCAAAGATCCTGTGGACACAAGAGTCACCCAGGCAGTTTCTGTGCTGCATGAGGGTTCCTCAGGAGCCAGTCTGAGCTTTGCTGGTCGGAGGTTACCCAGCCAGGAAAGAGTGAGTGAGGACCCCAAGGCATGAAATCTTTTTGGATCACACAAAATTACATTATGCTGCTCTGTTGTGAGCAGTAGGAGTTGCTTTTAGCAATAAATAAGTTTTTAATTTGCATTGTCTTTAGTGTGACTGCAGGTGAGCTCATTGTTACCCACCTGCTACACCGAGAACTAAAGCTCCAGAACAACTAGGGGAAGAGAGTTGGGTTTCCTTGGTTTGGTTTTCTTTTCTAACACTGAGTTTTACAGCTCACGGAGTGAGAATGCCATGCTGGTGAGGTGGAGAAAGGCTGGTGTTGGAAGGGTGGGTAGGGGTGGCAGTGGAGGGGATCTGCGAACACTCCAGAACAGCTGGTATAGCTGTGAGCACAGAGCCAAATGAAATCTGTGTTCCAGCAGCCACACCCTGGCCTAGTGCAGGGCTGGCAATGCCATCCACTGTATCTTGCCCCAGTACTTTGTGCGCAATTACCTCTCTGTGCCTGGAATCAGCTTGGTGATCTTGGCAGGAGGGAGCATTTCTGGGGAGCTGAAGGGGGGTGTTGGTGATCCTTGTGGGTCCCTAACTCAGAATATTCCGTGATATCTGATCTGATCTGATCTGATCTGTTGCTGGCTGGCAGCTGCAGCAGGAAGGTGTTGGTTCACACACACATGGTCATAACCATATGATTTTGAGGCTACACCTCGAATCCTGGGGGCAGTTCTGAGCCCTTCAGACAAGAGAGACATGAGGGGCTGGAGCATGTGCAGGGAAGGGAACGGAGCTGGGAAGGGCTGGAGCAGCAGGAGCAGGTGAGGGAGCTGGGGGGGCTCAGCCTGGAGCAAAGGAGGCTCCGGGGGACCTTCTGGCTCTGCACCCCCTGACAGGAGGAGGGAGCCGGGGGGGGGTCGGGCTCTGCTCCCGGGAACAAGGGACAGGAGGAGAGGGAACGGCCGCCAGCTGTGCCAGGGGAGGGTCAATTGGATATTAGGGAAATTTCTTCACTGAATAGTGGTCAAAGCATTGGAAGGGGCTGCTCAGGGCAGAGGTGGAGTTCCCCATCCCTGGAGGTGTTCAAATCCGAGTGGATGTGTGTCCTGGTTAGAACAGCTGGGACCGATTCATCACTGAATGGGTATAGCCCAAACTGTGTATTCTATAGCCCTCCATGCCATTTCCCAGAACTGTTGTCAGTAGAGGCCTGCGGGGGGGGGGGGGGGGGGAATGTTCCTGAGCACCCTCATATCCTTTTATGGAATGAGCACCCTCATACCCTTTTATGGAATTCCCCGCTCTGAGGGGAGGACTGAACATTCCCACCTGAACTGGAGAGTATATAAACCTGGAGTTTCGGAACCTTTGGGACCACTCGTGGGATCCAGAGGAGGACCGCAGCTCATCGCTCTCAACCTGCAGCTCATCACCACCCTTGGCCGGACTACAATTACCACTTTTGGTTGGACTGCAGCAGCTCTCCCACTAGCAGGTTTTTCCCCTCTCCCTTTGTTTTGGACTCAAGGGGGGGCCCAGGTAGCACCGCTTCGTTTGTACCCCGGGGTGTTGGGTTGTACATTTGGTTTTTGTGGGTTATTGCCTGTTGCTTGTCTGTGTGGTCGTACTTATTGTATTATTTTATTAAATTGTTATTCTGACTTGTAATCTCTCTTTGAGTTGGCTTGGTTTCCTCTGCTGGTTAACTTTCAAACCAGCACAATTTTTGGCGCCCACTCGTGGGGCAGAGAGAGAGAAGTCAGAATCACAATTTCATTTTAAGCATTTGTCTATTTGGATATAGAACTCCCTGATTACATGTTGTTTGATGCATTCACGTGATGTTGTATCTGAGCATGTTCATATTTCCACAAATGGGGAACTATTTGCCTGTTTTGATGCTCTCTTTAAAACCAGGGAGAGGGATCCAAATTGCTTTATTAGTTTACTATATTTATGTCATCATAACATCAGAAGCAATGAGTTTCATTGTAAATGTGTATTCAGTCCTGTTTGCCTGTCCTGGTTTGGGTTGCTACCTCTGGGGCCTCATTAAAAATCGCACCCAACCCTTTGGGGAAACAGGGGGGAATGGTTGTTTCCAGCCTCTCACCTCCTTCTTCCCCTTCAGACCTGCTACAACAGTTTTTGGAAATATTGAGTTCCCTTTTGATGTTAAGGACAGTATAATGTTATTGTTAGTGTTGTTTTGTCTGCTCTGTACTGTCTACACCATGTTTAGGGTCAGAACAGGGCCTTCTAGGGAGGTTGTTTGGACACCTACCCTGGGAGCAGATAATGCTGAGTGGCACGGGAAGTGGGAGGACATTGGCCAGTATTTGGAGAAGTTTTCTCCTCCAATGATCTGGAAATTCACCCCTGAACAACTGCAAGATCCTGTTAGCATGATAAGGCTGGTGAAGGGAAAATGCTCTGGTAGCTCCAGAGATGGTCAGCTCACAGCAACCTGCTGGGCCCTGGCCACAGCCTACCGGACACTACTTGACATGGTACAGTGCTGTCAGGGGGAGGAGAGAAGGAGCAGATCCACAGGTACCACGTCCACCCAAACCACAGCTGAGTCAGAGGGAGAAAGAAATGAATCAACCGGCACCGTGTCCACACAAACCATCGAGGAGCCAGAAGAACAACCCAAACCAATAGCAGTCGCCCCTGTCCAGAAAAGGAAATCAAAGACTAAATCAGTCCGTATAGCAAATGATGATGAAGAGGCAGGACCTTCACATCCACCGGAGGAGACAGAGCCAGAAATAATCACTCGGTCCCTATCCCTGGGTGAGCTACGTGAGCTCCGGAGAGAGTTCACACGACAGGCGAATGAGTCCATTCTGACCTGGCTGCTCCGAATCTGGGATGCCGCAGCTAACGATACAATCCTAGATGGGAGTGAAGCCAGACAGCTGGGATCCCTGTCTCGAGATGTAGTCATTGACCAGGGGATTGGAAGGAGGCAGGAAACTCTCAGCCTCTGGCGGCGACTGTTGTCCAGTGTGAGGGAGAGATACCTTTGTAAGGAGGACCTCCACGTACAGCAAGGACAGTGGAACACGATGGAACAAGGTATCCGGTGTTTAAGAGAATTAGCTGTACTGGAGATATCTTTTCAGAGGATGAAAGATTCCCTAAAAGTCCAGATGCTGTACAGTGCACATCCCAGATGTGGTTAAAGTTTGCACGACTCGGGCCAGAAATGTCTTCCCGCTACTTAGCAACGCTGCAATGGAGGGAAGGAGAGGACAAGGTGGGCGCGTTGGTCAGTAACTCAGGATTTATGAAGACACTGTCCACCGCTCCACTGCGAGCCCACGTCTCATGTGTGGAAACCAACTGGCCGAACATGTCCGAAGCCTGGAAGAGAAGATTGAAGAGGGACACCAGAAGCTAAGAGAAGAAATTAAGGGAAGGGATCTTCCATATCGGCCAGGACAAACAAGAGTCTCTGCTATTAGGAGCCAGCGTCCCCCAGCTAAGGAGAGAGAACACACTCCACGTGGCAATCTATGGTTTACCTCCGTGAGCACGGAGAAGATATGAGGAAGTGGGATGGGAAACCCACCTCTTCCTTAGCAGCCCGGGTACGTGAACTGAAAAGTGGAACAAGTGCCACAAGGAACTCTTCAAGGGTAAATGCTGCTCCAGTCTCTCGTGGGCAAGACTCCAGACGGTACAGGAATGATGATACGTCTGATCCTCTTGAAGGGACCTCCAGGTCATACTCACAAGAAGAGCACAACGAGTACATGACCGGGATTAGGGGTGCCCTGCCTCTAGCCAGGTAGAGGAGAGGACAATCGAGTCTATTGGACAGTGTGGATTCGGTGGCTTGGCACACCAGAGCCACAAAGATATAAGGCCTTAGTGGACACCGGCGCACAATGCACTTTAATGCCATCAAGATACGTAGGGGCAGAATCCATCTCTATTTCTGGGGTAACAGGGGGATCCCAACAGCTGACTGTACTGGAAGCTGAAGTGAGCCTGACTGGGAAGGAATGGCACAGACACCCCATCGTGACTGGCCCAGAGGCCCCGTGCATCCTTGGCATAGATTACCTGAGGAGTGGGTATTCAAAGACCCAAAAGGACTTTCGCTGGGCTTTTGGCATAGCTACTGTGGAGACAGAGGAAATCAGACAGTTGACACCTTGCCTGGTCTCTCAGAGGGACCCCTCTGCTGTGGGACTGCTGAAGGTTGAAGAACAATTGGTACCGATAGCCACAGCAACAGTGCACCGTCGGCAATACCGCACCGACCGAGACTCTGTGACCCCTATACATAAGATGATCCGTGACCTGGAGAGCCAGGGGTGGTCAGCAAGACTCGCTCACCCTTTAATAGCCCTATATGGCCAGTGCGTAATCCAGCGGAGAGTGGAGGCTGACAGTGGATTACCGTGGACTCAATGAAGTCACACCACCCCTGAGTGCTGCTGTGCCGGACATGCTGGAGCTCCAGTACGAGCTGGAGTCCAAGGCAGCCAAGTGGTACGCCACCATTGACATTGCCAATGCCTTTTTCTCCATTCCTTTGGCAGCGGAGTGCAGACCACAATTTGCTTTCACTTGGAGAGGTGTGCAGTACACTTGGAATCGACTGCCTCAGGGGTGGAACACAGTCCCAGCATTTGCCATGGACTGATCCAGACTGCACTGGAAAAAGGGCGAGGCTCCAGAACATCTACAGTACATTGACGACATCATTGTATGGGGGAACACAGCGGGCGAAGTCTTCGAGAAAGGAGAGAAGATAATCCAGATTCTCCTAAGAGCTGGTTTTGCCATTAAACAGAGTAAGGTCAAGGGACCTGCTCAGGAAATTCCAGTTCCTAGGAGTGAAGTGGCAAGATGGACGCCCGCCTAATTCCAATGAAGTAATTAACAAAATAGCAGCCATGTCCCCCCACCAACCAGCAAGAAGGAAACACAGGCTTTCCTAGGCGCTGTGGGCTTTTGGTGGATGCATATCCCCGAGTATAGCCAGATTGTAAGCCCTCTCTACCTTGTGACACGGAAGAAAAATGATTTCCAGTGGGGCCCTGAACAACAACAAGCCTTTGAACAAATTAAACAGGAGATTGCCCATGCGGTAGCCCTTGGGCCAGTAAGGACAGGACAGGATGTGAAGAACATGCTCTACACTGCAGCCGTAAGAATGGCCCTTCCTGGAGTCTCTGGCAGAAGGTGCCTGGGAGACCCGAGGACGACCACTGGGATTCTGGAGTCGGGGATACAAAGGATCTGAAGCCAGCTATACACCAATTGACAAAGAGATCCTGGCTGCTTATGAAGGAGTTCGAGCTGCCTCAGAAGTGATCGGCACCGAAGTGCAGCTCCTCCTGGCACCCCGACTACCAGTGCTGGGCTGGATGTTCAAGGGAAAAGTTCCTTCTACACATCACGCCACCGATGCGACATGGAGTAAGTGGATCGCTCTGATCATGCAGCGAACCCGGATAAGGAATCCTAATCGCCCTGGGATTCTGGAAATTATCACCAATTGGCCCGAAGGTGAGAGTTTCGGACTATCCTCTGAAGAAGAAGAAGAGCAGGTGACACGGGCTGAGGAGGCCCCACCATATGATAAGCTACCAGCAGATGAAAGGCGATATGCACTCTTCACGGATGGCTCCTGTCACATGGTAGGGACAAACCGAAAATGGAAGGCAGCCGTATGGAGCCCCACACAGCGAGTTGCAGAAGCGACTGAAGGACAAGGTGGGTCAAGTCAGTTTGCAGAGCTTAAAGCCGTTCAGTTGGCTTTGGATATAGCTGAACGAGAGAAGTGGCCAAGACTCTATCTCTACACTGACTCATGGATGGTGGCCAATGCTCTGTGGGGATGGCTGGAACGATGGAAAAAGGCCAACTGGCAGCGCCAAGGGAAACCCATCTGGGCGGCAGAGATGTGGCAGGACATCGCTGGCCGGGTAGAGAAGCTGAGTGTGAAGGTCGGTCACGTAGACGCTCATGTAGGCAAGAAACGGGCTAATGAGGAGCATCGTAACAACGAGCAGGCGGACCAAGCTGCCAGGATTAAAGTCTCTCAGGTAGATCTGGATTGGCAGCACAAAGGAGAATTATTTCTGGCTCGATGGGCCCATGATGCCTCCGGTCACCAGGGGAGAGATGCAACATACAGATGGGCTCGTGACCGAGGGGTGGACTTAACCAAGGACATTGTCTCACAGGTCATCCATGACTGTGAGACATGTGCTGCCATCAAGCAGGCCAAGAGGGTGAAGCCTCTATGGTATGGTGGATGGTGGTCAAAGTACAGGTATGGGGAAGCCTGGCAAGTTGACTACATCACGCTCCCCAAAACCCGCCAAGGCAAGCACTATGTACTGACCATGGTAGAAGGAAGTACTGGATGACTGGAGACATACCCCGTGCCTCATGCCACTGCCCGGAATACCATCCTGGGCCTTGAAAAACAAGTCCTGTGGCGACATGGCACCCCGGAGAGAATTGAGTCTGATAATGGGACCCATTTCAAGAATGGCCTCGTAGACACCTGGGCCAAAGAGCACGGCATTGAGTGGGCGTATCATATCCCCTACCATGCACCAGCGGCTGGAAAAGTTGAGCGGTGCAACGGACTGCTGAAAACCACCCTGAAGGCACTGTGTGGGAAGACTTTCAAACACTGGGAGCTGCATTTAGCAAAGGCCACCTGGTTGGTCAACACCCGAGGCTCCATCAATCGAGCTGGCCCTGCTCAATCAGAACTTTTGCATACTGCAGATGGAGATAAAGTCCCTGTGGTGCATATGAGAGGAATGTTAGGGAAGACTGTTTGGATTAGTCCCACCTCAAGCAAAGGCAAACCCATCCGAGGGATTGTTTTTGCTCAAGGACCTGGTTCCACCTGGTGGGTAATGCAAAAAGATGGGGAGACACGTTGTGTACCACAAGGGGACCTAATTTTGAGTGAGAATGGTCTGTAATGTTTCAATGTATATATATATATATATATGTAGTGTATATAGTTTTAAGGAGACATAGTTTTTAAGGGGGTTAATTTGGGCATGACATGGACGGCATAGAATAAGGGGTGGATAATGTCCTGGTTA
This sequence comes from Chiroxiphia lanceolata, assembly GCF_009829145.1. Taxonomy (NCBI): domain Eukaryota; kingdom Metazoa; phylum Chordata; class Aves; order Passeriformes; family Pipridae; genus Chiroxiphia; species Chiroxiphia lanceolata. The sequence continues at coordinate 653,361 of NC_045654.1, forward strand.
GAACAGCTGGGACCGATTCATCACTGAATGGGTATAGCCCAAACTGTGTATTCTATAGCCCTCCATGCCATTTCCCAGAAACTGTTGTCAGTAGAGGCCTGCGAGGGGGGGTGGGGGGTGGGGAATGTTCCTGAGCACCCTCATATCCTTTTATGGAATGAGCACCCTCATACCCTTTTATGGAATTCCCCGCTCTGAGGGGAGGACTGAACATTCCCACCTGAACTGGAGAGTATATAAACCTGGAGTTTCGGAACCTTTCCACCACTCGTGGGATCCAGAGGAGGACCGCAGCTCATCGCTCTCAACCTGCAGCTCATCACCACCCTTGGCCGGACTACAATTACCACTTTTGGTTGGACTGCAGCAGCTCTCCCACTAGCAGGTTTTTCCCCTCTCCCTTTGTTTTGGACTCAAGGGGGGGCCCAGGTAGCACCGCTTCGTTTGTGCCCCGGGGTGCTGGGTTGTACATTTGGTTTTTGTGGGTTATTGCCTGTTGCTTGTCTGTGTGGTCGTACTTATTGTATTATTTTATTAAATTGTTATTCTGACTTGTAATCTCTCTTTGAGTTGGCTTGGTTTCCTCTGCTGGTTAACTTTCAAACCGGCACAATGTGCTGCTTGGGAACACGGCTTAGAGCTGGGTTGGTGGTGCTGGCTTAATAGTTGGACTTGATAATCTCAGAGGGCTTTTCCAACTTTAATGATTCCACAGTTCTATGTTTCCATGCTGCCAGTTGTGATCCAAAGTTATGCCCCAGTTATCAGCAGTGTGGAACATGCCTGCTCCAGCAGAAGCAGGGCTGCCCAGCCTTGCTGCTGATGCGGAAACCTGGGATCAAAGTTTAAAAAATCTCTGCAAGAACTCAGTCCTGTGTCTGGGATTCAACCTGCACATGATCCAAATGTTTGTCATCGGTGGGATTGGGAGGTGGCTGCAGGGAGACACAAGTGCCACAGCCCTCTCAGGACCAGGAGGTCTTGGGAGACAGGGTGGTCCATGACTTCCCCTGGAATTGCCCACAGAGTAACTATGGGCTCAGCATTGCAGATTGAATTGATCGAGTTCCCCCATCCTGACCCATTCCAAAAATCACCTGAGAAGGACTTTAGCCTTTTTCTGATGGGGTCAGTTTGGAGTTGATGGCTTTGTCATGAGCCACACACCCCCTGCAGAGAGAGAGTGGGTCTGAAGGACAAAAGCTGCATCAGGAGCTTGGACATCCACAGGAGGTACCTGTAGAGATGGGTCCTGAAGAGCCTCGAAGGTCTCAGCTTCAGGTCCCTTTTGGTCTCTCTATGCCCAGACAGCAAAGCAGGGAGACTGTACCATAGAATTACAGAATATCCTGAGCTGGAAAGGACCCACAAGAATCATCCAGTCTAACTCCTGGCCCTGCTCAGATACGCCAGCATTCCCACCCTGTCCCTGAGAGCGTTGTCCAAACCCTCCTGGAGCTCTGGCAGCCTTGGGGCTGTGCCCACTGCCCTGGGGAGCCTGGTCAGTGCCAGCTACCCTCGGGGGGAAGAACCTTTTCCTGAGGTTCAACCTGACTCTACCCTGACACAGCTCCAGCCATTCCCTGGATCCTGTCCCTGCTCACAGAAAGCAGAGATGGGAGCCACCCCTCGGGAGGAGCTGCAGCTCCCAGTGAGCTCTGACCTCAGTCTCCTCTTCTCCAGCTGAACAAACCAAATTATCTCAGCTGCTCCTCATATGGCTTCCCCTCTAGACTCTATAGCTGGGTAACACTCTACCTGTGTCAGTCTTGCTCCCCGTGGTGTGGCTCTGTTACACTATCCTGTTTTTCCCTGGCTGTGCATGGATAACTGTCAGGTGTGATGAGCATTACTGCTCTGTAGCAGGTTCAGCAGCACTGTGTTATGTCAGCCACCATCTCTGGGATGGTGTGAATGCCCTGGGGATGCAGAAAACAATAGTTGGACAGAGGAGGGGCTGCTATGGTGTCTGAAGGGAGCTTCTCACCTCTATTGTGCAGTGGCTGAAGGAATTCCCTGCCCTCCTTGGCTCCCACCCTCTGCAGGCTCTTCCATGTGTGTGTGTGAAAGTCCAGTCTCTGGAAGCTTGCATCCTCCCTCAGCTCTTCCCAAGGCTCTGCCAGGGCATGCTGGCTGTCCTGCCTGCTCAGGTTGGGGCTGGCAAAGCCACAATGCCTCCTGAGGACTCTTCCCAGGACTCACTGGAGGAGTGTGTCCCATGGCATGACTCCAAGCAAGAGGGGTGAGCATCTGGGTAGAGATGGGAGGAGCACACATAGGACTTGGCAGAACTCATTCCCTTTGCAGACATATGGAATAACCTCATGACTGAAGTCCCAGACAAGACTTCTCCATCGATATTTTCTTCGCTTGATGTTTTTGCCTGCCTGCGGTTGAGGAATTCTGTGTGCCTGTGGAGGCAGTGAATCCAAACAGGGAACCTGGACTACATAAAAGGCTCTGGGGGTCCTTGGCAGGGAAGTATTTCCTGCCCAGCTCAGAAACCCTCATGGAACTGTTTTGGGCCAGGGCTGAGCTGCAGAAAGGCTCCCTGTGGCAGACCCAGTCTCATTGTCCAAAGAATTGTGAGGAGGGAAGACTGTATTCTGTGACGTGGATAGGTACTATTCAGGGTGGCACCTTCAGGGATCCTGACTCCCTAAAACAGTCCAGAAATAAAATTAGGATAATTTGAATTGAACCTTGATAACTAAACTACTCTGAGCTGGGTTTTTTATGCTAGCACAGCTAACACACCACTCCACATGAGCTGTTTGCATATATCTCTTTCCTGTTCTTTATCTCTCCCCTGTCCTCCCTCTCTCTCACACATCCCGTCTGGAGCGCTGCTTAGTTCTTAGGAAGATCACCTGGATCCCTGGATCCAGCTTGAGCTTTATACACCATGGATATGGGAGATAATCTCATTACCCCTGTAAAAGACCTCAGCAAATTTCTGCCTTCAGGAGCAGAAATCAGCCTCATCCCTTCCCTTGGCTCTTTCCTGAGTGATGTGGTGGTTCCTCACTTGCACAGCGATGAACACTGTGTGTGGCTTTCTGTCCAGAGTGACAATGTGGGATAGGATCCTCCTCAGAGATAAGCAAGACCTTATCCTCTCCAGGGCATCCCCCTGCTCTGGTGGTGGCAGGGCTGTGCCGCAGACATGGTGGCACCAGGAGATGGGAATTAGTTCCTTCCTTTGTGCTCTTACAGCCTTGGCATTAATGACTTCCAAATCTGGAGTCCTGAAGGTGAGAGCTCTGTGATAACAACCTGTGGAAGCCAGAGAGTGGCAATGTCAGAGGAGCTTTTTAGGATGCAGTAGTGTGGCTGGAGGATGCTGAACACCTCTGCTGTGCTGAAGCCTCTCTGTGGCTGCTGTTGGGTGGGTCTCTCTTCTGCAAGCAAAGCCAGGAGCAGCCATGTGCCAGTGGTGTGAGTCCCATCCTAGCCCTGCCCAGGTGAGTCTGCTGTGCCCCTGGAGAGCCGGAGGTGCAGACACAGACTGCTGGGCACGTGCTCTGTGATGTAGCTGTGCCCCTTTTGATGAAGATGTTGGTGATCAGGTGTCATAAGGGATTATTTGGGCTCATCGTCATTGTGTATCACTGCAGGTTTCACTGAAGTGACTCCAGTTTACGCCTCATCAGGGATGGAAAAGTCAGTTCTTGCACTTTTAGCTGTAGTAAATTATTTTTAACAACCACAGCATTCATCATGGAAGGCTCTCTGTCTCCTCCTGCAAGGAAGGAAGAACTGAATAATGAATGAACACAGAGCTGGGCTAATACTTGCAGCTCAGCCACGAGAGCAGGCTGGGCAGTCTGTTGGGGACTCTGCATTCTGGGAGCACCAGCACACCCAGGAGCCCTGTCTGCCCCTTCCAGCCCAGCCCAGCACAACTACAGCCTTAAATTGCTCTGACCCACCTCCTTTGGAGCTTGGATCATGAGGTGTATTAAGCTCAAAGGTGAGACTTTGAGCTGGGTTATGAGTTGCTTTGCCTGCCCTGTACTTGCTGATTTGCCTTTGGATATCCCTTATCACCATGGACTTGCTTGGGCACTGTGAGACTGCCACATTGTCACCCTTGGTTTGTCTGTCCCTGAAAAACAGCCCCACTTGACCCTGCATCCCTGACAGCTCAGGATTCCTGGTCCTGGCTCTGAACCTGTGCCCCCACAGCTACCTGTACCCCAAGGCTGACCTCCAAATCCTGCAAGACCTTGGGAGAGGTCACTGCTCTGCAGGACTCAGTGACACTCCCTGCAACCATAATGACCCCTGAACCCTTCAGTGGGGTTTTGGAAAGACTTTTGGGAGTTTATTTATCAGATCTGGTTGATTTTTGCTGCCTACATGGAAGGATTGTGCAGAGCCAGGAGTTGGACTAAATGATCTCTGTGGGTTCCTTTCAACTCAGGATGTTCTATGATTTTATGATTCTATGACTATGTTTCAAATATCAGTTGCTCAATGAAAATAATGGATGGATGCCCCAAGGGCAACTAGACCCTCTTAAAGTACTTGGAGGCTGAGCAATCTGTCCTTCTTAAGGACTGCAAGAACTTGCTTTGTGGAGAAGGCTTTGAAAAGCACTTCCCCATGCCCTGACTCCTTGTTGCAGCTGAGCTCCCGGTACTTGGAGCACAGACCTTGCAAAAGTGCTGCCTGTAAACTTTGCTTGTGCCTGGTATGTGGTGACACAAACCCTGCTGTATCCTCACAGCTGATGCCCTTCAACCAGGTTGGGTTGTTTAGTTCTCCATAACTATTTCAGGTCATGTACTAATGGGCTTGGAATCAGCTGCTGTGCAGGGAATGATAAATGACTGTACACTGCGGCTAACGAAGGCATGGATTATTGGGTTATAAATCAATTAAGTGGTTCTGAGGAAGTTGCAAAACACAAGAAGAAACCACAAAGAGGGAGAACAACATCCGATGTGTGGGGAAGAGAGGGAGCCACCAAGTGCCATCAGCTATTCTGTTATCCCTGGAGGAGCAGGACACCACTGCCAGCAGTGACCCCTGGTGTGACAGTGGTTGCTGGGGAGTGACCTCGGGGTGCTCTGTGGTTTTTGGTGGGTTACTGACACCAGGCTGCCTCCAGGAAATTAACCCTGCACTGCCTGTGGAAATTGGACTGGTTTTAGAGTGTGGCCAGAACTGGCTGTGGTGGCTGTTCCCAGGGACTGGCACTGCAGACACACATCTGCCAGATGTGTCCAGAAAGAGAGGAGACCTCACCAGGGTCTACACCTTCCTCCTGAGGGACAATGCCCATCTCTGCCCTCTGTGACCAGGGACAGCAGCCAGGGAATGGCTGGAGCTGTGTCAGGGCAGAGTCAGGTTGGATCTCAGGCAAAGGTTCTTCCCCCAGAGGGTGGTTGGCACTGACCAGACTCCCCAGGGCAGTGGGCACAGCCCCAAGGCTGCCAGAGCTCCAGGAGGGTTTGGACAACGCTCTCAGGGGCAGGATGGGATTGTTGGAGTGTCCTGTGCAGGGCCAGGACTTGATGATCCTGGTGGGGACCTTCCAACTCAGGGGATTCCTTGATTCTGTGATTCTATGATTATGACTGTTCATATTCCCAGGAGATCAACCAGCACCAAGGTTTTCACTGTCTGGCAAACTGCTCTCTTATGGGAGAATATTAAAGCTTAATGGGCACCCTTGGCACAGCAAGGTCCAGGGCTGGCTCGGGATGGTTGGGGCACTTGTGACCAGGTCCCCTCTGAGTGGCTGTGTCAGAAGGATGGGCCTGGACAGAAGGACACCCAGCCTGTACGACAGGAACCAGCTGTGAACATGTCTCTGGAGTGCTGGATGAGGTCCATTAGTGTCCCACCACACAGTGGTCTCAGCATGGCCAGTCCCAGAAACCTGAGGGACCTGTGTTAGTCCTACCCACCCACCCCTGCAACAAACAGCCCGACAAACCCTCATTGTCTGGGAGTTTTACTGGGTCCAAACTCAATATTATCTTTTACTGGAGAAGGGCAATCTCATGTATGAAACTTTGCAATAAGCCCAAACTGCCTCCTGTGCAGAGCAGGAAGTGGGTAGGATGGTGAGAACAGAGGAAAATGGGCACAAACACAGCTCTTGGCCAGTATGGGCAGAATGATGAGGCTCAGCCTTGGCTGTGGCCACTGTGGGGACCAAAGACAACCACAACACGAGCATTACTCAGGTTCCAGCAGCTGCAGGATTATTACTGCCAGAGCATGAGGGCATGGGCAGGTTGATTAATCCACATGCCCTCACTAGACTGGTCCATGCAGCTTGTATCCATCGTAGGAAAGATTCTCCCTATGGCATCTGTAGAGCCCAAGGCTCTCAAGCAGACATGCAGAACATGAAATGTGTAACCTTTTCTTTCTGAGATGGTTTTCAATCCAATGCTCTTTAGGACAGGGCTGGCAAAGTTTCTAGTTTCAGACTAGTGGATCCTGATAAGAAACCACTGTTATCTAGGAGTCATATGGCTCCTCATTGTCCTCTAACTTCTTGTTTTGCTCTATGAACAAACCTTCAAAAAACCAGCAATGCAGCATTTTCTAAATTCTAATGAGCTGTTTTCTAATAGTTATCTAATGAGCTGTGGCAAACAGCAAAGAAGCCTGTGTTTGCTTTAATCTCTTTAACTACAGCCTATCCCAGAGGCAAAGCATCTCAGGGGAGAAGTGGACTTGAGGCTGAACAGACATCTTAGAGAGCAGGGCTTGTCTCTGTGCCCGAGATCTGCCAGCATGTGCTTTAAACCATGTGTGTGTGCCTGAGCTGTGGGTCAGGAGGAATCAACCTGCAGAGCCCTCATCTCACCCACAGAGGAAACAGTGTCTCAACTGAGGTTTGGCTGCTCTTGAACAGAATTTTGCTGAAAACAGAACATCTTCAAGGAACAGAGGTGAAATGAGGAGCAGGGAAGAACACAGACATCAGGGAGGTCTCAGGAAGAACTTGTTGCAGCCTTAGAGTACATTTAGGGGCCTTGTAAAAAGGAAGAAGGACTTTCCATATGGACAGATAGTGACAGGACAAAGGACAATGGTTTTAAACTTACAGAGGGCAGGCATAGGTGGGATATTGGGATGAAATTCTTCCCTGTGAGGGTGGTGAGGCCCTGGCACAGGTTGCCCAGAGAAGCTGTGGCTGCCCCATCCTGGAAGTGTCCAAGGCCAGGTTGGACGGGGCTTGGCGCAACCTGGTCTAGTGGGAGGTGTCCCTGCCCATGGCAGGAGGTGGAATGAGATGATCCTTAAGGTCCTTCTCAACCCAGCCAGCCCATCCTGTGATTTTGTGGTCTGTATGGGTTGTACTCATCCAGGCTGGGTGCTTGGACCTGTTTCTGCAATGCCCCTGACACAGATCATCACACCCAGACAGCTTTAACCCTCAGGCTCTTGGTCAAACAAGAGCTGCTCATGGCTTTCCAGCAGACACCTTTTGTATTCAGAGCAGCCTGGAAGGCCCCTCTAGCAGGAGAGGGTGACAGTGAGCACTGGTATGCATTTTGTCGTGGTGGGTTATTGTAGGAAGGTTATTATAGGATCAATCTGTTTAATACTTTGGGATATTAAAGAAGCTTCCAGAAGGGATGAGCTGACCCTCTCTTTGCCAGTGTTTACCTTCTTTATGAACAGTAAGAGTTTCACCTAATCAGACTACAATTCCTCCAGGAGGCAATTTTTCTTCTCATGATGAGAGTACATCCAGTCAGGCTGCAAGAAACAAAGGGCCTCAGCTTTCCTCATCTGTATAGAGAGGCCCAGAAGAGGAGGTTCCACCTGCATAATCCTCCAGGAAAGCCTTGAAGAAATGCCGGCATCTTCAGTATTCAGAAGCTGAACTTCCCACCAGGGTGAGTGCTCAGGTGATAACTCTTTGCTTTTGATCTATTGGATTTTGCAGTGACTTTGGTATGGTGATGAGACTGCAATATCCAGTAATAGATGGCTGTTTCTAGCAAGAGCTCTGCTATAATTGTATTTATGAGCAGAATACTTATAGAGGCCTTCAGGGAGCCTCAAGTGTAAAAACATTCCTATAACAACATATAGACAGCCAACAGCCAAGCAATTAATTTCTTGCCTGCAAGTGGCTCTGTCCTGGCGTGGAACATCCATTAATGCTGCAGAGGCTCAGCTGAGGGGAATGAGGGAGCTGCTGGCTGGACACTCGGTCTTTCCTCTGTGCTTTGTGGATTTAAAATTGCTTTTAAATAAAGTTCACCAAAGCCAAAGGAGACCACTAAAGTTTAGGTGTGTTCTGGAGGAAACACAGATTTTTGTCACAGAACATCCCAAGGTGGAAGGGACTCACCAGGATCATTAAGTCCAACCACTGGCCCTGCACAGGACCATCCCCAACAATCCCACCCTGTCCTTGAGAGCATTGTCCAAACATTTCCTGAGCTCTGGCAGGCTGTCTGTGCAGTTTATATAGTAACAACCCTCCCTCCCAACTTGTCCTCCCAAAGGAAGAGGCAGGTACAGACCCCTGAGGTCCAGACACCAAAATAGAAGGTGAGATCAATTTTCTAAATGATCCTGACTTGCTGGGCATCCTCACCTCTATATTTCTCTCTGCTCTTCCCCTTCTCCCTCCTCGGTTACAAAGGCCCAGATGATACCATCGTTAATTAGCTCTGGTCAAGTCCAAAAGAAATATCCATCCTTTGACAGGAATCTCAGTGCCCGTGTTTGTCACTACTTTGGCTGAAAGTAACTTACTAATGGGATATCTCACACCATTGAAATCTCCCAGAGAGTGGCATTAATCAGCGTTGGTCTGCAAGGAAAGAAATGATATTGCTATTAAAGATCACTTATTTAGAGTTTCTGATTAGTAGGGTGAGAGGGAAGGAGATTGTTTTCATCATTTTATGGAAAAAAACCCCACCCAATGGGCTCTTCAAATAATTATAAAGTTTTAAATTAAAATTGTTGGGAAAAGTTTCCTTTCAGTGGACAAACTCTGTCATGGAAAATTGCAAGGACTTGGCAAGTGTGAAAGGGCTTCAAAATGTACATAGTAGGATTACAAATAATTTCTGTTCTTATAATATGGACAGTTCAAGTATTATAAAAAAAGTGTACTAAGAATTGAGTTGTATCCTTCAAACACCTTGGGAGGTGTTCAAGCTTGCAAGCAGAGACTCCAGATACACCAAAGCTGCACAGGCCTTCCCAGAGCAGATGTGGAGAGAGCTGAACCTGTGCTGCTCAGTGCAGGGATTAAACTTAGGGATTAGCACTTTGTTGTGCCCTTCTGGTTTCTCCCATAGCTCTGACTGTGGCAAAGCAGAGGAAGTAGAAAGTGCTCTCTTAGGGCTGAGCTGCTCATCCAGAGAGGAAGAGAATTAAAGGTCCCTGGCTCCCAGGTACAAACCCGGGTGACACACGAGCCTTTTCTCAGAAGGACCAGCTCAACTTTGAGAACGTCTCTTTAATAATCACAGGTTTCTGGGCTTCAGCTGGCCTCCTGCAGCTGCCAGGATGAATTTTCCTGCAGAGACCCTGTTTTCCTCTTTCAGGGAGAGAAGGTATTTCTCCTCATCTCCTCTAGTGCACAAGGATAACTCCAGCTGGAGATGCAGTGCTGGATGAGTCTTTAACTGGAGCACCACTACTTGGAAGCTCTTAAAGCCCTACTAGAGAAGTACGTCTGTGTTTATAACTGAGCCTGGCTTCACATGTGCTCCCACCAAAGTTGTTATATTTACACAGAATATAGTTTGCAAACCCATATTGAGTTTTTGTTGCGTAATAAGGAGATATGAAACATTCTTAGGGATGGAGGGAGAAATAGCAAATGGAACTGGAAGAGAGAACCGTTACTTCCTTTAGACTCCTAGTTCTGCTTTTCCAAGGCAGGATGAGCCCAGGCTCCTCCTCAGCAGATGACATCCCACGGCATAGGAGCTTCAGCTCCCATCTGTACCTACAGACCCCTGGGACCTGCGAGTGCCGGCACAGCAAACACGGAACTGCTGCACGACTAAGTTCAAAGGAAGTTTTATAGAAGGCCAAACAGGTTGAAAAAGGGTTATTTGAAAGCCCAAAAGGTTGAAAGCTGCTCTCTAAACCATCAGGCCGTGCTCCCTGCCCAGGGAGGACAAGGAACTGCACGAGGGCTGCTGGATGGAGGGAGAAGCCCGTGCAGGGCACAGAGGGGCAGGATTTGTTCTGCTGACAGGGGGAGAAAGGAGGCAGCAGTGCCTGGAAGGGACCAGTGGGCAGTCCTGAAATGCCAGCTGGCCTTTGACATTTCCCTGAGTTTTGTAGCATTTTGAGTGTAGGGGTGGCAGAATGGTGTGGACTGGAGAGATGTTCCTAACAGCAGTGATGTCCAAAGGTCAAGGCTGGCTGGGATGCTGGTGACACAGGAGGAAACAGCAGGTGCCTTCCCACCAAGGATAACAACTTCCAACCTTGTGGAGTAAATACTATAAATTGAATGGTTGTTTTCCTTTTTTTTTTTTAATAATAGGACATCTTAAAAGGTTTCACTGAGCCCACAGCAGACATGAGCAGCAGGTTCTTGTGCTGAACAGGATTTGCCAAGAGACCAGCAGTACCTGGGTCAAGCTCAGGTGGTTACTGGGGCCAGTGGAAGAGAACTGGCCAGATAAAAGCTTATCAGCTGCAGCTCAGGTGAGGCTTTGGCAGCCAAAGCCAATGGATCAGGTGGTACTAAGGGTAAGAGGAGGCTTGACTGGACAGGGAACTCATGGCTGAACTCCAGAGATAAAAGGGTGTGAAAGTGGGGAAGGTGATGAAGGATGAATAGAAAAAAAAACATTTCCTGCCATACAATGATAGTGTTGGGAAGGGCAAAGCTCAACTGGAAGATGATGCAAAGAGCAATAAGAAGACATTCTACCATGTGTTAATGGCAAATACAGGTAATAAGGAAACTGGGTTTGATGCTCAATAAGAAGGATGTGATTCAATGGCAATGGGAACAGAGAAGGTAGAAGAACTCAATATCTCTTTTTGTCTTCTATACTGGCAATGTCTCCCAGACTTTTGGGCTTAGAGAAAAGGTTCAAGAAGAATAACTACTAGTAGTGGAGGAAGGCTGAGATAGGGATCTCTTGGGAAAATTCAACCCTACGAGTCCGTGGGAGAGAAGAGGTTTCATCTGAGGGGGTATATTCCAGGACAACAAGCTGGTGCTTGTCTGACAGATCAGGAGAGTCTGAGAGAACTTGCTTATTCTTCTGGGGGAAGAGAAGAGCGAACCTAAAAACCAATCCTCCAGTACTTAGAAGTAGGCTTTGAGAAGAAAACAGGATCTTTAGCGAGGCATTTGTGGGGAAAATAAGAGACTACAGTTAAAGTCTGAAATCAGGAAGGTTTTAACTGAATATAAGAAAAGAAATGTGTGTCAAGACAGTGAAATGTTTGAATTGAGCCCCAAGCAGATCATGAGATCTCCTCCTCTGGAGGATTTCAAGACCCAGCTGGACAAAGACCTGGTCTGATATAGGACCTGAGCCTGGAAATGGTGTAGAGGTCTCCTGGTGTCCCTTCCTGACTGAGTCACTCTGTGATGCAGCTCACATTAAACACTGACGTCTTTAGCTGAAGGTCTCTAATGGAAGCTTTAAAGGTGAGTCCTGACATGGGGTTCCTCTGTGCCCCTCCTTTGGGGCAGCTGGCATTGACCCGGCTCAGGGGCACCTGCAGCTCTGCCCTGGCATCCCCATGATGGGGGCCAAGTCCTGACCAAGGCTCTGCTTTTGCTGTGCCTGCTGACACAGCAGAAGAAAGTGCAGGTTGTATAGGTCACTGGATCTGCAGTCTCACTTCCCTTGCCAAAATAACCTTCCCAGCATGAGCAGAGCATTGCAAATACTTTGGAAAAGCTTTGCCTGCTTGTGCCTTCCTAAGATGGCCCCTTGGAAGTGGAGCAGATGTCCTTATTGTCCTTCTCTCCTCTTGGGTGTTGGCCCAGCAGTTGACTTGAAATATGACTTTGTCCACAGTAAAATGACCATCATTCCCTTTCCAGGCTGGAGGTTCTTGGCACACCTGTGTCAGTGCTTCTGTGCCAGGCTCTCTGCAGACACTGGAAAAAGCCCACACCCGTCTGACTCATCAGGAGGGGATTTCTGCCTCACTAGCCCTTTGTGCTTGGTGCATGTGTGCCGGAGGGTCACAGCACAAACTGGGAAGTTACCACACCAAGGTCTGTTCTTGGGCTGCTGGTTCAGGGGAGTCTGGGCAAGCACTGCTTGCTTAGGGTACAGTGGTACATCCCTGAGTGTTTGCACTGCTGGCTCCTCTCCTCAGCCTCCCAGCTCCCCGTGGGGTAGGCTGGACACACGTGAGGTTTGACACATCTCCAGGGTGCTGCAGGGGCCCTTCCTCACCAGAGAGACCCTGCAGGGACGTGGGAGCCTGGGGACCTTGATGAAGGGGCTCACTGAGCTGCTCCTGCCTCCTCCTTGGGGGGCTGCTGGAGTGCAGAGCTGCCTTCCACGGGAAACTGCCACTAATTGGACCTTATTAAAAATTTACTACTGTTTCACAATAAAGCTGGAGTATTTATCTTCCCCCCAAGCCATTAATTAACTGCACGAAGGGGCTGCGCTGGCAGGAGCGCGGCAGAGCTCTGGCTGTCGGTGCAGCCCCGCCCGCCTGCTCGGGGGAGAGGCAGCGCCCACGCAGCCCAGGGCAGCTCCGCACGCAGATGAGGAGCTTCTGCTGCTCGTCCCTCGTAGGGTGCAAACTGTAGGATATCCTATTTCCTCCAGGAAGAAGGTGGGTGGGATGCAGGGATATGACCTGGAAAACAATTTTATAATTCTTTTTTTACTGAGAGTTAATCACCTGATTGAAGCAGCCTGCCCAAGGGTTGGAGAGTATTTAGGAGGAATGAAAATGCCCAGGTATCCCTGCAGGATATCCCCTGTCCTGGGGGACATCCCTGGGGGTTGTTTGTACTGCAGCAATACCATGATTCCGTTCCTGTGGAGATGCTGAAGATTTGTCACTGATATTTTAACAGAGGTTATTGGCTGTTGGGTAAAACTGCAGAGTGCCAGTGCCTGAGCCTGGGAGACCTGTGGGATTTTAGACAGACACAAGACTGGAACATTATACCAGGAAAAATGTATCTTCATAGAATCATGGAATGGTTTGGGTTGGAAGGGACCTTAAAGATCATCTCATTCCAACCTGCCTGCCATGGGCAGGTACGTCTTCCACTAGCCCAGGATGCTCCAAGCCCCGTCCAACCTGGCCTTGGACACTTCCAGGGATCCAGGGGCAGCCACAGTTTCTCTGGGTAACCTGTGCCAGGATCTCCCCACCCTCACAGGGAAGAATTTTTTCCTAATATCTGATCTAAACCTACTCTTTGTTAGTATGAAGCCATTCCCCCTCGTCCTGTCCCTCCATCCCTTGTCCAAAGTCCCTCTCCATCTCTCCTGGAGCCCCTTTAGGCCCTGGAAGGGGCTCTCAGCTCTCCCTGAAGCCTTCTCTTCTCCAGGTGAACCCCCTCAGCTCTCCCAGCCTGGCTCCAGAGCAGAGGAGCTTCAGCTCTGGGAGCATCTCCGTGGCCTCCTCTGGATCTGCTGTAACAGATCCATGTGTTTCTTGTGCTGAGGATTCCAGACCTGGACACAGTAGTGCAGGTGGGGTCTCAAAAGCGTCCTTCCTTTGGCTGAATGTTCCTTCACAGTTGTCCATTGCACTGTGGTGAAGCAAAATGTCTGAGTGTGAGTGTGGCTGTTGAGTGGCCCTTTAGTGACTAAATAGTTTGGTACTCTCTGTTCCTGCATCCTGAAAACCATACCAGTTCTATTTCCATGCAAGATTCAGGGCCGAATCTGCAGAAGATGTTTGGGCTCAGCCTTGCCCTTCCCATGCAGCCTGGCTGGGTGTGTCCATGTGCTGGGGGGAGCACGGGGAAGGGAGCTGTGTTTTTCTTTTTTGCTGGACCATACTGTTGGATCCCAAATTTTCCATTACCCTGGTAGATGGTTCAGTGACTGGAAGTGGCATAACTTCATGGAGTCGTGGAATATTCTGAATTGGAAAGGACTCACCAGGATCATCGAGTCCAACCCCAGGCCCTGCCTAGGACACCCCAACAATCCCACCCTGTTCCTGAGAGAATTGTCCAAACCCTCCTGGAGCTCTGGCAGCCTTGGGGCTGTGTCCACTGCCCTGGGGAGCCTGGTCAGTGCCCAAAAACCCTCTGGGGAAAGAATCTTTTCCTGAGATCCAACTTAACCCTCCCTTGACACTCCTTCGTGCTGTTGCCTCATAGATGCAATGGCCCTTTCCCAAGGAATGGCATCTCCTTGCATAGACACTCAGAAGCTGCTGTTTGCCCTCCCACAGGAGCCTGTTACTCATAGAGACCTCTATCACACCAGCAGAGCAAAGACATCAAGGAGAGAGGTGAGTGCAGACTCCCCTTGAACTCCCGAGGCCAGGTTAAGTGGCAGAACGCAGGCAGGGGGTGGTGACATGGGCTGCTCTGCTTCATTCTCCATCCCATTTCCCAGCTTGGATTGCTCTTGGAGCTGCCTCCTGCTCTGCAGCCAAGAGGGAAACCATCTGGTGCTCCACTGCAGCCACAAACTGCAGTGTCTCTTCAGCCTGGGGGAGGAAGGGAGGAAAATTCCTCCAGTTACACTCGTGCAGCAGCAGTTGTGGGAGAGATGCTCCAAACCAGGTTTCCAATTAAGAGCAGCTCTGTGGCACCTGTCTGGATGTGACATGATAATGCACCTGCTAAACATTACAAGAAGCTTCAGAGATTCAATGTGACACATGCGAAGCAATAGCTGGAGTTTAGTCAACACTCCATCAGTTAAAAGTCTGTATTTCCAATTATCTGCGGACAGTTTGCCTTCGAGGATAATTGGCTTCCCACAGCTCTGTGGAACAGATGTCAGGGAGCTCCTTCTCTTCCATGGAGGAAAATCTGGAATGGTTTATAGCGTGCAACACATGGAGGTGTCAGTGTCAAGGATTTGGGAAAGTGTCCTGGTGCAGAGCTTTGCAGAGGCACCAACCTCTAAAATCTGAAGGGTGTGAGTTACCCCACCTGCTCCTGAACTGTTGGGCTTGAGAGCCTTCACAGTGACACAGACCTGGGACAATGTCCCCATCCTCTGAGGACACTACCAGGAGGTTTTGGTCCTGGGTCACTTGGCCAAGGTGGGCTGAAGTGACATCCTGACAGGATGACTTTCCTGTCTCCCTTCTTGATGCTGCCCATGGAGGGCTGGAAGAAGAGAGGATATTTTATTTGAAAATGGGTATTTGGGGAACTGCACTAACAGGTCTCCTGTGCCCATGCCTGGGGCAGTGTTCAAGCCTGACAGGCTTTGTGCTGGCTCTTCACCAGCTTCAGGATGCTCATATTGACCTCCAGCACGTTGTCACACCTGCATGGACAGGCTGCACAGGCCAGGCAGGAGAACCTGTAGAGGAAGCAGAAAAGCACAGCAGGAAATTACATCAGGACTGTAGAAAATGCCCAAACTCCAGTAAGGAACTGAAGTTTAAGAATTTTCCTTGCAAAATTTATATATCTGTGTGGAAAATTGGGGTTTTATTACAACTTCCTGCTGCTGTGTCTTATGGGAATTCACCACTCCAGGCTCTTGATCTTCTCTATTGATAAGACTTGTTGACTAATCTCCTGTCTTCTTTCCAGAGGCCACAGGACCCCTTCTCCAGGCTGTGTAGAGGCAGCCACTGTCTGATGCAGTGGCCCCTGTGGGTGTTGAGAGATGTAAACCTGCTCCAGTGTGAGTGTCCAAAGAAGCCCAGAGGGGGGCTAAGGGGGAAGGCTCCCCAGGAAGACTTGTGCAGTACTTCAGCTCTTTTTCTGAATTAAAATTTTTGATATTCAGTCCCTGGACTTTGTTTTTAAGATGAAAAGTGTGCTGCTTGCAAGGGAAAAGGATGAAAAAATTTACAGCCCTTTCTTTTTCCCCTTTGGGAGTAAACTCTGGTTTGTTTGTTAGTTTGTTTGTTTGTTTTTGTTGGTTTTGGTGGGGTTTTTTGTTTTTTGGGTTTTTTTTCCCCCTAACAAACAGCCATTTGCACAGTGACATCTGAGACCGTTCTTTCACAACAGCTAGAGAAAGATCACTTGTGGGTGGGAGGCCTTCCCCAAAAATGCTGGAAAGTTTGTGATGCCACTGGGAAGGAGTACACCCCAGCACAGGCTGGGAGTGCTTTTGGAATTTTGGGTGACAGTGGAGGCTCTGAGCTGCCACAGAGGGATCTGGCTGCTGTGGCCATGGGGAAGGGTGACAAGAAGGGCACAGGGTACAAGAAGGAGCCCCAGGCTGTGCACACCCACAGGGTGCTGGAGCAGCTCTGCCTAAACACGGGCCTTTCTTCCAAGGAATTCTCAACTCGTTTGTGACCCATCCCTTTGTACATCCCACCCCAAGGCAGCGGGTTTGGGCACAGCACAGTGTGTGTTTGACTGTCATCTCTGAGGAGCTCTGGGCTGCTGCTCCTCTGCAGTTCCCTGGAGAGCCAGGGCAGGGTGAGGTGCCCCAGGGCACTGAACACACCACTTCTTAGTGGTGGGTGTGGGATCATGACCTGAGCCACAGTGACATCACACCTAAGCAAGCAGAGGAGAGGTAAGAACATGTGTCCTTGTGTTTTGTGGTACTCTCCTTCCCACCTGGCCCAAGCAGGCCCCCAGCTGGCTCTGGACCTGCTGTTGTGTCTGAGGTTCGGTGCCTGGCATCGGGAGAGGTTGATCTGTGCAGCAGCTTTGTGGTCTCCTTTGCAGTCTGAGCAAGATCCTGCATCTCCTGCCTTCATCAGCTCTGCTCCTTGTTCTGGTTGCTGCTGGACTGCTAATGAGCCAGTAATTGGATCCATGTCAGCAAGGCAGTGACAAGCAGGGACCACAGGCTGCACATTCCCAAGAGGAGGAGCCTTGAGAGGGCAGCACTCTGCTGTCTGGCCATGTGTAGTGGTTTGGACTTTGTTTTTCCCCAGAGGATGAGAAAAGTGGTAGACCCCAAGGGGTGGAAACCCCTGGAAGTTTTGAAATTCTGTCCAATGAGCGCTCCTGCAAAAATGTAAACATATCACAACCAAACGGAAGAGAAGAGTTGTAGTTTTTAGGTTAGAAGAAGTAGCCATGTTGTGAGCCACGAGAGGAAGAGGCTCTGAGCCCCTCGGGGCCTCTGGGCCCCCCCCCAGCCCCAGTTGGGGGCTACAGAGACTTGGAACAGTGTTGAGCTGGACTATGTATCTGTAGCTATGAACTGGGGAATGGTTCTTCAATGTGAGCAGAGACAGCAGCAGCAGACCAGCGCTGACCGGAGGAAAAGCGGCGGCACAGAGCCAAAAGATAAGAGAGCAGCAAAACAACCATGCAGCAAAGCAGGCAGAACTTCTGCAAACCTGAGAGAGAAAGACCGGCAGCAGAGAACAGAACTAAGTTCTACAGAGAGAAAGCTTGGAGGTAAGAACTGTAAAACTCCCCTAAACTTCCTTGGAGATCCCTCCAAAAATGGAGGGGTGGACTCTTACTGATTAGAAGTCCTAGATGGAGTAAAGGAGCTAAGAAGCTCGGTCGTCCTGAGAGCTCAGCCAGGACGGAGTGTGGGAGGTTGGCCTTGAGGCCCTCCCTTGCTGCAAGCTACAAAGAAGCTCGCAGCCATCTTTGAGGCAGGGCACAGGAGCTCTGCAAGGGGCTGAGTCCCCCGAAGATAAGGACTGTCGCGAAGACCCCCTGTGCTTCGTGATATGACGTGGTGATAGCGCCCTTGTCCTGGGAAACGCAGCCCACGGAAGACCCCTCGTTGGAGAGACGAGTGGCCGAGGGGGATACCCCCTCGTGTGTGCTGGCAGAGATCCAGCTATCAGCTGCTGCAAGAGACAGAAGAGAGAGAGAACCTGCTGCCTTAGAAGATGCTGCTGCTTAGTGACTGCTACTCTGAAGAAGCTGCTGCCCTGAGAGACTGGAAGGGATCTGTCCTTCTTTCCCTCCTGGACTTTTATTTGGAGGGGAGAAGAGATCTGATCCATTGTAAATACTTATGTCATAGTAGAGATAGCTAAGGTTGTATATAATGTATTGTAGTATTTATTTGTACAGTCATTGTAATATATTCCCTTTCCCCCATTCTGAGTCTGGTTGTGTTTTGTCTGGAAAAACCCATCTCACATTAGGTTGGGATGTGGGAGGGGGAATAGAGGTAGAGAATTGGATTTTGGGCTATCTCAAACCATGACACCATGGCTGCAGCAAACCAGAGACCAGGATTATTTGCTGTATGTGACTTCCTTCTGACCGAGTTTCGACGCTTCACACCAGGGGGAACAGGCTTCTGGTGGCAACAGCACGAGGGCTTCCCCCAAACAGCTGCAGGGCTCCCTCTGGGCAAATCCTTCTCCAGCGCCGGCATTGCTGGGCTGGGGCATCTCTGCCCTGAATTGTCATGTAACTTCCAGAATGCTTTGGTTTGGAAGGGACCTGGTCCACCTGGCTCATCGTGTTCCTACCCCTGCCATGGGCAGGGACACCTCCCACTAGCCCAGGTTGCTTCAAGCCCTGTCCAACCTGGCCTTGGACACTTGCAGGGATCCAGGGGCAGCCACAGCTTCTCTGGGCAACCTGTGCCAGGGCCTCCCCACCCTCACAGCCAGGAATTCCTTCCCAATACTAAGAAGAATTCCTTCCCGATAATAGCCCTGCCCTCTGTAAGTTTAAAACCATTCCCCCTTGTCCTGTCCCTCCAGGCTGTTGTCCAAAGTCCCTCTCCATCTCTCTTGGAGCCCCTTTAGGCCCTGGAAGGGGCTCTCAGGTCTCCCTGGAGCCTTCTCTTCTCCAGGTGAACCCTCCCCGCTCTCCCAGCCTGGCTCCAGAGCAGAGGGGCTCCATGTCCCCTCTGTGCAGGCAGCAGTGCAGGGTGTCAGTGACTGCCCAGAGCAGGCAGCCCCTCCAGGAGGGTCTGTTTCCAGATTATTCACAACTGATTTTTTGCTTCCATCTGCACAACTCCACCATCTGGGATGATCTTCATTCCTGCAATATACTAGTGAGGTTCCTGGGCCTGTCTTTCACTCCAGTTCATCACCAGCAGGAGCAGGATCGTTCCATAGCAGTTTGCCTGGGCATTTTGGCTCCCCAGCATGGTGATACCACACTATGAACCTTCCAGTGCAGATAGATGTGCAATGACTGCACTAAGTGTGCCCGACCTGCTTCCCATGTGTGCTGCCTGTAGCAATCCCATCCTGTCCATCCGGTGGCTTTGCTGTGTCAGAGCAGTGGTGTGGAATTCAAAGTCTTTTATCTCTCAGCAAAGGGGCTCAGGCAAAACCAGACTTTCTGTTCCCATCCTTTGCCTATTTTTGCACCAGGAGAGTAACATTTAGCAACGTGTCCTTTGCTGTGTAATCAAACTGTCTCTCTTATGTAGCCATGTGTTCAGAGAAACCCAGGTGTTTCTATAGGAAGTGTATAAAATATTCCTGAGGTGTAACCCAGTGCAGCACAGCCTGAGAAATGAAAAACCACCATTAAAAACCAGGGGAGAACACTTTGAGGCTGAATTTCCCTGTGTTGGGCATGAGAGACTGAGCTGATCTTTCTCTATCAAATATGGGAAATCTTTATTTGTGATGAACAAAGCTGAGCAGCCTCAGCTTGCCTGGAAATTAAAAGTTTTTTGTGGGCAGGAGTTATGCACATAACTGATAATTACCAGACCCATGACTTCTATTCAAGGAAAACGGGAACTGGGGTGGAATAAAGCACTTCAATATGTGGGCACTTTAATAACCATTTCCTTGCTGCTGCCATTCCCCAGGTCCTGCCCCCTCAGCTCTGGGAGTGGGAAGCACAGGCAGTGCTGTTCCTCTGGCTCTGACCCCCAAAGGCTGAGTGAGGGCCAAGCACAAGAGTCCCCCAACTCTGTTTTGCAGAGGGGCTTCGGGGTTTAGAAATCAGGGCCCTCCTGAGCTGTGGGTGTCACAGGGACACTTTGGGACTCCTCATGCAGCTGTGTCTCCAAGGGATTCATCCCTCTGGGCTCTTTGGTGCATGTCCAGGTGAGCTGGTCACCTCCACTTGTCCAGGGGCACCTTCTGTCAGCCACCCTCCCAAGGATGAGGAGACATTCTGGCTCCAGTGCAGATGTGGTGCATTGGCAGAGGGCAGGGTTAGATGGGATATTGGGAAGGAATTGTTCCCTGGGAGGTTGGGGAGGCCCTGGCACAGGTTGCCCAGAGAAGCTGTGGCTGCCCCTGGATCCCTGGAAGTGTCCAAGGCCAGGTTGGATGGGGCTTGGAGCAACCTGGGCTAGTGGAAGGTGTCCCTGCCCATGGCAGGGGGTGGGAGGAGATGGGCTTTAAGGTCCTTTCCAACCCAAACTCTTCACAATTCCATGATGCTGATGGGGACATTGCAGTTGTTTCCATGAACTTCAGGACTCCAGGGGAGAAATGTTGATCCTTGGGAACAACACAACCCAAAAGCTTCCTGCTTTATGCTGTATTTAGGCTTCACGAGTGTTATTCTAATTCTTCAAGTCCTTGCACCCCGGACTTCCTAGTGTTGTGCTTATGTCACTAGGACATTGTTTCTGGAGTATGGAGCTGAAAAGAATTTTTTCCAAAATGAAAATAGAAGACTGAGCCAAATTGCTAATATTTGTACTGACCTCCAGATGAAGGCAACACCATTCTCCAAGTCTAATTATGCTTGGAAAAGGCCAGGTTTTATTCATTTTTCACAAATCTGATGGATATTGACTTAAATGTTTCTACTGGCATGATATAAAATAAAAACAACTCTGATGCTAATTGCTGTTTAGTCAATCAAAATGCTGTGACTTTGGGAAATAAAATTCAGAAATTAACTCCGATTGCTTCATAGTATTTTGGAGTGTTAAAGAGACCCTCTGGCAAATGAGGAGAAAAATAGTCTCCAAGTTGAGCGTAGGCTGGACTTGGAAACACCACTGCACCAGAGAGCCCTGAGAGTGGCCTCTTCCACGGCTGGGCTGGCAGAGGGAGGAGAAGGGGCTCATTAGACATTTGCAGATTAACTGCCACCATCACCATTGCTGGAGTCAGTGCCAGCACCTGGGGGCTGTTACGTCTCCTTTGGAAAAGAGCTGGATGTTTCTATTTTGCCTGTTCAGCGAGTAGTGCAGTTGACCTCAGATGGCCTTTGGGTCCTTGTGCTGACAGTCTCCAGTGCCCAAACACCCACAGTTAAAAATCCTCTTCAGAGCAAGGATCCGTTCCCTGCCCTAAGCTGGGCAAACAGTTAAGATTTTACATTTCTTGGGACAATAAAGGCATAATTTTGGGTTGAACAGAATATTTCACTAGAAATGCCATGGAATGTTTCATCTGTGTGGTGTCAGGGCATTTTAACACCTTTTTTTCAAAGCATTTAAAAATGAAAGGGTGGAACTGCAAGAAAAATATGCTGTACAGAAAAACTGCAAAATTTTGGATCTTAGGGGCATTTGAAAAACTTCATCTTTTGACTGGAGCAGTTTGACAGCTTTGAAAACTGTTTACATTGATGGTTACATATAAATTTTCTGAGGGGAAAAAATTATCTGCAGCCAAAATAAGTAAGCAATCTGTAGCTGTGCCACAGATGGGTTTGGCACTGCCAATGCTCTGTGGTTCTCCTGTTTTTAGTGGCCTGTGCTTTTGTCACGTGGCAACAGATTGGGCTGATGTCTCCCATATCAACCATCTCAGTCCAGGTGAGTGTTTGTGTGTTTGCATTGAAAGTCTCACTAAAAAACAGCAGTTCAGCTGTTCCTGAAAATGGGGACAGAGTGAGAGCAGCTCTGGGAGAAGGTCTCAGGGGGGCTGGTGGGTGAGAGGCTGGACCTGCCCCAGCACCCCAAACCCCCTGTGCTGGGCTGGTCTCCCAGCATGGGCAGCAGGGCAGGGGGGATTCTGCCCCTCTGCCCCCTCAGGTGAGACCCCCCTGCAGAGCTGCCTCCAGCCCTGGGGAACAGCACAGGGAGGTCGTGGAGCTTCTGGAGAGAGTCCGGAGGAGGCCACGGAGATGACTGAAGGGCTGGAGCAGCTCTGCTGTGAGGAAAGACTAAGACAATTGGAATTGTTCTGCCTGCAGAAGAGAAGGCTTTGAGGTGACCTAATTGTGGCCTTCCAGGACCTGAAGAGACCTGACAAGAAAGATGGAGAGAGTATTTACAAGGGCCTGGAGTGACAGGACAAGGGGCAATGGCTTCAAACTGACAGAGAGTAGGTTTAGATTAGATATTGGGAAAGAATCCTTCCCTGTGAGGGTGGGGAGGCCCTGACACAGGTTACCCAGAGAAGCTGTGGCTGCCCCTGGATCCCTGGAAGTGTCCAAGGCCAGGTTGGATGGGGCTTGGAGCAATCTGGGCTAGTGGAAGGTGTCTCTGCCCATGGCAGGGAGTGGGAGGAGATGAGCTTTAAGGTCCTTTCCAACCCAAACCATCCTCTGTTTCTATTATTCTATGAAAAAAGAATTCCTTTGCATGCACCTGTTTTTAAGAGTACCCCATGGTACCTGGGCACTGCAGATACCAGGTAACCCAATAACTTTTTATGATCCTGTTTGATTTAGTCTCTTGGAAAATTTTCATAATGTCTCATTCTAAACAAACTGAGTAGGAATTTCCTGGTATTCACAAGCAAAACTCCCTGAAAATCCCATTTTCACAAAGCACCAGTCTGTTCCTTCACACTTTCTTCACATAATGCTGTGGGCTCAGCGCGTGTCCTCGACTCATCCCTGCCAGCACCAAGTGCTGCAGGGCTCTGCATGTGGAGGCCGGTGCTGCTGCCTGACCTGGCCTGGCCCTGGGTGTTCTCTCAGCCACGTGTGCAATGCCAGAGCCAAAACCTTGCTGGGATGAACTGGTGCTGAACCTTTCTCTCTTTCCTATCCCTTGCTGCAATTGCAGTCGTCCCTTCCAGATCCATCTCCCTGCTCTCTGCCTGGGCTACTGCTGAGCAAGGAAGGCTCAGCTTTAGTAGGCTTGGCTGACCTCCCCAGATGACCTCCCTCAGAATCAGGGAACTTTCTGGGACAACCTTGTGGTTGTCCCCTCTCCCCAGGGCAGTGGTGAAGTCACTGTCCCTGGAAGTGTTCATGTAACAAGTAGATGCACTTCATGATCTGGTTCAGTGGGCATGGGGGTATTCAGTTGAAGGTTGGACCTGATAATCATGGAGGTCTTTTCCAACCTTAATGATGCTGTGGTTGTGCCTTATGGGGCCTATGGGATGGACCCAGGAGAGTGCTCATCTCTGCACTGCAGTCTGCAGAGGGTCCTGGAGCAGGTCCTGGTTTCCCTTGTGACACCCCAGCACTGTGGGCAACAGGGTGCAGCCAGGCAAGTTTGGTTCCTGGCGAGCTGGGAATGACAGTATGGAGCTGCTGGTCCTGGAGTGGACTCAGGGCTCCAGCACCTCCATGGCTCCAGCACCAGCATCCTGGGGCACTGCCTTGGGAGCCTAGTTTGTACCTGCATAGCTTAAAAGCAAAGGGAGGGAAGGCAGCACCATGGGCACCACCAGAGCTCTGAGACCAGACCTCAGCTGCGACTTGTGCCCCTGCTCATCCCAGCTCAGCCCTGCTGGGGAAGTCAAGAGCTGACAGGTTGCTCCCATGTGGCATTGACAGGGAATCCCGGGTGTCTCCATGCTCTTCTGGGCTCTGGAGGAGTCTTGGTCCTGACAGTGAAGTGAAGCACGAGGCTGGTCCTGCTCTCTGCATCCCCTGGTCCCAGTGAGAGCCCACTGAGCACCTCTGTGCACACCCCAGTGTGACTGCAGCCACCCTCCTGTGACACCAGGGAGCCTCAGTGGGGCACAGAGCAGGCACAGAGCTGCAGGAGCTGCTGGACTGAAACATCCCTGGAGAGAGAGGGAACCTTCAGAACCTGGTGAGAGTCATCAGACACTGACACAAAGGGAACCTTGGGACTGGGACAAAATCCAGGAGTAGCAACATTAATCCTAAAGAGTAATTCTGCAAATGTAGCCAAAGAACCAACTTTCTTATGGTTTTAACTCAGAGGCAAGTCTGGAGAATCTGCCTTAATCTATATATTCAAGAGAACAAAATGGCCCGAAACATAGTGCTGCATTTTTTTAAATACTTGTCTTAAAATTAACACAACCATTAATTAGTCATTAGAGTTGTGTATTCCTTGAAAACCCTTTCTTTGAAGCCTCCTTCCTATGTAAGGAGCTGTTTGAATTGCAGATTTAGGCCCAAAACTCAGCCCTGGCCTTTAGCTGTGCAAGAGCAGTGGCACATCCATTATATAATAAATATAATATAATATAATGTAATATAATTTGTCTATGTAATATAATATAATGTTTATGAGTATAAAAATTTAGTGCATCAATCTTTAAAAGACAGGCAATATGTGAAACCCCTTTCTCTGGGACTATGGAGTGTTTGAGCTTCAAAGGAGAAAAAGATGTGATCAATTTATTTACCTGAGACAACAACAGCTTGGCAATTTGAAGCCCTTGTCATCTGGGGAGCTCTGACAGGGTTTGTTTCCTCATCACGTGCCTCAAACCATGATCTTTCCCAGGCTCTGGAGTGACAGGGAGGAGCACATGCAGATTTGTCCCTTGCCAGGGACATACCAGGAAAAAGTTTATTTAATGCAGAGGAGCTTAAAGTTGCCTTATCCATCCATCACTGCTGTCCAGAGCGAAACAAAGGTGCCCATTGATTTTGTGTTTGAGGGTAATTAATTGTTGTGCAAAGCCCCGTGTAGTTTAAAGGCCACATTACTACAGCCAGGACCTCTGGCTGCGTTGGCAGCATCTGGCAGCTGAGAAATGTGCCAGAAGGAGCAGAGTTTGCCCTGCACAGTTGCTCTGTGCACTCCCCAAATAGGCAGAATTCCCAGTGAGATGATGAAGGATGGAGTGGGAAGTGAAGAGCACGTAAAAACAAGGCCTCAGGACTAACTGTGTGCTTGTGCCAGTGCTCAGGGCCAGGCTGCTCCTGCTTTATTCCTGCCCACTGAGAGCAGAATCATGAGCAGTAGCCGAGCGAGGACACTGAGGGCACTTGGTGTGTTGAGCTGGAGCAGAGGAGACTGAGGGGAGACCTCAGTGCAGTTCCAAGTGCCTGGGCAGGGGCAGAGGAGGGGCAGGGACTGAGCTCTGCTCTGGGGGACCAGGGACAGCAGCCAGGGAATGGCTGGAGCTGTGTCAGGGCAGGCTCAGGTTGGATCTCAGGCAAATCTTCTTCCCCCACAGGCTCTTTGGGCACTGCCCAGGCTCCCCAGGGCAGTGGGCACAGCCCCAAGGCTGCCAGAGCTGCAGGAGGGTTTGGCTGATGCTCTGGGGCACAGGGGTGACTCTTGGGGATGGGGTTGTGCAGAGCCAGGGGTTGGACTGGATGATCCTTGTGGGTCCCTTCCAGCTCAGCATATTCTGGGATTCTGTGACTCTGTGATCTCAGCAGAACCCAAAGCAGGTTTTCTGTGGGCAGCATTGGCTGGTCCTTGATGACCCAGGGCTGTGATGCTTGACTGGCACCCATGGTTTGAATGGCACAAGTACTGCAGCACTGACTGGAGCATGGATTTTTCCAAGCATCAGAGATGCATGTTTCCCTTCCTGGGATGCTCACTTTCCTTCAGGAGCCTGCTCTGAACCATAACTTGGCCAAGAGTACGTTTATACTCTTGAGGAGATGGAAGGGGAAAGGGACAGACCAGGTGGAGAGGTAAGAGAATTAGTGAGCAGCCACCTGATGTTCAAAGGGACATAGGGAAGCTGGGGCTGAGCATATAATCATGGAATCATAGAGTCACAGGATGGTTTGGGTTGGAAGGGACCTTAAAGCTCATCTTGTTCCACCCCCTGCCATGGGCAGGGACACCTTCCACTAGCCCAGGTTGCTCCAAGCCTCGTGCAACCTGGCCTTGAACACCTCCAGGGATGGGGCAGCCACAGCTTCTCTGAGCAATCTGTGCCAGGGCCTCAGCACCCTCACAGGGAAGAATTTTTTCTTAATATCTAATCTAAACTTGTTCTCTGTCAGTCTAAAGCCATTCCCCCCTTGTCCTGTCACTACATGCCCTTGTAAATAGTAATGAATCAAAGTATACTCTGTGTCATGGACCTCCTGTGAAAAACACCTTATGGTTGAATGTCAGACACTTCATAGGCAATTAAACTGTCTATCTGACAGCTTGTTTGACTTGTAAGGACAGGCTGAAATTCATGGAATT
The DNA here is from genome assembly GCF_009829145.1 of Chiroxiphia lanceolata. Lineage (NCBI taxonomy): Eukaryota > Metazoa > Chordata > Aves > Passeriformes > Pipridae > Chiroxiphia > Chiroxiphia lanceolata. The sequence goes on from NC_045654.1 coordinate 679,619, forward strand.
TCTAAACACTGCAATTAATCTGTTCAAGTTATCCCAGAATCCCAGAATATGCTGAGTTGGAAGGGACCCACAAGGATCATCCAGTCCAACCCCTGGCCCTGCACAGGCCCAGCCCCAAGAGTCACCCCCTGTGCCCCAGAGCATCATCCAAACCCTCCTGGAGCTCTGGCAGCCTTGGGGCTGTGCCCACTGCCCTGGGGAGCCTGGGCAGTGCCCAACCAGCCTGTGGGGGAAGAAGCTTTGCCTGAGATCCAACCTGAGCCTTCCCTGACACAGCTCCAGCCATTCCCTGGCTGCTGTCCCTGGTCCCCCAGAGCAGAGCTCAGTCCTGCCCCTTCTCTGCCCCTGCCCAGGAAGTTATAGCATAAACTGAAAGAACAAACAACAGATGAGACAATCTTTAGATGAAATCTCCATTCTCGTATCCTAGAAGGATTAGTGTCTTACAAATTAGTCCAGATTTTGGCTTCAAAGTATAAATAAGTTTGTATCCAGATCTGGGGTCCTCAACACAGGAAAGACGTGGACCCGTCAGAGCAGCTCCAGAGGAGGCCACGGAACTGCTCCCAGGGCTGGAGCCCCGCTGCTCTGGAGCCAGGCTGGGAGAGCTGGGGGGGGGGGGGGTCACCTGGAAAAGAGAAGGCTCCAGGGAGACCTGAGAGCCCCTTCCAGGGCCTAAAAGGGGCTTCTAAAAAGGAGGTAGAGCAACCTTTTATATTGGCAGAGAGTGACAGGACAAAGGGCAATCGTTTTAAACTGTCAGAGAGCAGGGTTAGATGGGATATTGGGAAGAAATCTTTACTCAGAGGGTGGGGAGGCCCTGGCACAGGTTGCCCAGAGAAGCTGTGGCTGCCCCTGGATCCCTGCAAGTGTTTAAGGCCAGGTTGGACGGGGCTTGGAGCAACCTGGGCTAGTGGGAGGTGTCCCTGCCCATGGCAGGGGGTTGGAATGAGATGATCTTTAAGGTCCCTTCCAACCCAAACCATTCTGGGATTCTGAGTTCTCTCTTTCCCATCTCTTCCTCATGTCTCATCACCTTCCCAGTCATCCAAAGTGCTGTCACGTTCTGCTGCACATGTAAAGGTTGGTTTGACAGGCACGAGTCCTGATCCTATTGATGCTCATTGGGAGGTTTCCCTTGCACAGTTAATGCAGATGGAATTCTGACTTCAACACACTTTTAGAATAAGAAAGATTTCTAAAAACCCTGTTCTGTATTTCTGGGCTTTGATGAGAAGCTTCTCATGGCCACGTGTTGTCTGGAGGAGGTTTCTGACTGCCCCAGTGAGTTACTGCATGGGCTGCAGCACTGCTGGAGGGGCTGGCACAGCTCAGGAGAGGGATAAACTGACCATCTGTGAAGCTTTGCTCAAAATACCAGAGTCTGCCATAAAACATTCTGCCTGATTAAAGCCCCCAGGAACCTCAACTGGAGGAGCCCTCCCCCACCTTCTCTTCATTTTACAAGGTGTTTTTAAATGATTCCATCCCAGAGCATTTGCATCTTGGTAGCACATGGGGTCGGGTATTTGCAGAGCTCAAGCACTTAAGCAATCCTTTAAAATCAAAGCTGTGCAGTGTAAGTGGGTACTTCAGCCCTGTTTTCCTGAGCAGGGGCAGTTCTGTAAGACAACGGGTGTGACCATCAATAACTCAGCATCAATCATTCAGCAAATTAATTCCCATGTTGGCTGGCTCTGAGCTGGGATTTTGGCTGATAAATGCAGCCCCAAGGAGAAGAGCAAAGAGAGAAGGGCAGGGACCTGCAGGTTCCCCATGCAAAAGGCACAGTGAGCTGCATTCTCTTTTCCTGTGAAGACAGTGTATTTTGGACTAGGAATGTTCAAAGCAACAACATGTCACGGACAATTTACTCTACATGAGCCCTGGGGTCTGGTTTGGAAAGCTATCTCAGCAAACCCCCCTGCTGTGCTAATGGCCCTACTACTGGTGGCAATGTGATGTCCTATTGATTACTTATCCATCGTTAATAGACCTCTGTACTCCCAGAGGATAACTCTGGTGTAACTGCGAGTGAGAGTGTTTGATGTTTCACTGCAGGCACAGGATCCAGAGCCTCAAGGGTGATAAAGACCCTTTCCCAGCAGGTCTGTAAAGAGGGAAAATTCATTTACCAGGGTTAGACTTAGAAGGGATGTCCTTAAAAAAGGCTGTAGCCTTTTCACTGCCATCAAAAAGGGTCTGTAGGCTCTGGGATCCTGTTATAGCAGCATCTGCTTTTAGATGCACAGCCTTTGTGCTGTGAACATACAGGAGGAGGATTTACATGGGCAATGCTGTCTGGGAAAAAGAAGGGTGTTCAGCCCAGTATTTGTACCCTGCAGGCCCTATCCAGCAGCATTTCATCAGGTTCACAAACCTTGAGGTCCAGGCCAGCCTCAATAATCCCCGTAACTGCCCAAGGTCTGCACAGTTCATGAAAGAAAAGCAGGTTTTTTCATTTCTTGCTCTCTGACCCAAACTCTCTTATTCCAGCCTTTCTTTGCAATTCTGAGTTAGTAAACATGCTCTGATCCTGCAGGATGACATCCTTGAGCAGCCAGTTGCCTCTGAGCACACTCAGAAGGGCACACAACAAGTCTCCTGTCCTGGCAGGAACGTGGCAGTGTGGGCACAGACCCGAGCGGCCTGAGGCACGAAGGGAGCCTCTGCAAGCAGGGTGGGGCACGGCGAGCCTGGGTGCTTGTCTATGTTCCACTGGCTTCCAAAGGGACTCCTGGCTCTCCAGCCTTCTGTGCTGGCCTGGTATCTCATCACAGCAATGGTTCCCACTGCTCTCTGATGATCCAGTTGCCTGCCCTGGTCTGTGCACCCCCAAGTGATATTGCAACGAACTCTTTTGGTCAAAGGCCATGAGAGTTGTCCATCATGTCAGACTAGCAGGGCTGGAAATCTCCCCCTGCACCCAGCCCAGAGAGCCCTACAGAAGAGGGATGTGTTGGCTGTGGGTAGAGTGGGGGTCTGGACACGGACATGGTTTCTTCTCCAGCATGGAAGACCCCTGTATCCATCTGCCAGAGACTCAGGCTCAACCATAACCCTTTCCCTGTCATTTGGAAGCAACAATTCCTGGGCAGTTGTTGCTGAAGGAGCTGCCTGTGTCCGAGGAGCACATTAAAATGCAGCAGTTGGCTGTGCTGGGAGAGCACATCACCCAACTTGGCTACGTGAGGAGCTTGTTCTGTGCTGTAAACACAAAACTACACTTGCTCAGAGGCAGCAGGCTCTGTATTTCATCACTCTGTCACTGCAGCACTGCAGCAGGTTTATTACAGGATGGATGGATGGATGGATGGATGGATGGATGGATGGATGGATGGATGGATGGATGGATGGGCCACCAGGGCAGTGGGGTATTTGCTCTCTGAGGAATGCTCAGTGAGTATGGTAAGTTAGTTGAGGAGGATTACAGCTGGTGGTAATGCAAGGCACTGTCCAAGGAGAAGGGAGACAGAAGGGTGACCTTGTTATTTCTCCTTTGATTTCCTTGCAAATCACTTTATTCAGCCCATTGTGCTGCAAGGGCTGCTCAATCTGCTGAATGTCACTTGCCCAGTGTTGGGATGTCCCCTCCATCCTTTGGCTGTTTTTATGGACAGAGAAGCTCTGGGTGCTGGCAGGGCACCCATTAGTCTGGAGTATCAGAGTTGTAAATGCCCCTAAGCTCTGCTGTCCATCCTCTCCTGTTGTCTGCTGCTCCACTAAGACACCCTGGCAATCCCCCTGGCTCTCCCTGGAGGCTGAAGGAGCTCTATTTTGGGGCAGATCTGGGGCCTCCGTGTTTCTGGTTTTTCTCTGCTGTGCCCTGGTGACTCTGTGTGGGCTGGTGTTGTGCCTTTCACAGGCACCTATGGAGCAAAGGGAGCTGGGCCACAGCAACACCCCAGGGGGTATTTAGGGCAGCTGCCTGTCCAAGTGCTGCTGCTGTCATGAGACAAAACAGGACACGACCTCTCATTGTTCTGCTGAGTCCCAGGGACAGCTCCCAGCCACCCCAGCTGAGGGGCAGGGTCTGATTCCAGTGGGAATGGCTTTAAACTGAAGGAGAGTAGGTTTAGATTGGATATTGGGAAGTAATTGTTCCCTGTGAGGGTGGGGAGGCCCTGGCACAGGTTGCCCAGAGAAGCTGTGGCTACCCCTGGATCCCTGGAAGTGTCCAAGGCCAGGCTGGATGGGGCTTGGAGCAACCTGGGCTGGTGGAAGGTGTCCCTGCCCATGGCAGGGGGTTGGAATGAGATGATCTTCAATGTCCCTTTCAACTCATGATTTTATTATTCTATGAACTGAGGGCTATGATCAGAAGGCTCTTGAGGACAAGCTCTTGAAAGGTCACCAGTGGACTGTGCTAGAAGGAGGGATTGTCTAGTGGGGTCAGCAGGGTTCTGCCTTTGGAAACTGAGGCTGAACTGAGGCTGAAAGAGGAGACATAAGTCAATGTTTCAGGAATGGCCTTTGGTTTAGGGAGTGTTTGAGCTGCTATGTCCCACCATGTGATTCTGCAGTGCAGAAAACCTGGGTGGTGTCTGCAGTGGGTCTGTGGGCTGCTGCTCCAGCTGAAAAGGGAGAATGCCTACCAGATATGATTTAAAGGAGTGAGAACAGTTGGAAAATACCAGGCTTAGGGTGACCTGTGTGTTAATAATCCCAGCTCCCTTATCTATATGTATTGTTCCCTACTCTTAAATGTCACAGGCACAGACCATTTGTCCCACAAACTTCTGCCTCAGTCAGTGTGTTGCTTGGAAGGTGCTAAAGAGGCAGCTCTGTAATAATTTACCTCTTTTGGTTGCCTCAGGCCTTTCTTTGCTGCATACACTCGTGCTTCCCTGCTCACAATGTCCCTGCAGGGTTTGCTGCAGTGTGTGTGCCATTGCTGAAGTTTGTCCTTCCCTGCCAGCAGGGCACTGTCCCATGGACACAGTGGCACTCTCCAGGCACCCAGATCACAACCTCTCCTTGCTTTTCTGTAAGAATCACAGAATATCCTGACCTAGAAGGGACCCACAAGGATCCTGGAGCTCTGGCAGCCTTGGGGCTGTGCCCACTGCCCTGGGGAGCCTGGTCAGTGCCCAACCAGCCTCTGGGGGAAGAACCTTTTCCTGAGATCCAACCAAACCCTCCCCTGACACAGCTTCACATAAGAGACGAGGAGGATCTAATTCTTCACAAGTACGTATTTCAAAACATTTTGCTTATTTAGTGTGCAAGTCTGTCTGACACTTGTGCAGGTGTGAGCACTTGGCTCTTCTGCAAACCTGGGTCTGAAGCTGGTCAGCCAGAAAATGAAGGGTACATGTTTTGAGAGCACTTGTCTTACTTTAAGTCAATATGTTCTTACCTTAAGTCACTAATGAAGAAGCAGATGTGATCCTGTGGGAGGAGCAGGGACAGATTGTTTTTTCCAAACCTTTGTTCAACATCAGAGTCACAGGAATCTTCAGATCCTTTTATGACACAGCCCAGACTAATTCCCAGGCAAGTCCATCCTGCTGCTGAATGGGAAAGGTGTTTTGTGTAAAAAGTGGTGAATAATCACATGATTAAACTCAACTTCTTCAGAAGGACTCACAGGAGGCCTCACTGTTGATTCTGCAGTCTCAGGGTTAGCTGCTGATTGGCTTTGCCATCCTGTAAGGAATGAAGGCTGGGTGTGCCTGCAGGTGTGTGCTGGGATGAGCAGGAGCATACACATGTGTCTGTGGGCACATGTCCACCTCCGAGTCCGTCTGCAAATCCAGGAAGCAAAGTACCCAATCAACAGGGTGTGACATAAAGGTACATCCAGTTCTGTCTGTCTGAGCACACAGATTCAGTTTGGAGACTTTTTTTATCAGAAAACAGTGCAAATCTAGAAGCTTTCTGTTTGCCTTCCCATTTAATTGCCATTTCTCAGTTCTTTGATATTTGATACATATTTCACCTTTGCAGCAGGTGTCCAAGGAGGAAGCTTGTATTTGTGATGGCACATTTGGGAGTGTGGACCCTGCGATTACAAGAGCTGAATTGAAAAGAATTTATTAAATATATCGAGAACAATTGATCAAGGTCGTTTGGGGGAACGTTTCTTGGGCTGATACAGAATAAATAGATACGAAATGAGGGTCACCAACTGAAATCCAGCAAGGGCCCAGGTACAAAAAGACCTTTCAAAGATTAAAAGGACAGCAAGGACAATATACAGCTGTGTCCATGCTGTCTGTCCCCTTTGGATGAGGGTGCACATCCTACCAAACAGCTGGCATGAACTTCTTGGACTTTGCTCTTCTTTGGGAAGACAACAGGTCAGGATTGGATGCCTGCACCTTCCAACATTGTTTTTTCCTTCAGGCCATGCAACTTTTGTCATTTCCAGAGTGCAAATACCATTTGGAAAACAAACTCAAAACCAATTAAACCACACCTTTATAATTCCTGTAAATGTAACAGCCACAGTTCCCCATGTTTGTATTTTGTCTTTTGGAACTGTCAGGGCTTGCAGCAGAGACAGAGGCATTATTCACCCAGGGCTTATCTTACTCACAAGGCAGAGAAATGTTTGACTTTTGGTTTCAGGTGAAGGACACACTGCAGAACCAGATCAGTCTATCTCCAGATCATTGATTCATGAGCCAAAGAGAGATATTTCATCATTTGGGCCAAACTTATCACAATGGTTCAGCCGAATCACAGAAATTGGGCTCAATTAACATAGCAATCACATCCTAATTATTTTTACTGCAGCAGCATTGTCTCCTATCCCTTGGTCTTGATTCACCCCACTACTGAAGGCAGAACATTTTCAGGAAAGTGTTCACTACTCCTCCTCCCCAGGTCAGAAGTAAGAGAGATTTTGCAGGTGTAACACATCCCCCCGCCGTGGTCTGCAGTGTGTTGTGGCAGGAGGGGCTGGAAGGGATTTACCCCCAGGATGAGGCAGGAGGGTGCTGCTTTGGGAGCTGGTCACACACAGAGCCAGGCCCCAGAGTCTGAGCACAGCAGATTTCTGCTCTGCCAGTGGTGGGGGTGAATGTGACACTGGTATTTGCCTGCTGGGACCTGCAGGACTGGCAGAGGAAGCCCACTTTCATATAACAGGGTCTCAGACCTTTAAATCACATTATGGGACAATATTTTTTATGCAAATGAGCTGCAAGTGACTCTCCAAAATCCCCAGGTGTCCTTATTGCCAGGGAATATTGCTGCTGTTGCTGCGTGTTCCTGAAAATCCATGGCTTCAACAACTGAAGGCCTGGGAGGCTCAGGATTCGTGCAGGAGTGTGAAGGGGAAGGGCTTTATCCTGTCTATGTTTTACAGCTTGGAAAATCCAAGGCTTCAGCTCTTCTTTTTGCCGTTTTTGTTACAGGACCTGCAAAAGGGGAAACTTCTGCCTGCACAGCTGGGGCAGGGTTTGTCCCACACAGGGATGTTCCCAGGTGCCAGGGAGATTTTGCAACTTAAAGGTGTTTAAAAATGACCATACCCAAAGCCCAGAGGATTTTCCACAGTGGCAAGTCTGGCTTAGGAGTCCTTTGCTCCTCGTGGTATTTGCTTTGTCCCAGGTTCAAGGTGCTGTGAGCTGGAGTTTGCCATTGCAAACCCCTTGTTGGGAGTGTCCGGAGGCGATGGAGTCAGGCTTTGCACAGCTTGTGTTCTGTGTGGCTCTATCCCCCAACTCAGCTGTTAATGCTAATAGATTAGGGAGAGATTGAGCTGGATCAGATAAGTATATTAACACATCATCTGCATACAGCATTAATGCAAAGCTCTCTGAGCCCATGTAATGCCAGGGATATTTTCATTTTTGGCGTGTATTAGATGCCAAACATCAGTTGCAAAATCAAATTACAAGAAAACGAGATGTTCTCTTAGTACTTTTCTGCCCAGGGAAGTGGCTGGATATGAGGCTTTTTGGGAGAAAGCAGTTAAAATAAAGCCAGTACCAGAGCATGGATCTATCTACCTGGCAGCTGTGAATCCAGGACAAAGCTTTCCTCAGCAGGAACAGGACTCTGGCACATTGTGGAGCACCAGGGGGGCTGGCAGGTGAAGGTACAGATGTTGGTGAGCTGAAGTGCCCAGACTAGGTGAGCTCTACTTAGTGACCGGTGCCATTAATCTTAATTAACCTTAATCTTAACTTTGAGCTGGGCAGGTAAAATAACACCTGAATTACTTCATCATTGCCATCATTGCCACAATTAGGTAGAAAGGTCACACCTCTGGATGTGTCTCCAGAATGAGAATCATAGAATGTCCTGAGTTGGAAGGGATCATTGAGTCCAACTGAGCCCTGCACAGACACCCCAACAACCCCACTCTGTCCCTGAGAGCGTTGTCCAAACCCTCCTGGAGCTCTGGCAGCCTTGGGGCTGTGCCCACTGCCCTGGGGAGCCTGGGCAGTGCCCAACCAGCCTGTGGGGGAAGAACCTTTTCCTGAGATCCAACCTGAGCCTGCCCTGACACAGCTCCAGCCGTTCCCTAGGGTCCAGTGGGAGGCACATGACCCTCCCCTCACATCTGACAGCACCACTTGGGGACACTTTGAGAGCAGATCAGGGATGTGCAGTGGTGAGTTATAACTTTTTTAATGACAAAATGAAAAGCAAAAAATTTAAATTTCGGGGTTTTATCAACGCCTTCCCCCCCCCCCCCCGTACATGCTCCCAGTAAATATTCACACTCCCCTAGAGATGCCCATTGAGACAAAAAGAACAACGATTCTGCAGTGAAGGTAAGTTTTGGAAGAAGGGGAAAGAGTCACAATACCTGGCTCCAGGTATTGTTTGACCACCAGGTTAGAAGGGTCTTCTCCTGCTGAGGGCAGCCAGGTAAGCTGGGATGGAGCTGGTGGCAGTGGAGAGGTGATGAGTCCCACTGATGGATTGACCCCTCGTGTGTAAGGCTGGTGGCACTGGGTACCTGGGGCTGTGCCCTGGGACAAGCAGCACCTGCACAAAGCCCAACCCCTGCACCCCCAGAGGGAGGAGCCTGCCCTTGGCTGAGGAAATCCTGGGAGAGCACTGCACCATCCTGAGGAGCTTTTGGGGGCTGTACCTGCTGTACCTCCCTGTGCTGCCCACCCTGCCAGGCACAGCAGAGCCAGCTGAACCTCCTTCCTGAGGAATGTGGTTAAACCCTGATGGACATTAAAGCCTGGGGCTTGGAAAAGGTGAGCTGGGAATCTGCAGGGAGACTCCAGTGCTGCCCTCACAGCCTTCCCGGGAGCCAGCTGCCAGCCAAGCTGGGACAGCCAGCTCAGCTTTGTTTACCAGCTCTGCTGCATCTCTGCATAGAGAAGGGATGGAGATGTCCTTCCCTGAGGAGCTTCCAAGCCTGCTCCCACTGGAGAAGGTTCTCCGGGGTGCAGCAAGTGAGGGAGAAAAGGGTCAGAGTTCCCTGCAACTCACACAGGGAGAAAAAACCTGCCTAAAAGTCTGCGACCACCAAGAGGCTGTTTATAAGCCTTTTCCATCTCTCCTCTGCCTTTCTTAATTGCTTTGAGGTTATTCTTTTAGATGAGTTAATTATTCTCTGTTCATTCTGATGAAACAGGAAATATTTATTTATGTTATTACCTTGAAGGATTTCTAGTTTTTTCAGAGACCGGATGCCACAGCAGATGCACTGCAGAGCCCTGGTTCATGTGCTGCCCAAGTTGCAGTGTTGGGGCCTTGCTTCAGCTGCAGCTTGGAGAATTTAAATCCATGGGTTGGGAATGGTGTTGAGGAATAGTCTCCTCCGTTCACAAACAGTGGTAGGGGAGGCTCAAAAGACCTGTGCATCCCTTCAACAGACACACAGGCTGCTTGGGCATTGCTGTGCTCAGCACCAGACCTGAACCCTGGCAGCCCCTGGACCTGCTCCAGGGCACAATCAATGGGGGGAATCTGGTGGAAGCTTCCTTTCCATGGATCCATTCAGCCTCCCATCTGCAGTCCCTGTGAGTGCCTCCCACCAGGGTGTGAAATGCTCTGCTTGCTGTTTGCTGGTGCCAGCACTGACCTGGCACACGGGGGATGCAGCACCTGCGAGGTCCCACTCCCGCTACCACACACCTTGGCTCTTCTGCCACAGAAGGTGTCACTTAGGAAGTTTGATGTCACACTTTTCTTGGCATTGACCTGACTCTGGTGAGATCTGGAGAGCTGCTGCGAAGCCAGCGTGAAGGTTTACAGATGTGATTGACTTGGCTTCACCAAAAATGGAATGGTTGTTCAGTGGCCTTTTTTACCTGCTCTGCTGTTCAAACCTTAAAGCCAGACACATCCTCCCGTTCCCTCTCTCTTTCACCACCAGTCACATCTCTGTGGTCTCTCTCCCGTGGTAGCTCCCTGGCATTCCATTTTATTGCTAGTTTAACAAGGAAACCTCTCTGAGGGCTGTGACAGCTGGAAAAGCATCTGGAGGAGTGATTTGCAGTTTGGTTGTTGGTAGCCTGGAAGCCAGCCAGCCAGATTTTTGCTGTCTCATACCCTGAGTTTGGAGATTGTTCAGGTGATGCTGCTTCCACAAAACCTGGATCTCTGAGGAGCAGCTGTGTCCAGGGGAACACAGTGCAGAAGCCTGAGCTGGGAATGCAGAGCTCACCCCAGCAGTGCTGGGTGCACCCTGGGTGCACCACATCGAGAGATAAGCACAGTAATTTCACAAGACAGGGCCTCATAAAGAGATGTCAAAAGCGGATGAAGAAGTCAGAGAAAATGCTGCCTTCCCTGGGATAGATTCCTGGGTGAGCAATAGCTTCGGAAGGACTCCGGACCTTGTGATCTGTTACACAGAGTGGTCACCCAAGTGCAGGAGCTGGGGCTGCTCAAGGGGCAGAGCCTGGCACTGCCTGGTGGGGCTGTCCTTGCCAGGGGAAGACACCTGATCTGCAGGTCAGCTGTCTGTAAGGTCTGGGTCCATCTGCTCTTCAGAGAAGGCCGTAAGCCAAAGCCACATGGGTGAACCCTCCTTCTCCTGCAACTGCAGGCGGAGAACACTTGAGAAAATGGAGTGAGGGTTCATGGAGTGATTTGGCAGAGAAAAGGAGGCCTTCTTGCTCTCTGCTACTCCCTGACAGGAGGGTGGAGCCGGGGGGGGATCGGGCTTTGCTCCCAGGGAACAAGGGACAGCACAAGAGGAAAGGGCCTCAAACTGTGCCAGGTGAGGTTCAAGTTGGATATTGGGGAAAACTTCTTCACTGAAAGAGTGGTCAGGCACTGGCACAGGGTCATGGTGGAGTCACCATACCTGGAAGGTTCAAAAAACATGTAGAAGTTTGGGGTTAGCAGTGGCTTTGGCAGTTCGTGGTGATCTTAGAGGGCTTTTCCACCCTCAGTGATTCTGTGATTCTTTGCAGGACTGATTTGCTCAGCATTGCCAGAGCTGTGTCCTGAGGAGGAGCATGACCAGCCTTTTTTCTGCATCAGAATGCAGAGCACTCTCAACAGTGCCTTGAGGAAAGGTTTTCTCACCCTGAAGGCAGGATAGTGCTGTGGGAGACAGATGGTGTAGCTGAGCAGTTCCTAAAATGAACCTAAAATTTGCCTGAAATGGCAAAAAAATTATTCCTTGTTCTTGCCTGGAACATGGAAACCTCTGCAGAAAGACAAGGCTGTTTGGCCATGCCCTGCCACCTGCAGTCACAGCCCACCCTCCAAGCCACACTTGATGCCAGTCCCCCTCTGGTGCTCAGAGGCTGTCCTTGGCACAGTGTGTGGATGCTGGAGAGAACAGGCCCTGCCACCACCACCAGGCGGTGTGCCCCGGCATGGGCGCAGTCTGGGAGAAGTTTCTGTGCCCCTGCAGATGGAGTAGAACATGGACATAATGGAGAGAGGGATCCCAGGTGATTCTGGGTCTCTGAAGATGGGTTAGAAGATCCTCCTCCTTAGAAAAGCCTCGGAAGCACCGGTGCTGCTGAGCAGGAGGAGAGCAGATGGGAAATGCTGTTCTGGGCCCACCCAGCCTGGGCTCTGGTGGCTTCACAGTCCCACTGTGGGCATCTGGCTGGCAGAGGGGCAGCAGTGCAGGGGCTCTGGGCTGCCCTGAAAAGAGGATGAACCACCCACCCTTCTCCCACTGTGTTCCACCCAGAGTCAGGTGCTTCTGTTCAGCTCAATTGCTTGGTGTCAGTAAAGGTAACTCTGTATTTTTCTTCAAACTTATGTTCTTTGGTAAAAAATGGAAGATTGAAGCTAAATGTTTGTGTCAGTTCAGTTTCCAACACCTGTCAGGGGCGTTGCTCTAGTTTTTCATCCCCCATATCACACTGACCCCACCCACCCTGTTCCCTCTCACTCTGGGACCCCCTGCATGTGCACCCCTGGGACCACGGAGGTGAGAAGGCCTGGCAGCCACACAGCTCCATGTCACCCCAGGGGAGGTGCTGCTCTTTGGATAAAGAAATGTGTCATGAAAGGGAGGCTGGAGAAGAAAGAGAATCACAGAGTCACAGGATATGCTGAGTTAGAAGGGACCCACAAGGATCATCCAGTCCAACCCCTGGCTCTGCACAGGCCCATCCCCAAGAGTCACCCCCTGTGGCCCAGAGGATCATCCAAACCCTCCTGGAGCTCTGGCAGCCTTGGGGCTGTGCCCACTGCCCTGGGGAGCCTGGGCAGTGCCCAACCGGCCTCTGGGGGAAGAAGCTTTGCCTGAGATCCAACCTGAGCCTGCCCTGACACAGCTCCAGCCATTCCCTGGCTGCTGTCCCTGGTCCCCCAGAGCAGAGCTCAGTCCCTGCCCCTCCTCTGCCCCTGCCCAGGCACTTGGAACTGCACTGAGGTCTCCCCTCAGTCTCCTCTGCTCCAGCTCAACACACCAAGTGCTCTCGGTGTCCTCACAGGCCTTCAAATCAAGGCCCTTCTCCATCTCTGTGTCCCTCCTTTGGACACTCTCCAATGGCTCAATCCCTTCCTTCCATTGTGTCCCCCCAAACTGCCCCAGTGTTGAGGTGAGGCTGCCCCAGGGCAGAGCAGAGTGGGACAATCCCCTCCCTGGCCAGGCTAGCACACAGAGGGAGTGGGGCAGCATTGCTGTGGCCATGTAAGGGAGCTTCTCCCTGCCATCTGTAGGCAGGCTCTTCCTGCCTCATCCATTTGTAGAAAGCTTCAGAATAACCATCAGCATCCTGCAGCAGTGGAAAGCCTCCAGCAGCAGCACTGGGAGCTTCTCCTGCTCCAGCTTTGAAGTTGCGGAGACCTACTTTGGAGACTGAAGCTGAGAGCGTGACACCTTGGTCCCTGCAGGGCCCCAGCAGGAGCTGTTTTGGCACAGGATCTGCTGCTCCTGCTCTGGTCACCCCTGCTCCCTCCTCGTCTCCCTCCTTTCTCAGCCCAGGCATTGCAAGACTGGTCTATGTTACACCTCTCCTGGCCAGAACCTGTCTCAAAGCTCTGCTGTTTCATGACAGCTGAGAGCCAGAGGCTGAGCAAAGGCAAAGTCCTCCATGGATGGTTTGGACTGGAAGGGACCTTAAAACTCATCTCACTCCACCCCCTGCCATGGGCAGGGACACCTTCCACTGGAGCAGGTTGCTCAGGACCCCATCCAACCTGGCAGGGGTGTGGCTGCTGTTCCTGGACTGCTCCCCTGCTTCTGAGGAGGCCAATTGGGGAAGGCAAAGCCCAGCCCCTGCCTGAGGGCTCCCAGCTCAGCTCTGTGCCCTGCAGAGGGGCCTGGCTGTGCAGCACAGGAATACCTTTCACTGGCATCCCTTGGGAAAGCAGTTCAGAGGCTTCAGTGGCCTGGCAGCCTGCATCCTCATTTTTCATCAGGGTTAATTAGTTGCAGATCCTCTGGCCTTTCCAGGAGCCTTGGCACCCTGCTGACATGAACTGCATGTCAAACTGGCTATCCCTGGAATAAAATGAGCCATAGTATCTAAACATCAACAAGGACAAGGAGGGTTCCCCGTGCCTGATTTCTCTCCATATCAAAGCATGTCCTTGTCCTGAGATACTCAGGGATGGTCCTCAGGTTTCCCTACTCTTGGCCATGCATGGAAAACTGCTTGGGACTTGCAACCTTGGAGCATCCTGGTTTGGAAAGTCACAGAATCACAGACTCGTGAAGGTTGGAAAAGACCTTCAAGACCATCTAGTCCAACCATCAACCAGCACCATCATAATCACCCCCAAACCATGTCCCCAGGTGGCCCCAAGTCTTCCACTTTCTCATCTGTGTGTGGTTCAAATTCCAAGTGAGACCGCAAGGACAAGCTCCTTGGCAGCCCTGTCCCACCACAGTGCCAGCAACACCTTTTGCCCTGCTGGTTCTGCCACTTCCTATGGAGGGGAATGAGATGGGTTGGGATCTGACAGGACACAGCAGATCTCACAGAGTGAGATCTGACAGCAAAAATATGATTGCACTGGGACAGACTGGAGAAGCTGCTTCTGCTGCTCTTACCCAAGAGCTTCTTAAACTTCTATGGTCCAGACAATGCCTTATTCTGCTCTAACAATTGACATCTGTGTAGGAACAGGAGCCTGATGACTCAGAAAACATCCTCTCACACGGGTCACAAGACAATCAAAGCAATGGGAGCGATATGGGAGAAGGTGCTGAGCCTGGGAGGAGGGCTGGGCATTCCTAGCCCTGCTCCTCTGAGGGTGGGCTGCCATCAGCCCTGTTGGGAGGCAGATCTGCACTGTTGTCTGGAGTGCAGGGGGAAACTCCAGGGAATATGTTGATAGAGGTGGGAGCTCATGGTTAAGATGCTTTGAGAGGGGGTCAGGAGGAAGACAGCTCTCTCGTGCCTCCAGGAGCAATAGAGCAGAGGCTGCACTCACTCCACTGAACACCAGTTACTGCTCATCAAATCCAGCCCGGTGGCTCTGGGGAGTGATTGCCCGTGGGAATTCAGAGCACGTCCGAGCACTTGGCTCATTCCACGTGCTGGCACCAGCCAGGGGCTCAGAGCATCTGCCTTGGCAGAGACTCCCCATGCCCAGCCAGGCTTCTCCTTTTGGGATGTCCACAGCACTGAGATCCTGGGGTCTGCCCCAAAAGCCTCATTTCAATAGAAAGGAGAAAGGTTGCCTTTGATGTGGATTTTGGTGGGATCACAGGTAGGTATGGAGGGAGCACGTGGCTGTGTGTGCCTGGATTCAGGCCCCCATGTGACTGTGAGATCACACTGGTCACAGATGTGTGGCTGGGTGTGAAGCCTGATAAGGAGAGGGGCAGTTAAGCAGCTGATTGCACAGATTTGGCTGTGAAACTGGGCAATGGGGATGCTGAACTTAGTGAGACTAATTGGCTGGATTGATTAGAAACAGGAAGTAGTCCCCACAGTGTCCAGCCAGTATGGGAACAGCTGTGCCAGTGGCAGGGTTTGGGGCCTGTGCAGTGTGTGAGTGCTGAGGAGTCACATCCTGCACGCGGCACAGAGCAGGGTAAGGGAAGCTGTTGTGCAACAGGTCAGAACTCACGGGTTTTGTCCTCCTAACCACAGGTCACCTGGGCTCTCTGGGTTGTACCTGGAGCTGGCAATCCTGTAACTGCACTGAGTTTGCAGGGGATGAGGCTCTGGCAGATGAGAGATGCAGAGCCTGGGGCACTGGCCAAAAGCAGGAGATCTGGGTTTGCCACTGAGGGACTTAGGATCCCATAAAACCCTCCAGTTCTCTATGTTGACCCATCCCTTCTGGCTCTGTGCTCCCTGGGAGTGAGTCTCTTTCCTCAAGTCCATATTTATAATCCCACACATCAGTCACAGTGCTGATGTACACAGGGTCAGAGTGCCCATGGGCTCACAGCCTGTGGAAATGAGTACACAGTCCCAAGAAGCTTTACTGGGAAACCAACAAACCTGATCCCCCGTTCCAGCTCCCCAGCATGGACTTGTCCTGGTTCACCACTTAGGAGAGACCCACCCCTCAGTGGGTGACCTCCCATGCCATGGCTGGAGAGAGGAATTGAGAAGACTTCTGGAAGTCTCCAGAAGTCCCCTGGCAGCCATGGTGTGGTGTCAAACCAGGCTGGAGACCCTGGATGTTGCTGACTGCTGCCACATTCCTTTCAGTAAGAAGTGATGTGTTGCTGGAAGCACATAGCACACATGGAAGGTGACTCACCTCCAAAAAAATCCCTCAGAGGAGCTGACTGGACAACTACCTAGGGGATGTAATTTAGTCAGAGGCAAGACTTTAGTCTTTAGGCAGTGTCCTGATGGGATTATCTGCCTTGTGCCACACAGGAGCTCAGGCCAGATGATTGACTGTTCCTTCTGCCTTTGCCATCCATGAATCAATCACAGGTGCAGTTGAAGTATTTTTGCAGAGGATGTGTGACAGTGGTTCCATAGCAAAAGAATAGCTCAAAGCAACTTCGGAAAAATGCTGTATGTTATCAAAAGCAAGAAAGTTTTGAAATAAAAGATGACTCAAACCCTGGGCTGTGTGTCAGTGCTCAATATCCTCACCCATTTGCAGCAAGCACCATGGTGCAGGTGATCCTTGAAAGGCAGTTTCTCCAGAGCACCATGTCAGGCTCCATCTTGCTCATCCGACTTGCTTGTCAGTCCCTGAATCCCACAATGGCTCAGAGCTTCATCTGCTGGCTGGAAGTGACTCACAGGCCTTTGGAAGCCCCAGCATGTGCTGCTACCTGTGACATCAACTGCACCATCCCAACTAGCCCCCCCTGCTGCTCCTCCAGGTCATGGTTATAATTAGTCCCAGTGAAACAGCCCCAGCAGAGCTGCTGGCGCAACACATGGAGCATGGAAAATGGTCAGGAGCCTCTGCTGCCACATGCTTTCCTAGCAGGAAGGCTCTGTGGAAAAAGCACAGCTCGTAAGAAGCTTTAAAACTCTTTGCCTGTGGACTTCCCAATTTCTCATGGGCTTTACTTCCCAGTGACAGCAAGGTGGAAGAGCTGGTGAGTGCTTACGTATATCAATGGGCTTTGCAAAAATGGGAAATTAAACCTTAAATTTAAAGGACCGTTTGCAAACGCTTTCTTTTAGTGGGAAACAGATCTCTTCCTGCATCACGAAGTCGTGTTACACCTGATGCTCCCAGTGCCTCCTGCACAGCTTTTGGATGAATCAATCTGGGCCATGTGAAATGGAACTAAAATATACCCAGGATATGTCTCCCAGGGGATGGAGCTTTCCTCCAAGTGTGTGTTTCTGAAGGAGCTGCTTGGGGACCTGAGCATGAGCCCAGAGGTCCCCAGGAACGGGGTGATCACAGGGATGATATTCCCTCCTTACCCCATCTCTCCAAAATGCCACCACAGCCCCTCAGGGTCCTAGTGCACCCTGGTGGGCTCCAAATCCCTGTTACCACCAGGAATCTGCTCCCTTCTCCCAGACAGCTTTGCTTTCTGCTCTGTTCTCTGCAAGTGTTCCCTAAGGATATATAACTGAGTTTTATAATGAAGCACCTCTCACCCAATACATATTAAATAAATTTCAGTTGCCCTTTATTACACAATAATGATAGTAAGATTTAATTACCTCTGCACCCAACGGAGACATGAATTTTAACTGATATGACTAAATCTTCCCAGTGGTGTAATTGGTGGTGTCTGCAATTGTGGGTCGATTCCAGTGCATCAGTGGGTGGTGACAGAAAAATCCTTCCTGAGGAGCGTGGATCCCAAACTGAGACTGTGGGTGGATTAAGAGACCGAGACAGGTAAGGAGCAGCTGATCCAAGGAAGCCAATTAAACAGTGATGCTTAGTGGAGTTTCTGATCCATGACAGAGGCTAAAGATGCATGAAAATGTGAGAAAATCCAGGAGCTCTTGAAGATCAACAGGGCCAGAGTCTCTGTGGGCTCTACCCTAGGACTGTGCTGCTCTCCTCACACCTACCATCATTTCCCACAAGTTCAAATAATACTTTTTTCAGGGTAAGGAAAACAAGAGAAAAGGCATTCTGTGAGTGACTCTGTTTGCAGGGCTCTCTGACACGTCTGTTTTGATTTGTGCTGAAAACTGTGTCACCCAGATACACCCCAGGCACCGACAGCTCATGCTGTGCTTTTTACAGTGCAAAGAGAAATGAGATCTCCAGGAGCAGAGGAACTGGGGAGAGCTGGGGACAGCAGGGCTGGGGTTAATAACCCTCATCCAAGCCCTTCTCCAGCAGCCATGGTCCTGGTCTGGGTGTTGCTGCAGCTAAAGCAGCATTAAGGGCTGGGGCAGTGTGTGGGATACTGCACTGGAGAGCAGGTCACAAATCACCCCTCACCCTTTGCAGGGGCTCAGTTGAAGCATTTCCTTCCCCCCCTCCCTCAGTTTTGCAAGTACTGGTGTAACAAAGAACCAGTCTAATGTTCATTCCAAACCCTTCAGACACCTCTGGGTTTGTCCTGCTCATCACAATATGATGCAAACAGGTCCAGTTCAGCTTCTCCATTATTTCCATTTCTCCTGCCCCTTTTCTTTCGCCTTCAGCTTTGCCAAGTGTCCTGGGCTGACAAGAGCCTTGAGCTGAGCACTTCTCTGCAAGGCTCCCGGGGACCTGAGGCCCTGCAGCCCCTCGGGGCTCCTGTCTCAGCCTTCGTCGTCTGATGTGTCTGTGTGTCAGCGCTCTCAGGTCACGCTTGGTTGCTGTTCCTCAGCAGACTCCCACTCCAGGTCCTCCAAGGATTTCCCAGAAGTTAAAAACATCGTATTGTATCAGTAAACAAAAGGACAAGACTGAGAGGAAAAGGTTGACAGGCTTGGGTAGTGTTTTCTCTTGCATACTCCGTGTGATGGGAATGCTGGGCTGGACCCTCACAGGCCGCTGGGTCTCTGGCCTGGAGACAAGCCTGGCCTGTGGCTTTTTCTGCACATGAAACCTTTCATCTGAGCTACCCAAAAGGAGTCTGTGAGCCCATTTCAAACTTGAGGTTTCCAACGTGTGATTCATGCCATTTCATGCCAAAATTCACATCTTCATTTTCCAGTCTCTGTTCCTGGAATGAATGAGTTGTCCCTCCTGTTTTCTCCCCCAGGTCTTTCGCTACTTTTCAAAACTGAATGATAAAGAATTAGCCCGTCTGGCAACTGAGGCCTGAAAGTGCTGACAAAGACACCACGTAATCACGTGTTGCTGTTTATCTCCTTCTCTATTTTAAGATGCAGAATATATTCTGATGCCAAATCATGGCCATAAGGTCCTTCCAGTTGTGCACTGACACCCATCACCCCTCTGTGACATCCCTGGGGGACCTTTGTGGCAGGAACCACGGTGGAGGGGGCGGGCAGACGGAATTTCATCCTGCTCCATTTATGAGACATTGATTTATGCTGGGGTCCAAGCAGGGAAGTGCTGGGGTGTGCAGAGGGTACTGCAGAACAACCTGGTGTTTCAGTACATGGCTTTCAAGACCTATTTTTTGGGAAGCAGTGGGAAATGTCTGCACGTTGCAGGCAGAACTGACCTGCCAAGACCAGTTGCCACATCAAATATTCTTAGTGCATGTCCAGCCCAGATCTACTCCTGTGGGTCAGCACAGCCTGGACACACTGACCACAGACCAGCTGCTGCTTCTGTTCCTGGAGGCATCAGCATTCTCTGGTCACTACACTTGACTCCACATGTTCTAATTCCTGAATCCCTCACTGCTCATTCCTCTTGCCACTCCACAGAGCATGTGTGGCTAAAAACCCCTAATGTATTAAAACAAGGGCAGTGCCCCAGAATTTCCTCTTCTTGCAATTGCTGGGTAATTACACCTGAACTTCTGAAGCAATTCCAAAGTTAACGAGATAGCAGCCACCCCACAGATTGTAATAACAACTCTTTAGGCTGAGGAAGAGCTTGTTCCTGGCTAATTACTGTAGGACTGATTAGATGGGTACTGGTGGTCATCTGGCTAATGATGGGGTCAGCTCTGCTGCACGATGAGCTGCCTCCAGGCAGCATTTCTCCACAGGTTCCCCATGGTCTGCTCATTCCCTGCCTGTCCCACCCTGTGCAGTTGCTGTGAGCAAGGACAAGTAGAAATCTGGCTGTGGGAGTACAAAGCAGATATGTCTAACAGCACTCACGGGCTCTTGGGATCCAAATTTTCTTCAAAGCAAGCATGGTCCAGTTGCTGAAGTCGCTGCAACACAGCCAAGCCCATGGAGAGGACTCCCCTGTGGCAGCAGGACCTGGGGCACTGGGGACAGCCATGACCCTGCCCTCTCTCCTGCAGCAGTGACACCTGTGGCTGTTGGTCTGCAGTGTTACAGGGGTTAAGTTTTCCGGATGTTCTTGGCATGATTTGCTGATTCCTGACAGGGAGTTCCACCCTCGACGCACAAACTGCACCACTGGAGACCTTCAGCTGGTCCTTTATCTCCCCATGTGAGGCAGGCACAGGATGAGGATGTTCTGGAAGAATCACCAAGCAGGAGATTGGATGAGGAAAAGAAGGAAGGAAGGTAGGAAACCATAGATGAACAGAGCAGAATCCTCTGAGCCCTGCAGTGTGCAGGGGGCTGCAGAAGAAGGCTGTGGAGAATGAGCCTGCAAGCCAGGGAGACGCTTATTTTAGAGGATGCAGCATCACAGAAGAAATGCCTGCATTTCCCCTCACATCAGGAGGAACCGCTCCTTCCAGGCTCCTTTGAAAAGGTCCTGGCTGTCCTTTAAAGAGCCAAGATCCCAAGTACAGCAACATGAAGATCAGACCAGGAGAATCAGGGGGAGTTCAGGAACCCACTGCCCTCAGTGCCAGCAAAAAGTGGAGAGAATCTGGGGGCTAAAAAGCTCTTTATAGATCTAGTAAGGATATTTCATAGTTTTTTATGTTCAAGGCTGTCCTTGGTGAAATAATTTCTAGCTGAAAATGCCATTGACTCCTCTGGCAGCTGCATTTCCTCCAGCAAGGAGGCAAGGTGAGCAACGGGAGTTTTTCCAGGGCTCTGTAGCATTTCCTCCAGCCACTGCTCCTCTAAGACAGCCACTCCAACTGTGATCCCTGGTGTCTGCTTTGGGCTGGGAACAGGCATTTTGATGTCTGGCTGCAGTAGGAGAATACAGACCCTTTTATTTACCAGTAGGAAATTTGTCTTCTATTTATCTTGTAGGAAATGACAGGCCTGACTCGCTTAGGGCTGAGGAGGGTCTGTGCCCACCCTGGCTCTGCACGGGCCACCCAGATGAATTGTTTGTTCCTTGGGCCCAGACATGCTTTGAAAAGATGGTATCAGGGCTTGGTTCATTTGTAATATCAGCTTAGACTGGAGCCTCTTTAGCACAAGGGTTTCTGCAAGTTACAGAGACAGAGAGAGAATCAACACTGAGCTGGACAGAAGAAGGAAATGACGCAAAAACTTAATCCCCAGAGACTTCTTGGTTAGAGGCTTCTTAATCAGAAAGACTAAAACTGGTACAGACAGTGGAGGAAGTAAAGAGCTAAGGAAATACAGAGCCAAGAAGTGGGATCTCTGCCTCTTCCCCAAGGTGGAGATTTTTGGATTTTCCAGTGGGATAAGCCCACTCTTACGGGGGTCAGTGGTTGTCCAAGCACTCCTGTCCTGCTCCCCAGCTCCCATGTGGCCACTGTGATTTTAAAGCTTGGCCAACCTGCTAGGGATATTTATGTAAGGGAATGTGGAGTCCTGACTCCCCATGGTGTCCTGCTTCCTGTTGTTTGCACTCTGTCACAACGAGGGCTCCGGATTTCTCTGAGCTCCCCCTTCTGACTTGGTTCCGTGCAGGCATTCCAAGGCTGGCTGCTCCCCTTCCAGGCAGGATTCCTGCAGCCCACTGGCGCATTTGGCTGAGATTTGCTTATAAGGAGGAGCAGGATTCCCAGAGCTGTGAAGCTGTCATTTGTGGGAAACTGGAATGTGCCAGATCCAAACAGAGCTGCAACTGCTGGAAAGTGTCTTCAGGGTCCCATATCTCCAGTAAGAGGGTGGAACTGGCCCCAGCCTTCACAATCCAGCTGTGCAAGACTTTCTTCTCTTACTCACCCTCGAGGGTGTACTGAGGCTACCAAGGTCTCCAAGGGTCCCACTTTGGCGAGGCATCCTCAGAGGGGATTTAATGCCCATGAGACTCTGCTCATCTCAGGAATCTCAGAGAAGCCCTTAAGCCACCCAGTGGACCAACTTGTGCTCACAGGAACTCAGACAAGAAGCTTTACCAAATTGTAAACCATTTATGGTTTCAGGTTCAGTAAAACAAGATAAACATTTAAAATGCTGTTATTATCAGCTGAAAAATGACCCCTCAGCGGTGCCCCATCAAAGGCTACTTCTGCTTTAAATTGGTTGCCATTGTTTTTTTGTGACTGTTCTTAAGGAAATGCAAATCACAGGGGTTTCTGAGTGAGCAGAATATGCAGTAAAGATTCTGAAATTCATGGCAAATTTACATTAAATTATTTATTACAGACATCCTCAATTATCTTTAAGGACCGGTGGAGATTAAAAACCTACGGCAAAGTTAGTATCCCAGTTTTCTTATAATTTAAAGTTTTCTGCATTCATTAGTTAATGCCAGAGATGAAAGTCAAAGAGCAAGTGACGGCAGGAAGCTGGTCTGGAAGTTGTCTTGCACAACTCTCTTACTATTTCCACTTGTTCAGAAGTTTGTGCTGGCAGGACATGACCCAGAGGTGGGTCAGGGCCCTCAGTGCACTGCCACTGGCATGTAACCATCTCTCTACAGTCCCTTCTGCTCCCCTCCCCTCTGTCCCAAGGGTTTAGCTGCTACCCCATCACCACACTCCTCTCTGCTCATGGCAGACATGGAACATCCCCCAGGAGTCCTTGTACAGAAAACACAGATTCCTGCAGACAACCTCAGCTGGAGGCAGCTGAAGGCACCTCCTGAAACCTCAGCCTGGGAGAACTGTGCCCACTGGAGGGGTGGGCTCTGCACTGCCCCGTCTGTCCCTGCAGCCTCCCCACACAGGGGGGAGTCCAGGACACTGGAGCTCTTGGGTCCTGGAGAGAAGGACAGTTTAAAACAGTTTAAGAAATGCAGTAGCTTCCGAGTGCCACTGGGCACATTTCAGTGTGGTTGGGGACTCCAAAAATCCTGTTGAGGGGCTTTCCCAGGGCCATTCGTGCACATGTTTGCAAAGCACAGGACCTTGAAGTAGCTGCAACCACCCCCTTCTGCAGGGGGGCTTTGACAGACCCCAGATTGCAGCAGGTCACAGCAGAGCAGCCAGACCCCTTGAGGGTCTCTGTTGGATGCCACAGGCTGCCACCCATCAAGTATTTCTGGATGCAAGTACTTTCAATGGAAGCTTTATTTTGTTGTTTTGCTGGAAGTGCTCACTGTGCATAGAACAGGAGCCCTGAAAAGATGTCTGTGTTCATCCCTGTGTTTGTTTCCTCATCACCCCCATGGAATCATCTCTCAACGAGCTCCACGAGGGACTCCAGTCCTGTGCACAGAAAAAGCCCTTTCTTGTGAGTCTAACAAAGGCCACATCCCAGAAAAGAAAATAATTGCAGCAGAGAGCCTGAACTTTCCTGTTTCCATGCAGCACATCTTCCTGAACTACCTGATTCTGCACCGAGAAAAGCAAAAAACTCTCCCTTAGCATTTCCAGTGCCGTGGAGAATCAGTGAAGAGAGAAAAAGGTGACCTCTCTGAGTGGGTGTTTCCCTGTGAACGCCTGTCCTCTGCTTTGGGGAAAGAGCCACTCTTGAGTTGGGTCACCTGGTGTGTTGGGGGTCCCAGAGCTGTTCTGGCCCCTCTCTGGCTCCCTCGTAAAGGTTCCACTGCTCAGACACACCCCATCACATCCCTGCAAGCGTGTTCTGCCCTCTCCCATGTGTGTCCCTTCCTGTGGTCCCACCTGTGGAATCAACTTCTTGATCCTGGGGAGGTCTAATGCAATTTCCTGGGACTCCCACAGTCTCCTTTCCTTGGTTTCTGCTCTGCACCTTGAACAGCAGCAGTAGAAACTCTGTGTGTGACCATTTAACCCCAGTGATCCATAGCCTCTCTCAGCAGGAGAGCAGCTTCCAGATGCTAATTAAATACCAAACCCGAGCTGCAGAGCGTGCTCTGTGCTAAGCTCTGCATCTTATTCACTTGGCTAGTGTTGTACTTGTGGTTTCTGTGGAATGAAGTCTTCCTGAAGGGCTGCTGGTGTTGCTGCTTTGTCCTTGCATCCATCCAACACAGAAGAGGGAGAATTCACATATCTCTGTGGATTCTGGTGCAAGTGGTGGGGTCTGTCCTATGGGAATGGGAGTAAAACCAGGGAGAAAATTCCTCCTTATGTCCAACGTGAACCTCCCCTGGTGCTGCTTGAGGCCATTTCCTCTTGTCTTGTTGATTTGCAGGGTCCCATCCCACTGAGCCTTCTACTGAAAATCAGCTGCTGCTGCTGCTTCCGTGATTCCCTGGAGCCCTCTGGACTCTCCTGGTACAATGGGGAGCAGCGTTTTGCCCTATTCTCACTGCAGCAGCTTCACAAAAGGCAGAACTGGCTCTTTTATGCGAAGGGCTGAAATCTGATTGATCCTTCCCTGCCTGGCTCTCAGGGTAAGGCTGTGATTGTCTGGCTTTTAATTATGTTACCACTCTAGATTTTATTTCTCATTCTGGCAAGAATCTTTAAATTATACTCTTTGGACAACACTTACCAGCAGAATTCTTTTCATGAATTTTAATGCTGCTCCTAAGCCTGGATGCAGCTTCTCTTGGAGCACTTTCTCAGGGGACTTTGTCCCTGTAGTTTTGAGTTCCTTCTTTTCCCTGTGATTTTTGGGATGATCCCTACAAAGCAAACATGCAGCATTATTTCAAAAGCTTAACCTAAATCCTTGGCAGGGATATTTTCACCATTAGATTTGCTCTCATAACTCCACAGTTGTCACTCCACCTTCAGCAATACCCTTGCCTTCCCCAGGACTCAGGGCAGAAAGACACTGCCTCACTCCAGAGCCAGTGTCTTTCCAGGCAGCTCCAATGTCCCTGCACTCACAACAGAGCAGTGAGACCTTCCTCTCCTTGCCAAGCTGGGATCTTTGGGAGAGGCTGTGTGTGCAGGAGCAGAGGCAGCTGGCTCAGGCAGCAGCACACTCAGGCAATGCCAGAGAGCCTGACCATGGCCACCTGAGCCCAGCTGGCAGAATCCAACAGGAAACTCCCCCCCAGAGAAGTGCAGTCAGTCCTCAGGCAGTGGGCGGGTGGGAGGTGAGACTGGGATGGGTTTTCCTCCTTTTGTAACCGTAGTTTATAAAAAGACAGGTGTCTGCAGGTGAGATCCCTTTTGAAGTGCCTAGATGAAGCCCCAGAGCATACAGGATTTCTGAGCTCCTCCCTGGCAGCATTGTGTTCCAGGAGTTACACTGACATTTAAAAGCATTCCCTGCATCCAGGCCTTTCCAGACAAAGATTTGTCTTTGGACCTTTTCTGTGGGCCCCACACAAGATCCAGCAAATCCAGGCCTTTCTCCAGCTGTCAGTCACTTGCTGTGCTCCTACTCCAGTCTCTCTCGCAAACTGTGCCTGTGCAGGATGTTCCAGTCTCCCTGGGTTCACCATCAGAGCCTTGAAGTAGAGAGGATGGGCCATCCTGTGTTGTATTCTGCATAATACCACAGAATCCCAGAATCCCAGGATATGCTGAGTTAGAAGGGACCCACAAGGACCATCCAGTCCAACCCCTGGCTCTGCACAACCCCATCCCCAAGAGTCACCCCCTGTGGCCCAGAGCATCATCCAAACCCTCCTGGAGCTCTGGCAGCCTTGGGGCTGTGCCCACTGCCCTGGGGAGCCTGGGCAGTGCCCAACCAGCCTGTGGGGGAAGAAGCTTTGCCTGAGATCCAACCTGAGCCTGCCCTGACACAGCTCCAGCCATTCCCTGGCTGCTGTCCCTGGTCCCCCCAGAGCAGAGCTTAGTCCCTGCCCCTCCTCTGCCCCTACCCAGGCACTTGGAACTGCACTGAGGTCTCCCCTCAGTCTCCTCTGCTCCAGCTCAACACACCAAGTGCCCTCAGTGTCCTCACACACCTTCAAATCAAGGCCCTTCCCCATCTCTGTGTCCCTCCTTTGGACACTCTCCAATGGCTCAATCCCTTCCTTCCATTTTGTCCCCCCAAACTGCCCCAATGTTGAGGTGAGGCCACCTCAGGGCAGAGCAGAGCAGGACAATCCCCTCCCTGATGCCCCAGGACAGGGATGTCCCTCCTGGCTGCCAGGGCACTGCTGACTCAGGGACAACTGGCACCACCAGGACTTGGCATCCTTGCAAAGGAGATGCTCACCTGCGTATCCCAGGAATACAGATCTGGATAAGGCCCCAAAATGGCTAATTGAGATCCATGAGAAAATACAAGACACCTTTCTCCAAGGCTCCCAAATCTTTTGGCAGGAGGTAGATTTCCTGCCCTACTATTGCTCTACAGCTTTAGTTTGTGGCTCTTTCATATCCTCTGATTCCCACCCCAAATGCTGCCATGTCCAGGTGGTGCCAGAGGGCACTTGGGCCCCACAGATGTTTCCCAATTGCCCTCTGAAGAGCCTGGAGGGGTTTAAGGCTCTGGAAAGATTTAGCAGGCATCTCTCCCATTATCACCCTGGGCTCACCTGCCCTGCCATGAGTGTGAGGAGCAGGGAAGGAGCAATGAGGCTGTACTGTCCCACAGGGAAAAGCTGTGGGATGTGGCTGCCAGCTCAGCTCAGCTCTTTCTCTTTCCCTCTGGGAGAAAAGCTTTGATTTATGAGCTGAACCTTGGCTTTAATCCCAAGCTGCAGGCAGGGCCCTGCAGGATGTACCTGTGCTCTCTCCTGCTGCCACCCTGCCCAGGGGAGAGCTGCTCTGTCCTGAGGAAGCATGTGCTGAGCCTGCTCCCTCCATCCAGGCAGAGAAAGACAGAAAAAATCTGTGATACTGGTCATTTGTTGAGAATCCTGCTTTCTTGCAGTAGAATTCCCATATCCTCTTCCCCAGAACTCAGTTTCCTGGGGTGGACAGAGGGTCCATGTCCCCTTGGTGTAAACCACATTACACACTTTTCCAATTATTTCTCTAGTTGGAAATAGGGTCTCCACGAGGAAGTGTCCCCATTCTTCCTGGGGTGACACCAGTGAGGGGCTGGGCAGGCAAAGCACAGGACCCAGCCAGCATCACTCCTGACCAGGAGACTGGGCAGGGCTGGGAGGGAAGGACAAAAATCTTTTGCCATTTCTTTTTTCTTTTTTAGGAGAGGAGATTCACAAGCCCCAGGGTAGTCCTACAGTCCTTCCCACTGAAAGAGTGGGCTGAGATAGTTTTCAGCCAGACCCATTCCCAGCTCTGGTTGTTGTCCCAGCTCAGGTGTTCCCGGCCAAGCAAAGGTGTGCTGGAGGGAGGGTGAAGGGAGGATCAGCCCCACGTGGGAGGGTGGCAGATATCCTCCTTTAGCAGCAGTATGTGCTTGCACCAGCCTGAAGTGCAGGTGGATCCAGGCCCAGGAACCACCAACGACCTTTTACAAGTAGAAGTGTGCCAGGTCTACTCACTAAACTTGTGGTGGACCCTGCATAAAAGGCACCAGATGGTATTTTATCTTGAAAGTTCCAAAGTCATTACATTTAATGAAGTGATAATGAATGTCTGAGACTTGAAAAGCCTTAGAGGGTTAGGACACAGTGTCAGGAGAGCTGGCACCCCTTGGTGTGTGTGTAGGAGTTTCTGTGCTGCTCATTTCTGAGGATCTGGACTTCGGGAGGGACCCAGCCTAGCTTCTTGTTGAACACTCAGTGATCCTGCACCCACTCTCACCTAAACTGAGGAGAAAACAGACTTCTCTGAGATGGGCAGTGTTGATTTACAAATGGCAATTCATGGAAAACGTACTGAACCTTTGGCAACCAACCCCAATAATCAGCTCCCACCACTGGTATAAATTTGCTCCTCATGTTCATCTTGTTCCTTCAAGCTCCATCTTACAGCTATTGCATCTTGTTCTGGCTATTCACCCTGATTTAAAGCAGAAATCTCTTCCTCAGGAACATACCTTTGATCATCTCTTCTTTTTTACCTTCTCTCAGAGTGGCACAGTTGAAAGACTGAACTGAATAAGGCCTTCCAATACCTACAGGGGCTCCAAAAGGGCTGGGGAGGGACTTCGGAAAAGAGCCTGTAGTGACAGGACGTGGAGGAATGGCTTCCCATTACCAGAGGGCAGGGATAGATGGGAGATTGGGAAGAAATTCTTCCCTGTGAGGGTGGGGAGGCCCTGGCACAGGTTGCCCAGAGCAGCTGTGGCTGCCCCTGGATCCCTGCAAGTGTCCCAGACCAGGTTGGACGGGGCTTGGAGCAACCTGGGCTGGTGGAAGGTGTCCCTGCCCATGGCAGGGGGTGGGATGAGATGAGCTTTTAGGTCCCCTACAACCTAAACCATTCTGTGATTCCTGATTCTGTGAGTCAGTGACTTTCCTGAGCCCAGCACTTTAAAACAAGTCCTTGCAAAGTTGGTGACCGGGTTTGTAACATCATTCCCCTGCCTGTTCAGTCGGCTGCTCCAGGGCCAGAGGCCACTTCCCACCCCTGCTGGATTCCCAGGGCAGCTCTACTCTCTGGCCCCACCGTGGTGACACCCCAGGTCCCCAGACACAGGACTTGGCTCAGCTGCTACGATGCTCTGGGGTGTGCAGCAGTTCATTTCCTGCTCTGTGGATTTTACCAGAAATTACCTTTTTTGTTGTTATGATCCTGTTTCAGATCAATAAGAGATAATGGGCAGCACTGGGCTGGGAAAAGATCCTCTTTGAGAGGAGAGAGCACAATAAATACTACAAAGATTAATACCTGAATTTAGTAGTTAATTGTCCTGGAGGTCTCAGAGCTTTCATAGAATAATAGAATAGTTTGGGTGGGAAAGGATCTTTAAAGGTCATCTAGTCCAACCCCCTGCAATGAGCAAGGACATCTTCAACTAGATCATCAACTACATCTTCTACTAGATCTTGCCCAACATTCCTTGCCCAGATTTGCATTATCCCATAGATGACATGTCCTGCAGAGCCCCAGCATGACCCAGATGCTGCTGAAAGGCCAGATTTACAGATGTGGTTGTGGTGACTGTCAAACTCAGGATTCCCAACCTGCCTTGCAGCTCTGGATCCATCTGACACAGTCACAGCACAGCTCACACCAGAGCCTGGGCTTTGACCCTGTGGTTGTGTCCACCTTAGGTCCAACAGGAATAATGATAGAGGAGAGACTCCTCAGGTAGGATGTGAAGTCCAGACTGCCTCTTCCCAAAGGAAATGCAGAAACCCCCTGTGGGACACAGCACCACACACTCAGGGATGCTCCTTCTCATCTAAATACTCATGAGGAGGAACAAACCAGGAGGAAGTCCCCAGGGGGAACAGCAGGAGAAATCCAGCAGAAAAATTATACCTAAACACAGGACTTCTCCAGCTGCCTGCTACTGGTGGAGGGAGTTGTGTTCCCACCGCTTGTGGGACAGACACAAGGCTCCTCCACTCCAACGTGCAGAAAACCAGAGAATCTCTGGTGGAAATTCCACCTCATCCCACGAGTCCAATACTGCAACACCCAAAGTCTTTGGAACCAGGAGATGTGCCTGGCTGTGCCAACCTTCCTGCACTCTGCCCCTGGCGAATTAAGCTTCATTGCTGGGGAACAAGCAGCCCTGGGACATACTCCTGGATTCCCCAGCTTTGGGAACAGATGATGATGTTCCATTCACAGCTGATCAGCACTGGCCACTCTGTGAGGTTGGTGTTTGTCTGCAGAGCTGCAGCTCCTCTCTGAGCAGAGCAAAACATTTGCTCAGGTGCTCGAGGAGTCTCAGTTGCTTCTTTCTCAGTGCAAGGAGCATTTGCAGGGGCTCAACCATTTGAGTATTTGCTTCCACATTTCTTTCTGGATGTTCAGACCTGATTTGCATTTT
Source organism: Chiroxiphia lanceolata (assembly GCF_009829145.1). Taxonomy (NCBI): domain Eukaryota; kingdom Metazoa; phylum Chordata; class Aves; order Passeriformes; family Pipridae; genus Chiroxiphia; species Chiroxiphia lanceolata. Next base: position 709,426 of record NC_045654.1, read on the forward strand.
CAAGTCCCACACCTCTGCCTCTTCAGTGCAAAGTGCCAACCCAAGGATGAAAGCATGTGGGATCACAAGAGTATGTGTATCATTCTGGGAGGAAAGCAGCTTGTTCATCATCTTAAGTGCTGCTTAGTGTTTGTGATACTCTCTGACATGCTAAGAACCCCCCTCAGGCAGGATGGGGAGAAATCCCCATGATCTGTGCATCGTGTCTGGAGAACAGCTCATGTTGTCCAGCAGACCTAGAAAATACAAGAAGCAGGTCAGGGGTAGGGCCTCCTGGTGTGTTCCCAGGCATATTCCCACAAGGGAGGGACGAAGGAAGGAAAAGCAAAGGAGACCCTGCTGTGGGCTGTCATTTATATCAGCATCAGAGCAGCCATGGTAGATCTTGTTCTTTCCAAGGATCTTCCTGATCCTGCACAGGGATATTTTCCATGCAGTGGGATGGCGTTTTCCCAGCTGGGACAAGTGTTTGGTGAGGTGACAGAAAGGAAAAGATGTGCCAGGGACCAGAAGGGACTCAGTAAAGTTCTGTTACAACTCAGAAAGCCACTGAGCCAGATAAAACCAAACTAGAAGTAAAGACTCCTCTGCAGGGACACAGAGGAAAGGGAAAGAGTTGTTTATAAGCTTTTTTATTTCTATTCCATCTGGCCTAGTCACTGAGTTCCTCCTCTTTCAGAAATGTAGTTATTCAAGTTTATACTCTAATAAAACTGGATTTAGAGTTTAAAAGCCCCTTTGGCCTTTGGAGAGAGTTTACTGCAAGGGAAGGTGTGGGCAGAGGTACTCCCTGCTCTAGCCAGCTCAGGTCCCTGCTCCAGGAGCCCCCTTGCCCTGCAGGAGCAGCAGAGCCCCCCCTGCCCCAGTGCAGGCAGGTGTGTGAAAGGCTGGAGCAGGAGGAAGGAGGAGCTGCCTGACAGCCTGAGAAGGAGAGGGAGGATGAGGAAGCTCTGGGTGCTGCAGGGCCTGGGAGGCTGCTCAGGCTCAGATTAGCTGCTTGATTACTATGCTGTGTTCTCATCAGAGGAGAAGAGGCTTTGATCAAAGGAAGATTACCTCCAAATGGGAAGAGGAGGTTTCATTAGAGAGGCTTAGATGATGTGAAGTAACTGAACTCATCTTCTGAACAGCTCAGTTTAACCCTTCTCCAGTCCTGCCTGTTCCAGCAGGCAGCTCCCAGCACAGGCACAGCCTGCCCTGGAGGGGGCCCTGAAGCTCAGAGGTGCTCCAGGACTGACACTCGGCCCCGGTGTCTGTCCTCACCACATGTACAACATCCAAACAGACTCTGTCTCTTCCTGCTGTGATTAACTTGGGCAGGAGCCTCTTCCAAACTCACTTTCAAAGGGAGAAATATAATGGGAAACCTCCAACAATCCTGTGCACTTGCCAGCCCCAAAGCTGATTTAATCAGTCTTTAGGACTGTGTGTGCAGCACCCCTGTTACAGCTGAGCTGCTGCAGTGAGGCAGCTCTCTGCTGCTTCTGGAGCACCATCATCATCATCCTCCCTCTCCTCGTCTCTTTGGCACACAACCCTGAGGTTTGCCTGCACACACTGTAGCTCTGGAGCCATCATCTTCAAGGACATCCAACACCTCCTTTTGCTCAGCTTTACCCAAATTTCCTCCAGAGCCTGGCACGTTTAGGAGTGGAAATAATTGATTGAGTTTCATCTGTCCAAACATAGCTGTGTGTGAAGTAGATGCATCCCATCTTCTTCTGCTCCCCACAGCTTGTTGTCTTGGTTGCCTTTACAGCTGATGGAGAGAAACTGGCACTTCTAGGGCACAGGGAATCTCCTGCTATCAGAGATGTCTGAAGAAATGCAGCTGAGCTGCTCCCAGGAGCTTCACTGCTCCCCACTGACGATGGGATTCCAGACAAGCTACTCTGAAGAAGTAGAAAAGAGGATACCCTAGTGTTTTCACTGGACATCAGGTCAGGTTTGTAAAAGCAAAATGTAAAAGAAAGTTATGAAACAACAGGAAAGTGTAAAACAATCCTGGAGCAGAGCTGACAGCAGAACTCCTCTCTTTCCTGTGGGATTCCTCCTGCAGGGTCTCTGGGATGTGTATGAGCTGGGCAGTCACCCCTCTGAGCTGCACTGTGCTTCCCTGAGCACTCAGCCCCTCCACCTTCCCACCCTGTCTCCTCCTCCCTGCTTTCTTCTCTCTATTAATCTGGTCCAAGCAGCTGCACAGACACCACGTGCCCAGAGCCCCTCCTGTGGGAGCCATCCCCGTGTGTTCTGAGGTCTCCCAGCCAAATTCCTTACACTGCCAGCTATACAAGTGTCCACGGTGCACGTGTTCTGACAAGCAAACAGGCTTTGACTGGACTGTAGAGAGTGTCCTTGATCAGCTTTGTGCAAGTGGCTTTAAGTGTGCTGGACCTTACACCCTCTACCTTGGAAGAGACCTCAGATCCTCATGCAAATATTCCCAGGTAAGGAGAAGAAAGGGCTCAGGATATACTGAATTATGATATTCCTTAATATTCAAAGGCTTCACCCTGCTCTGTTTAAGGCTTGGCCAACCTCAAGCTCTCTCTGCAGACTGACAGTAACTACTCAAAGGGGGGCTGTGTGAAGATCTGAGCTGTCCATCTAACAGAGTGCTCCTGTTAAAAAGAAACCAATCCAGAAAAAAAATGGACAGACCTTGACATTTGGGTAGGGCTGAATTGTTGGAGAAAACATCTGTTAGTTGGTCCTTAGGTTGGGTATCAGGACAGAGTTCTTCCCCCAGAAGAACAGGCAGTTCAGGGGCACTGAACAGGCTCCCCAGGGCAGTGGGCACAGCCCCAAGGCTGCCAGAGCTCCAGGAGGGTTTGGACAATGCTCTCAGGGACAGGGTGAGGTGTCCTGTGCAGGGCCAGGAGTTGGACTTTGATGATCCCTTCCAGCTCAGGACACTCTATGACTTTACAATTCTAAAAAGAGATGTAAAGAAATGATCCATCACATAATGATGGACTGTAAGACATTTTTTTCTGCCACTTTGACCTTCCAGTGCTAGGATGAAAGAATCCATACTTCCATCACCCAGCTCACCTAGTGTACCTGAACCAAGCCTTGGAGAACTTGGGAACACAGCCTTGTACAGCTCCTCTTGCTTCTTTGGCTTTTCTTTTCCTGTCCTAATTCCTTCCTGTCCCTCTTTTCCCTATTTCCCTCCTTGCAGCAGGATGCTGGATTGTCTGGCTGTAATTCTGTCCTTTATGGTATTGATGAGGCCCTTGAAGGGGTTAAGCAGCTCCATGAGTGATGTACCTTTGCCAGGTCTCCAAAGAACAGCTGTTTGAATGTACTGAACCCCTGTTCCTCCAACAGTGACTCGCAATTTGATCTCTCACCAGAGACATATTTTCTGTTTTGCTGTTCTTTTTGGCCATGTTAATGTATTTGGAGCCTTGTTTTGCCTCATAGAAAGCAGAATCGAATTCCAGCAGTGGCAGCACCTTGGCCGAGTATCATTCCATTGATTTATTCCCCTGCCCCCGAAAGCACAGTTATTACTTTCTTTAATAACGTCAAGAGTCTCTCAGACAAGGGATCTTTCTCTATCAAGGTTTTCTAGTGCTAAAGAAAAGTGAGCAAGAGATGCTGTTACAAGGACAGACTTAATACATTCCAAACGCTTTAAATACTCTTCCTTCCGCCTTTCCCAAACTCCTCATTAAAGTTTATGTTGGCTCTTGATGGTGTTCATGGCCTTGGGAATGCCACAATGACTCCCACTCTGGGATGTGACATGGTCCCCTTTGTACTCAGAGGTGCTCAGATCCCAATTAATCCATCAGGAGAATTGAGCAGGAAGCAGGCTCCAGAGAGGGCATGTGAAGGATTTCGGCAGCCAAGGGAATTCAGCAAGCGTGGCAGGTAGAGAGGCAGGACAGAGAAGAGAAGGTGGGACAGAACAGCTGAAAAAGGACCAGGAGCCATAGGAAATGCTGGAATGTTCATGGTCACCAGATAATTATCTGGGACTGGGAACTCCTGGGAATTGCTAACCCTGAGCTCCCAGATAGCTTTTTTTTCAGTGGTTTTTGAACCAAGTCTTCCAATTTTCTCCTAAATCAGCCCTAGAACAGACTAGAAAACTCACCAGAAGCTGTGTCCCTCAGCTTCTGGTCATTGCCACCTCCCCCCCACCTGGCAGGACTGGAGGGTTGTCCTCATTCCTGGTGTTCATGAGCCCTACAAACACATCCTCTGGAAACCAGACTGTCTGAACACCCCTGTGTTCCCCTGGGAGTCTCACAGGCTGAGCTCAGGGCTGGTGTCTTGTGTGCAAATCTCCCCAGGAGATAAAAAACCAGAGGAGGGGATTTATTAAATGGGCAGCAGAAAAGACTTCCAGGTTGTTCTGCCAGAGGCAGGAGTGAAGCTGATAGAACTGGCCCCGCTGCACCAGGGAGCAGATTGTGGTGCCTCTGCTGCATCTCCCCATCCTCTCTCCGCTCCCTGACTCAAGCACTCCACATTCCAGGTCTCCCTGCCCATCCCTTGGACACAAATCATCCAGCAGTGCCAGGACCAGGGCCCATGTTTGCTGGTGACTATGGGTGAGTTTAGTGGGAGACCTCAGCCACATTCTCCTTTCCTTTCCTTTCCACCTGCCCCCAGACTCTGATTCCTGTGCCCTTCCAGATTGAATTAAATGTGTGGCCAAGGCAGGAAGGAAGAAAAGCAGTGAAACTCTTTATCCAAGACTTTGGGACCCCTGTGGCAAAGAGGCAGCCTGAGCTCTCAACCCTGCTCTAGGTAATAATTGCAAACTATTTTTCCCTGTAGTCTCTGCAGTGCTGACAACACAGGAAGGAAGAAGCCCAAGGAGAGGGCAGAACCTTGGATTGCCCCTCAGCAGCACACACCAACAGTGTAAGTGGCTCATGCCCGCTGACCTGGGACAGACACGGTGATCACAGGACACAGAAAAGCAAACTATTATTGCCAGGTACCCACACACCAAGAGTTCAAGTCCATCCCGGTCTCCATGGCTTTTCTTTCCTCCCTGAAGAACATGAGGAAAGAAAAGCAATGGAGGCAATGCCACTATAGGGACCAGACCTTTATTTCTGCTAAGGACAATGCCCAGGATGTCTGATGACAAGGCAGGTGCAGAGGAGACCAGCAGCTGGATTTTGCTCTGAGGATTGGACATCTTTTTCCCCAGAGGTTGATGGTACTCATTGCCCTGAGAATAAGTACACCAAGACTTTCTGTGCTGAGAGCCCCACTACAAGTCCCATTCTGGGATGTGATGTGGTCTTCTTTGTACCCAGTGATGTTCAGATTCCAATTACTCCATCAGAAGAAGTGTGTGGGAAGCAGAGACTCTGGAGAGGGCATGGGAAAGATTTCAGTAGCCAAGGGAATTCTGATTTATCAAGTGGACTGGTGGCTGTTCTTTGTAGAATCATGGAATGGTTTGCATGGGAAGGGACCTTAAAGGCCACCTCGTTCCAACCCTCTGCCATGGGCAGAGACACCTTCCACTAGCCCAGGTTGCCCCAAGCCCTGTCCAACCTGGCCTTGGCCACTTACAGGGATGGGGCAGCCACAGCTTCTCGGGGCAAACTGTGCCAGGGCCTCTGGGAGCTCTCTGCTGTTCCTCAGCTCGTCACTGTCTGCCAGCAGTTCTCCTACCCCTTTCCTCAGCAATGAAACCATTAACCATTCCCTCGACTGGATGTCACCTCTATCCTGGCCATCACTGGCAGGAAAATACAGACCAGAGATCTAGAAAACCCAGCCAAGGCTCTGGGAAGAGTCAGCCAGGTCTGAGATCCCACCTTGGCATGCCTTGTATACTGAAGGTATAGGGGGCCCCTCTGAAGTCCCCAATGCCTGGAAAAGGTCTTTTCCCTCTCCCCTTCTTCCTCCTAATGTCCCCCTTAGTGGGAATGGGTTGGGATTTCCTACAGGACTTGAAGGCAGTTGAGGCAGGAGGAGGAGCAACTGCATCCCCACCCCTCCGTGAGCACAGAGAGAGCGATGGCAGCCCCAGCTGTGCCCAGGCCAGGCCCTGCTGCAGCCAGGACTCAAACCTTGTTAGCATTACTGCACATTAGAGATGTAATTTCCTAACAGCAAACGTACTGCACCCAACATGAGGTAATTTATTTTGGACCTTGTTATGATAGATAAAGATTAATTAATCAACAGACTGAAAGTTAGTGGTTGCCTAGGGACCCATGATCATGACCTGATTATATTTAATACAGGCAAAGAGAGAGCAGTCCTAACCAATCCTGTACCTATAGAGACACACACTCACATGATGCTCTAAAAAGACTCATTTCCCAAAGCTGGAGAAAATGATGAGTTGAATTAATTTGGAGGGAAATAGTAATCTAAAGAAAAAAAAAGTGAATGAAGACATGAAGTTCTTTCCTGAGAGCTTATTAGGTCAGAATTTCACCCTAAAGAAAGACGATTTTGCCTAAAAGTCCACACTGGTTTAGTGGCAAAGTGAAGGAGCTGTGAGAAATAAAAACTCCACAGGGACCGAATGGAGAAAGGGAAAATAGTCATGTTACTGGAAAGAAGTGCAGCAAGGAAAGGCAGGGAATGGACAAGGAAAACTGAAGACAATAACAATAAAAAATAATACATAGCTGGCAGGTTGGTGAACAATGGGGAGTTTCTAAAGTGGTGTATTGAGTTTGCATAGCAAGGTTTTGGTAGCGGGGAGGCTCAAGGGGTGGCTGCCCTGAGAAGCTGCTGGAAGCTTCCCCCATGTCCATGGAGCCAATTCCAGCTGGCTCTGGGATGGACCTGCCCACTGGCAAAGGCTGAGCCCATCCACAACAGTGGCAACACCTCTGGAATAACATGATTAGGACAGAAAAAAAACAATTCCAAAAATGCAGCCAAAGAGCGGAGTGGGGATGTGTGAGAGGAACACAGACCCCCAGGGCAGTGCAGAAGTGGGGGCAGGAGGAGCTCCAGGTGCCAGAGCGGAGATTCCCTGTCAGCCCGAGGTGCAGCCCATGGGGAGGCAGCTGTGCCCCTGCAGCCCCTGGAGGACCCCACACTGGAGCAGGGGAATGTCCCAAGGAGGCTGGGTTCCAGTGGGAAACCCACCCTGGAGCAAGGTCCTGACAGGACCTGTGGCCCCATGGAGAAAGGAGCCCACTCTAGAGTGGCTGTTTCAAAGGGATGCATTCCATGGGAGGGACCCACACTGGAGAAGTTCCTGGAGGACTGTCTCCTATGGGAGAGACCCCATGCTGGAGCAGAGGAAGAGTGTGAGGAGTCCTGCCCCTGAGGAGGATGGAGCACCAGAGACAAGGTGTGATGAACTGACCTGAGCCCCCACTGCCCTCCCCCTGCACTGCTGGGGGGAGAAGGGAGGGAAAAGCAGCAGAAAAGTGGGGCAGGAAGGAGGGGTAGGAGGAAGGTATTTAAAGGTTTGTTTATATTTATCTTTATGCTACTTTGATTTGATTGGCAAACTATTGAACTAATTTCCCAAGGACAAGTCTGCTTTCCTGTGACAGTAAGTGGTGAGTGATCTCCCTGCCCTTTTGGGACCATGGGAAGCCATAAGTACAAGTAGGGCCTTCCTTCCTTCCTTCCTTCCTTCCTTCCTTCCTTCCTTCCTTCCTTCCTTCCTTCCTCCCTCCCTCCCTCCCTCCCTCCGGGCAGGAGCTCAGAGCAGTTTATGCACCTGGGAAGGGGATATGGGGAGTGATGGTGAAGGTGTCATGCCAGAAGAGCTCACAAGCTCATGGCCAATGATGGAGGATGCTCAGGAGGGGCAGGGGCGAGGTGCCCTCTCAGTCTGTGCCACTGTGGGGAGTGGCACTGAAAAATACCCCTGCTCTGGTACCCTGCTCTGACAACCAGGTGCCCTTTGGTGAGTAACAGGATGCACAAACCTGCCTTGAACCCTCAAGGAGTTATGGTTTCACGGACACTTCTCATTCCTGCTCTCTGTGTTTGGTTGGCTGTAATGACATTCTTGGCCATCATCTGCATTTCCATGTGTGCCAAACTGGCAGCACCATTTGTACTGGGGGCACTTCCCATCTGGAGCAGCACAGCAGTTTCAGGCTACGGTCCTGTAAACCAAGGACCCTCACCCAGCACTTCTGCCAATTCCTGCTCCTCACCCCCTGCACATGGTCCTGTTCAACCAACCGACACATCACAAAGACTCTCATCCATATTATTTATGTCTCCTCTGTGCTAAAAGCAAACTTCTCCTGCTCCCATTCTGCCAGACTTCAAGTTCCTGACTATTCAGGACCTATGAGAGCTCATGTGCTCTCCTTTGTGCCCTCCTGAAACGGCTCAACTCCCTCCTCCAGTGAAAACACCACGGGCCACATGAGAGCAGCCTCTGTCTTGAACTGTTTGTGTTGTAGAATAATCCCCAGCCCTTATGTGCTGGGGACAACGTGGTTTATCATGCTCCTGCCAGGGACATGGGGAGCAGGTAATTCCCAAGGGGTCCAAGCACTGCCTCTCCCTCCAAGAGCCCATGGAATGGTGCCACGTGGCTCTCGGATCGTGGCCAGCTCTGACATCAGCCACAGGGAGCTCGTGACAGCCAGGTCTGAATCCTCACTGCTGGACCATTGCTGGTGAGGAGAGAGCAGGATCTGGGCAGGTGAGTGCTGGCCGGGCCAACAGGGCATGACAGAGGAGCTGTGCTGGAGAACAGTGAGACAAGGTCCAAACTCACCTCCAGCAAGGGCGTGGGTCCCCTGAGCCGAGTGTGTGTGCTGTGCTCTGGGGGTCTCAGATCTGAGAGGTACCAAGGCTTGGCGCCCTGGGTGCCAGGGGTGAAGGTGGTTTGGTGTCTGGGATGGGAAGGTCATGCAATAATGGCTCAGGAATGATGCTTTTTCCTGGTGGGGTTATTCTTGTGGGTCACTGGTGGTAGGAGATGAAGCTGAGACACTCAGCAGGACCACAGCATGATTTAACCCTCTGGGCCACTGTCCCACTAAATCCAGCTTGGCCCCAGAGAAGGGGAAACAATCTTTGGTTGGGGAATTTCCTGGGAGCTGCAGCAGAAACCTCCTTCTCTGCCAGCTGTCTCTCTGAGGGTTGGGGGGCCTGAACACCTCAGTGCCTCCTGTACTAGGGCCCACAGTCCTGGTCCCACAGCAGGGATGCTCTGCCTCCTTCCCCTGTCAGTGCTGACAAGGAGAAGCTGTGTTGGGAGTGCTGCCCAGCTCTGGGAAGGGCAGTTAAGGAGGTGTAGAGTGAAAATAAACCAGTGGAAGCAAGATGGGAACCAATAGCAAATATTCACAGCCTGTTTTGTACTCGACACACTAACCCACAGTTCTGTCAAAGTCTCAGTGCATCAGCCAGGCCCCCCAAAGGTGTGCATCCTTCCCAAAGGACCAGTGGGATGTGGGACAGTGATCCTCAAAGAAGAGCATTCTGATTCCCCCCAGATTTTCAGGGGAACCATGATTCCTGCTGAAGTGTTTCCAGGCACTTGCTGCAGGAATCCCTGGGAGTTCACACACACACAACCAACTCTGGCCTGCCCTGAAAACCCTGGTGTTTCCGTGCTCCATAATCAGCAGCCTGGAGGTGTTTCAAGGAAAACAGAGCTTCTTTCATGACCTTGTTGGCTTGAGCCAACAACTTTCCCTCTCCAGCAGCTGCAGCTGGGTCTGTGCTGCCACCCCTGGGCAACAGACCCAGATCGGTCACTCCGAGCCAATTTATTCTAGAAATGGCAGAAAGGCCCAGGGAGGAGTTAGGCTGGAGAAGGAGAGCTGCAAAGTGCCTGGGCTGACCCTGCTGACAGCTCCTCCTGCGGTTCCAGTGGGGAAGGGGCAGGGCTGTGCTGAGGGAGGAATTTTCCCAAGCCTGCTGGCAAATTGTGCTGAGCAGAGATGGAGGAAACAGCCCTTGCAGCCAAAGCTGCAGCCTGCTGCCATGTCCAGGGGGAGAATGGGAGTTCCTGGGAGAGGTGAGAGCCCTGGGTTGCAGCCTGTACCTTTACTGGGCCACCCAGTCCCGCTCACAGTGGCTGTGCATTCAGCACACGGCTGGATGCTCGTGGCCTCAGGACAAAGGGCTTCCTCATTTGGTCCAGGCCAGTTCACTTCCAGATGTGGAAGGACCCAAAGAAGCTAAATCCCAAAACTGATTGAGACTAATCCTGAAGACTCTGAAAGCCCCTGTGAGCTGCCAGGCTGGCTCAGGAGATGGGATCAGAGCAAGGGGCTGCTCAGGCTGGGGCTGTTCTGGCAGTGCTGCAATATTGGCCCAGTCAATCCCTGACAAGAGGCTCTGGACTCTGAATTGCCAAAACAATAGGAATGGGGATGGCCCAAATCTCAGGGATGAATTATTCACAGGATGTAGCTGGAGAGGCAGCACCTGAGACATGCAGAGGCCCTCTACAGCAGGACAGCCTGGGAGGTGTTAGCACTGGGTCCTGGCAGGTGGAGAACAGACCTCAGGGGACAAACTCCTCAATTCCCCCAGGGCATAGGGTCTGCCTGCCTCCTCCATGCTACTCTTATGCCTAAAATCTCATTATGGGCAAAAGGGAAGAGACCATATAGAGCCAAGTCCAGTAATGTTTTGGCAGTCGAGGTCAGCTAAGTGATACAGAAAACCCTATTTAGTAATGCCATCAAAGCTGTTATACAAAAACTTTCCAAGTCTGTCCTTTCGTCTGTGCTGTGCTCACCCTTTCAATGTCCCTCTGGGTCTGTGTGTACTTAGACATGGCCCAGAGTGCCTGGCTTCCTCAGACAGAGAGATGGGGAGATCACAGGGAGGTGGTGGGGAGTCACAGAGAAGTGGCGGGGGTCACTGGGAGATGGTGCTGGGATCACTGGGAGGTGGTGGGGATCACAGAAAAGTGGTTGGGATCACTGGGAGGTGGTTGGAATCCCAGAGAGTCACCAGCACCCTCAACCCTTTGCTGGCAGGAGTCTGGTGTTTAGGGTGGGGTTTCTTCTGTCTTGATTTGAGATACCCCAGTGTTATTCTTTTATGCTCCCTCTTCATAAGCTCACAGCTAAAGTCTGAAAGCTGCACAGGAGCCTCCCACAGCCCCACTGAACACAAGGGGCTCTTTTCATTATACAGGACACCCTGGGTTTGTTATACCATTACCATACCCAGCATGCACAGAGTTTAACCACAACAATAATAGCTCCTTAATTCCTGCTGGGCTGCTGTTAGAACATGCTAAAAGCAGCACAGGCCAAGGCAAGACCAGACCAGTCCTGAGTCTCCACACTGCCAGGTCAGTAAAGGGCCTTTGGCTTTCAACTGGGATGACAAAAAGGATGTTTACTGGGCTACACTGCCCTCATGGTCAAGGACACACACACACACACACACACACACACTCACACACACACGTTGCCATGACCTGGCTGCTGATTTTCATGGCACAGAAATGCTTCTCACCCTGGGTTATTCACAGCCCCTATTCCACTGGATGCTATGGGCTCCCTGTGTTACCCTACAGGCCCAGGATGGGTGTGATCAGCACCAGACTGGGACAGGGTGCCACTGAGCCCATTTTCCTGACAGTGCAAGAGTGGTGGGCAGAGATCTGCATTCTGGTTGCACCAGGTGCTGGCAGAGGGCTGGGCACAAAGGTGCAGTTGGGAAGTGTGAACCTTTCCATGTCTTCCCTTCCCCACACTTTCATTCAGAAATGACCTATAAAACATGGAATCATGGAATTGTTTGGCTTACAAGGGCCCTTACAGCTCACCTTGTACCACACCACTGCCTTGGGCAGGGACGCGTTCCACAGGCTGCTCAGGGCTCCATCCAGCCTAAATCAGTCTTGGGCCCCTGCTCAAATAGTCAATGCTCACTTCAAACCCCTTTTAGAAGTGTACAGTTCTCCTTATCTATTATGGGATATTCTCCAGTTCATTTTCACCCTGCACCTTTCACCCCTCACTTTGACACACAAAGACTGTCTGATAAAAGCCTGTATGTTGTATCCTGAATAATCCTCTTCAGCAAAACACCCAGATCTTCCTGTGAGCTCCAGTATGACCCAGGAAAGCTCAGACTGCTCCAGCCTTGAGGGCAAGTCCTACTGAAAAGACCCCTTCTCTTCCTGCTTGTTCACACCAGGGCACGAGTTTCACACAGAAGATGGAGCTGCAGAATAAGTTCATTTCATGTAAACGTGAAACTCCCTGAGTCATCCCACTCACTGGGATGTCCTTACATGAGGACATTTGCCCAAGGGCTCTGCCAGCTCCAGGGGTCCCAGGGATGCTCTGGGAGAGGTGAGTGAAGGGAGGCTCTTCCTTTTTACAGAATCACAGGATATGCTGAGCTGGAAGGGACCCACAAGGATCATCCAGTCCAAACCCTGGCCCTGCACAGGCCCAGCCCCAAGAGTCACCCCCTGTGACCCAGAGGATCATCCAAACCCTCCTGGAGCTCTGGCAGCCTTGGGGCTGTGCCCACTGCCCTGGGGAGCCTGGGCAGTGCCCAACCAGCCTGTGGGGGAAGAACCTTTGCCTGAGATCCAACCTGAGCCTGCCCTGACACAGCTCCAGCCATTCCCTGGCTGCTGTCCCTGGTCCCCCCAGAGCAGAGCTCAGTCCCTGCCCCTCCTCTGCCCCTGCCCAGGCACTTGGAACTGCACTGAGGTCTCCCCTCAGTCTCCTCTGCTCCAGCTCAACACATCAAGTCTCTGCTGCATTTCCAGGGGCTGCAGTGCCTGCTCTCCACAGCTGCTCCTTGAGCTGCTTGTGGTCTTCACACTGATGCTGTCTGTCCACCATGAGGCTCTCAGGCAGAGCTATCAGGTAGCACTGGGGGCAGAGGAGGGGGCAGGAGGAGGAATCCCACTATGTTTCCTTATGGACAAGTCTCAGATGGCAGAACATCAGCTCCCTGCCCTGTCCTGCCCTGCCTCTCACACCACGGTCTTGTCAGACTGGGGCTGCCCAGCTGTGCCAGCTCCTGCCCACGAGGCTCAGCCAGAGGAGCAGTGATGGACTGCTCCTCCAGCCAGTAAGTGAGCCAAGCTAAGAGCCAAAAATTCCATTTTCCCAACACTTAATTTCAGCCTCTGGGATGCTGGGATGAGTGTGTGGATGTGCCACACTTCTTGATCCAACTCCTTCTACAACCTCCTTGTGGAGATCGAGCTCACCATCACACTAACTCAGTAATATCCACCAGCACCACTCCAGCCACCCTGGCAGGGAACAGAGAGCAGTGGCTATGAGAGGAGCCTGCCTGGGGCTCATTATCTGATGGCAGGGAATGTGGGTAGCAGAGCACTGAGACACCACAGCTCCCTCATCAACTCCCGGCGCTCGAAACACTTGACTCAGGTCTCCGAAAACATTATGGTGTCCAAAAATAATGAGATTTTAAAAATTAATAAACTCTGGCTCTGTTTATTTGCCTTCTTCCCCCCCCCCTTTTTTTTTTTTTTTGAATGTTAGGAGTCATGTTTCCAGCTTTTCTCTGCAGTCACAAATTTGGCTCTGATGTGATTTTCATTCAAGACCAAGTGTCTCATATAATCCCCTGACTCTTGCAGCTGAGGTGGTAAGAGAAATAACAGCTCTCTGAGGGCTGAATCATCAGAGCTGCCAAACCTGGTCAGCCTTTTCAGGCTGGGAAAGGAGGGATGGAGATGGGGATGCTCCTAAGGACACTGCTGACTTAGACTTGGAAACTAGTGAATCACTTTACCCGCAAATGCTTCACCCCTGGGTTTCATGATCCTGCCTATGACACAGGGGCATTTTTCTGCTCCTCAGCAGGGCATAACTGCCCGTGATGGGATGGCTCAGAGCATGAGCTGTACAACTGGCTGAGCAGTGTTTGAAGCTCCCCCAGGGAGGTCAGGAGGTCCTGACTGGCCCTACCTGCCTGCTGGGGCCACAGCTGCCCTTGCGGGAAGGGAACTGGCTTCTCTGCCTGTGAAGGCAAAGCATGGCAAGCTGGGCTGGCTTCTTGGCTGTGATGTAGGGCTGAGTAGATGCTTGGGAACAACCCAAACAACCGCACATCCCAGAATCATAGAATCATGGAATGGTTTGGGTTGGAAGGGACCTTAAAGCTCATCTTGTTCCAATCCCCTGCCATGGGCAGGGACACCTTTCACTAGTCCAGGTTGCTCAGAGCTCCATCAACCCTGGTTTTGAACACTTACAGGGATGGGGACATACACAGAGCTTGATGAATTTTAGCAAGTTCAACCATTTGCCCAGTGACTAACATCAAATTCTCACTTGTCCTTTGCCCTTTGCCCCTTTTCCAGTGACAGTTCCCTTTCTTGCCATGCCAGAAATGCTGCTGTGAACACAGTTTGCCCGGAGAAGCAGAGCAGGATTCCACAGCCCTTGTGTCACGTGTGGTGTCCAGGTCTGATGTCTTTCAGAGTGTTCCCCAACCCAAAGGATGTAATTTAGTCACGTGCTTCTCCTTCAGCCCCACGTTGGACAGATTTGCTGAAAAGCTCAACCAGAGAATTGGTGGGTTTTTTTCCCTGAAAGCTGAGGAAAATGAGATGAACAGGTCGCCCAGAGAAGCTGTGGCTGTCCCTGGATCCCTGGAAGTGTCCAAGGCCAGGCTGGACGGGGCTTGGAGCAACCTGGGCTGGCGGAAGGTGTCCCTGCCATGGCATGGGGAAGATGAGATGAACTTTAGGGTGCCTTCCAACCCAACCCATTCTGTGATTCTTTTAAGGGCTCAATACACAAATTTGTGTGTGCTGACACTCCTTCCTCAGTGTCCACTGCTCTTTGTTTGTGCTCAACAAACAAAGAGGTCTGGGGAAGGTGCTGCTGGCCCTACAGAGCTCTGCTTTCCCAGGCATTCCCAGGCATCCCAGGTGTCCAGCAGGGTTTCAGGGCTCCTGGCCAGCACAGGGACCACTGCAGGATGTGCCTTCCCTGGGAGCAGGACTGACTCATCCTGCCCTGGATCAGCTCCACGATCTCTCCGCAGTCTCTTGAGGAGAGACCTTAAAGAAGAGGATCTTTGCTAAATGTCAACATTTGTGCACATATTTGTTTCCTGTTTTGTATCTCTGACAAACTGCACAGTCGAGGTTTGATGGGGCTTTGATGGATTAAAGTCAGTTTTATTCATCTTTTGCTTTGCCACGCTGTCAGAATGGATAATGCAGATTCTCACAATGGATAATGCAGATTCTCACACGGTCCCTCTGGGAGAAGAAAACCCTGACATCAGGCTGGCTGACTTCCACAGTGCCTGCCAGCCCACTGCAGGGCAGGCAGCTCTCCAGAGCTGAAGAACTTGGGCTTGGGTCTTCTGGCAAACAGGGCTGGAAAACCAGGAGTTTATGAAGTCCCCAAACCTTTCCCCTTTTCACTGGGGCTGCTGGGGGTGAGCAGCGCTCAGACCCTCTCAGTGCTCAGACCCTCTCAGGCTGACACAGCCCTTGCAGGAGGATGCATTTACACAGGAAACATTCACTAAAAACAGGGGTATCTCCAGGGGGAACCTCTGGACAGCAGCAGGACAGGGAGCCTGCAGACACTTTCTCACTGTAAGATGCAGGGACAGGGAAAGGCTTTTCAGATCAAGGCTGAGCATGAAAAGCTTTGCAATTTATAGCCCAGCTCAATTCACAGTCTGAGAGGCCACACAGATACATATGTATGCAATACATAAATACATCCATCCCTACAAAACAGAAATTTTATTATTTATAAACATAAAATCAGAGAATAATTAAGGTTAGAAAAGCCTTAAGTTGGAAAAGTCCAACCATTAACCAGCACTGCCAGGTCCCACTAAACCCACCCACCCCTGTCCCCAAGGGTCACATCCACAGGTTTCTTTGAACGCCTCTAGGAATGGGGACTCCACCCCTGCCCTGGACAGCCTGTGCCAACACCTGACAACCCTTTCCATTAAAAATATTTCCCTAATATCCAAACTAAACCTCCCAGGGTACAAGCTGAGGCTGTTTCCTCTCCTCCTGTCCCTTGTTCCCTGGGAGCAGAGCCCGACCCCCCTGGCTCCCCCCTCCTGTCAGGGGGTTGCAGAGCCAGAAGGTCCCCCCTGAGCCTCCTTTTCTCCAGACTGAGGAAGCCCCCTCAGCTCCCTCAGCTGCTCCTCATCAGACTTGTGCTCTATCCTCCTAACACTTGTTATCCAAGTATGTATCGTATATCTAATAATTCTGTTTAAGAGATGTGTTAATTCATTGAAGATAGAAAAAACTTCCCCTCACCTCCTTATTTTGCTGCTGATCAGGAAAATGAGGAGAGACCTTGTCCAGCACAGCTCCTTTCACTGCCTGATGAGCACAAAACGTGGGTCAAGCCCAGCCTCCCCCACACGCAGTGTCCTGGGTAGGTCTCAGTTGGCAGCTTGGGGATAAAAAAGCAGGATTCAATGCCCTGGATTTTGACCTGACAGGGCTGATTTGTGTCTTCATCCTGGCACTTCCCCCTGCACACCCCAGACTTGTGTGAGCCTTTCCTGCTCCTGTCACTAATGTTCCATGTTCCCTCCAACACTGGCTGTTCTTTTGGTGCAGAAACTGAGGGGACACAAGAGTGAGACGCTGGCACAGGGAAAGGGGAAACAATTAGTGCTTAGCTATTTAGATAGGCCATATTTTTGGGACAGTTTGGGGGCCAGCAACTTTTTTTTTCAATCTTTTTTGTTGTTGTTCCCACCTGCAGTTTTTTTGTTGGGCATTTTCCATTGTTTTTTTTATTCATTTAGTTCAGGGGGTTTGGGGGTTTTTCTTCTCCCACACCTCCCATGCAGTTGTTCTATGGGTGCACTGGTTGAGATTTATCTGTCTCTCTGTCCATCTACCTCTCTTTTTCTCTCTACTTTTTCATCTGTTGTTTCAGTTTTAGGTTTTTTCTCAAATGTAATTTGTTGTTTCTGTTTTCTTCCGGTATCATCTGGAGGTTTCCCGGGCCAACTGCCTGTGTTGGTTGTTTCCCACTCGGTGGGTCCTTCATTAAAAAGGTTTGCACCAGTGGTCTGTGGCTGCAGGGAGGGGCTGGTGCCTATCCTGGGGCCGGGTGATGGGGGCCCGGGGGGAGGCACTGCCTGAGAGGCTGGTTTGGCAGCTGGAGGAGCTGGGGGGGAAGGAGCAGAGGCACTTGCAGGAAGGATGAACACGAGAATGACACAGTCTTTGTAAAGATTTTAAAGACACAAAAGAGACAGGTTTGCGAGGCAAAGGAGGTGGGACAGCAAGAGATGGGGCTGGAAGGACTTCTGGATGGAGACTCCCATGAAGCTGTGTGAGGACACTGAGGGCACTTGGTGTGTTGAGCTGGAGCAGAGGAGACTGAGGGGAGACCTCAGTGCAGTTCCAAGTGCCTGGGCAGGGGCAGAGGAGGGGCAGGGACTGAGCTCTGCTCTGGGGGACCAGGGACAGCAGCCAGGGAATGGCTGGAGCTGTGTCAGGGCAGGCTCAGGTTGGATCTCAGGCAAAGGTTCTTCCCCCACAGGCTGGTTGGGCACTGCCCAGGCTCCCCAGGGCAGTGGGCACAGCCCCAAGGCTGCCAGAGCTCCAGGAGGGTTTGGATGATGCTCTGGGGCACAGGGGGTGACTCTTGGGGCTGGGCCTGTGCAGGGCCAGGGGTTGGACTGGATGATCCTTGTGGGTCCCTTCCAACTCAGCATGTTCTCTGACTCTGTGATTATGGCTGAGATGGGACACCTCAGACAGCTGGGAAATGGCCTTTCTCTGCCTCCTGATCCATGCTAGCAAATTGCTGCAGAACTTTTATATCCAAGAAAGAGACCAAACCCCACAAAGGGAGGTTTCAGCCAGACCTCAATCCAGCATGAGGAACAAGAGGAAGCAGCTGGTGCTGGTCATCAGAGGTTCCCTCCTGGGCAGGATGGTCACACATGTCCCCTGAGCTGTGACACAGGAGGTTTGTAGGCTGCCAGTGACTTTGATCTTGGATGTTCTGGAGATGCTGCTGAGGCTTTTTTGGCCTTCAGACTTTTGCACCTTGTTGTAAATCAGTACGGCTACAGTGCTGCTGCCAAGGGATACCTGTAAGAAATCAAGATTGGCTGTAGGACTGCAAGGGTGAGAGAGAAGGATTTTGAAGGCCAGACACTGTTATATCCAATCCTGCCAATGGAATCAGAAAAACACAGGTAGGAAAGGACTCACCCCATGAGTTAATACTTGGCTGGTGACACAGGCAGTGCTTTGGCTCATGTGACATTTGTATCTCTGTGGTGAGCAGGGACAGCTGGGCAATGATGACAAAGTGGGGCAGGAGCATTTTTCCCAACAGGCTGCTGAGGTGAGGTGTGCTGTGGGATGGTGACACCAGCTGGGAACTGAGGAAGAGAATGGTAGTTGAGGTGGTAAACAGCTGTGACAGCACAGTGGGTGTGAGAAAGCCCTTGAAGTCCTTGAAAATGTAACGTAGTGTCAAAGGAGACAGAGCTCTGTGTGTGGCCATCAAACCATGACATTGCTGGGATAAGTGATGTGTTGTGGTAGGCTTGGTGTGGGGGCAGACATGGGCAGTCAAAGAAAGAGAGGCTGAGGAGAATGAAATGTGCTTTGCTGGAGGAGGTGCACAGAACTTCTGCTGTGGAAGGATTGAGTCTGGGTGAGACTCAAAGAGGATGACACTGTGATGGAAGATGTACTGCAGACTACTGTAGGGGGAGGGAGTAGAGAAGAACATCTCTTTAAAACAACTCAAGAAGGGCTCCAGATATCCACACTCTTTTGAGAGAATTTAGTCTTTCTTATATCCGAAGGACATTGGAGCAGGAGAGAAACACTCCAGGTGATGTCTGGATGATGTCTGGGACAACTTAACAACTTCTTCGATGCAAACCCAGGGATAATTACAGAATCATGGATTGGTTTGGGTTGGAAGGAATCTTAAAACTGATCCAGTTCCACCCCCTGCTAGTGGAACCTTCCACTAGCCCAGGTTGCTCCAAGCCCCGATAAACCTGGCCTTGGACACTTGCAGGGATCCAGGGGCAGCCGCAGCTTCTCTGGGCAACCTGAGCCAGGGCCTCACCACCCTCCCAGGAAAGGATTTCTCCCAATCTCCCATCTCTCCCTGCCCTCTGGCAGTGGGAAGCCATTCCCCCTTGTCCCGTCCCTCCAGGCCCTTGCCCCAAGTCCCTCTCCAGCTCTCCTGGAGCCCCTTTAGGCACTGGAAGGGGCTTTCAGGTCTTCCCTCTTCTCCAGGCTGAACACTCCCCATATCTTCCAGAACTCTCATTAGGGAGGTGGGGGGCACTGAAGAAGAGCAATATGGACACAGCAGCAATGGGGAGTAAACGGCTCAGCCTGGCTTTGATATCAAAGAAAGAGCAAGTACAAAGCCTTCAGTTTATAAGTACATATGATATCTCTGGATGATAGAAAACAACCATCTGGGATTTGTCAGAAATGAATAATTTCAAATCAGACCAATTTTTTTTGACAGTAACTGGCCCAGTGGATAAAGAGCAGCAATAGATGCGAGATGTACTGACTTTAGGGCTGTTAACTCAGCACAACAGGGTGTTCTCTAAGCAAACCAGGGAAATATGCTTGAGATTTCTTAAAAGGATGAGAGTGGAAGCAGGTGAAGGGCTGTTCTCAGAGAGCTCCTAACAAGCTCTGTCAAACCAGGAAGGCTATTCAGATGGGACTGTCCTGAGACTAATCCTCTTCTCAGCTCTAATTCCTGGGTTACAGGACAGAATCGAGAGCCTGCTTCCACTCCTGTGAAGAATTCCCAGCTGGAATGAATGGCTGAATTCCAACAATGGTGGCTGTGATAAAATGCAGAAATGCTCTAAGTACAGTTACCTAAAGGGGGCTGTGGAGAGGATGGAGCCAAACTCTTCACAGGGGGACAAAATGAGGTTTAACAGAGAATGGGCATGAGTTGGAACTGGGAAAATTCCTAAAAAAATACTCTTCCCTTTTCAGATGGGGAAAATCTCAATCCCTGAAGATTTTCTAAACCGGCACTGAGAAACCTGGTCCAGGTTAGAGTTAGCTCTGCAACTAGAGACCTTCAGAGGCCCCTTGCACCAAGAATCTTTCTATCATTCTATGACAACAGCTTAGCTGGGTGTCTGCCACTGTCAGCTGTTCTGAGCCAGGTTGGACAGGGCTTGGAGCAACCTGAGGTAGTGGAAGGTGTCCCTGCCCATAGCAGGGGGTGGAACTGGATGAGCTTTAAGGTTCCTTCCAACACAAACTGTTTTTTATGACTCCGTGATTCCATGCTTTGGGTTCTGAGAAGCTCAGGAGAGAAAGAGCAGCTCTGCAAAAGCCAAAGAAACTTCAGAGAAGAGGAAACTTCAGTGCACCTCAAAAGGGACAATCCTTCAGTCCCAGCAGACTGGCTGCAGGTTTTCCCTTCCCTCCTGAAGGCTGTGATCCTGCTCACTGCTCTTTGACCAACGTCCCCCAGCCTGTCTAACAGCACCCTTCCTTTGGAAGGCAATGGGTAACTGTAAATGATTTCTTAACCCAGCAGGAGATATTTTCTAGGCCACTGTCCCTGGTTTTCACACTTGTGAATCTTTTACGCTCTTTTCCCTATTTGCATGACAAACATCATAACATTTTTGGTGATACAGAGCTGTATCCCCAGGTTCCTCTTCTCTCAGGCCATATGCAGCTGCACAGCAAAAATTCTCTCCCCAGTCCTGCTTCTTCCTGGGATTAAATAAAGATATTTCTAGTAATGTACAGGTATTTTCCAGGGGTTTTTTCAGGTTTTTTTTTTCCCACAATGCCCAGGGTTGTCCACAGGGACAATGTAAGAAGAGAGAAGGTTCCTCGGCGGGCAGGAGCACAGGCTGGGTTTGGAAAGGCTTCCTGGAGAGCTCCTTTGGACACAGGATTTTGTGAAGTGGCCTCTCTGCAAGGTGACCTCAGGAGGTAGGTTAGAGAAACACAGGCTCAACCAGCTGCACTTGGAGCAGGAGCTTTGGGCTGGAGATCATGAAAGAATCCCTGGAGATGGGATAAGTGGGCTGAGGTGGAGGCAGGAAGGGGTGCTGAGCCTTGTGCTCAGCACATGAGACAGGCAGATGTGGATGGGCAGCCAGACCTGCTCCCCCAGTGCCCCACCTACTACCATCCTATTCCTGGGAATATTTGCCCAGAGTTGAGGGCAGATAAATTCCTGGTGAGATCTCATGAAAGTTGTTCCCATTTCAGGGTCACCCTGCACTGCAGGGGATCCCACTCTTTAGAGGCAGGATTGGACATCAGTGCCCAGGTCTGTGACAACCCTGAGCTGCTGTGATCTCACTGAGGCCCTGTCAGTCCAGTCTGATGTGTCCTCCTAAGAGGCAAAAAGCCTGAACTCTCCAGGAATCCAGCCCTCCCTCCCATCCTGCACACAGAGCTCGAGGTCAGCTGTTGTCAACAGTCTGCCCTGTCAATTAACAAATCCCTATCAAAGCTCTTGGCTCTTTTTCATCTTTTCTCTGTAGTTGGCTAAAAGGACAATAGTAAATTGCCCAAGGTCTCAAGTCAAACCTTGCCTAATGGTTTACCTCCATTTCTTGTCTCATCCCACCCCTGCCATGGGCAGGGACACCTTCCACTAGCCCAGGTTGCTCCAAGCCCCATCCAACCTGGCCTTGGACACTTCCAGGGATCCAGGGGCAGCCACAGCTTCTCTGGGAAGCCTGAGCCAGGGCCTCCCCACCCTCACAGGGAAGAGTTTCCTCCCAATATCCTGTCTAACCCTTCCCTTCTTCAGCTTAAGGCCATTCCCCTTGTCCTTGTGTGAAGCCCCTCTCCAGCTCTCTTTCAGGCCCCCTTTAGGGACTGGAAGGCTGGGAATTCTCCAGGAGGAGCAGAAGTGCAGCATCCCCCCACTGCCAGCCTAGCCAGGGAGAGCAGTGTGACAGGTCCAGGGCTCAGAGACAGCTCAGCTGGCTGGAGCACAGCAACATTCCCTCCCGAGCTGGGATGACAAAGGAGTCTTAGAAACCTTCTGCTTTGGGAGTTTTTCTAAAGCTTTTGTATTCTGCTCCCATGGTGCTTTTCTCTGAGAAGAGTGAGCTCCACCCAAGAAAAAAAAAAAAAAAAGGAAAGGTCAGGCCAAGCCTGTGCTTGGATGAAATCCCTGGAAGAGCTGGATTCATTGTGCAGCTCAAATGCTGCATGAGTAAGGCACAGCCACTCCCCTGGCCTTTCACAGCACTCCCAGGAGCTTCCAGTGGATCTCCACTGAGGGCAGGGGCTCTGAGAGAGCCCCAAGGCCTTGGAGGGAGCATTTCTCTAGGGCTGCAGACCGGGAGACACCTCCTTTGTCTTAATTGCTTAATTAATACCCAGTGCAGGCATCCAGCAGCATGAAAGCAAGCAGGTGTGAGGCTGTGGGTGCCCGCAGAGCTGCTGCCTATTAACATTCACTTGGCTTCTGCAGCGGGGAGAGAAAGAACAGGGCAGAGAGAGTGTAATTAAAGGGCCATTCATTGAAATGTTACATTTCCATCTACTCAAGTGCTACCAGGGAGGCTCTGGCCTGGTGGAGTTGGCCAGCATTGTGATTACATTTTCAGCTGTGCCCACCTGGATGTGCCAACAGGGACCAGGTCCGGGAATGATGCTGACTCAGGTGTCAGTAACTGCTGGGACTGGAGCAGTGTGGGAACAGCCTCCTCCAAACAAGGCACAGAGAGGGAATTGAAGAGCTTGGAAAGGGAATGTGTGTTCAGAGGGGGAAGTTTAGGATGGTGTCATTCAAGTGGAAAAAAGCTGTATTGGGGCTTCATCCCTAATGAAATCAGTGCTGCTGAGGGGGGTCAGGACAGAGCCTGGCTGGGCATGGGCTCTGAGCAGAGCTGGGATGGCCACTGGGAGCTCCCCAGCTCCACCCTGGCTCCCTGCTCAGCACAGGGTCCTTTGTGGGGATGGGGAGAGGACGTTCCATCTGCACAAAGCATCCCAGTGATGCCTGATAAAATCAGGGAGCACAGGGAGGGAAGGTTTTGTTTCCCTTGCTGACCCACATGGCACTATCTGCACCACACAAGCCTGGCAAATGCAGAGGAGTACATTCTCCATCCTCCCCAGGGCACAGAGGGGTCTGGCTGCTGGCCACACTGGCATGGGCCTGGAGTCCATCCAGCTGGCTGCTGGCCCAGCTTCACCTCTTCTGAGTCAGCTCCAGAACTGCCTGCTGATTGCTGCTGCTGAAGTCACTGTAGGCACCACAGTGGTGTCAGGTGGCATCAGGCCTTGAGGTGCTGGACAGACAGCCTGAATTTCTCTGGAGCTGATCTGTGGGGTCATGCTCATGCTGACCATGTGCCATGCAGTTTTTCAGCTGTGATGGCTCCAGCTCAGGGTCACAGCCCAGGACACATCTGTGTGTACACAGGCGGCACTGACAGCGAATCTCCCCAGCTACCAAGTGGGAAAGAGGTCTCCGAGCAAGCAAGCACCTGCCTGGCACTGTCAGGAGGCAGCAGAGCTGCACTTGTTGATGTTCTCTGCTGAAAAAAAGACACTGGGAGTTTTCCTACCCACAGAACATGCTTTCCCACCTACAGGCTACATCACAGGGATGCAGGCAGTGACACATTGCTCCCTTGAGTCTCTGCTGCTCCAGGAGAAGGAGCCCCAAGCAGAGCTGGATTAACAGGAAATGCCCTGTTGGCTTCTACCCTGCTCTCATCCCTAAGAGAGGCAATTCCTGCTTCAAAGTGGCAAGGAGGCAATGCTAGTGCTACAGGTGGCACATGGGTGTGGTGGGGAATGGTCTTTGCTCCCAAAGACACAACAGGCAGCTTTGCACCACCTGGAACTGGGAATCCCAGTTGCTGGAAAATGAGAAGAAAACAAATTAAAAGCTTTGAAGGAAGAGGGGTGAGGGTGGCAGCACGATGGAGAGTGTCAGCCCACAGAAGTGGCATCTCAGAGCTCCCATCACTACTCTCCTGCTGAAGTGTCCTCTTGCAGCAAAGCAGGAATCCTGGGGCTAGACTGGGAGAACTGGCTCATCCCTCATTTGTGGTCCTGCTTTCATTGATAAGCACAGTCAAAGCCATCTCCTTGTGCTTGGGAGCAGGCGAGGATCAACCCTTCCAGGAGCCCCTCTGTGTGATGATCTCCATCCCCAATTCACAGACTGGAATTCTAGGCAAGGTGGTAACAGATGCAACAGAGAGACAAGATCCCTCCTTTCTCCTCTTTGCTCCACAGCTCTGCCCTTGGATATCACAGCAGCCTCCTTTTCCTCCCCCTGTCTTCCCCACCAGCTCTGCTTTGCCTTCTCCATTGCCCTGTGTAGACCCAGGAACACTGCAGAGAATCAGTCATGGACAGGTTTGGGTTGGGGGGACCTTAAAGCTCATCTCATTTCACCCCCTGCCATGGGCAGGGACACTTTCCACCAGCCCAGGTTGCTCCAAACCCCGTCCAACCTGACCTTGGACAATTCCAGGGATCCAGGGGCAGCCACAGCTTCTCTGGGCGACTGTGCCAGGGCCTCCTCACCTTCACAGGGTGATGTTAATTCCTAAACTAAATCTCTCTTCTTTTAGTTTAAAACCATTCCCCCTGGACCTATCACTGCCCATATAAAAAATCGTCTTTCCTCATTTTTAGAAGCCCCCTTTAGGCATTGGAAGGGGCTCTAAGGTCTCCCCATAGCCTTCTCTTCTCCAGACTGAACAACCCCAGCTCTCCCAGCCTGTATTGATAGAGAGGAGTGGAAAGACATTTATACAATGTATAGACATCATTTGGAGCTGGGACCTGCCATGCCAGTCCTACAGCCCACCCCAGGACACGGGAATTGTTCTGCTCCAGGTCCTCTATGAACCAACATGCCTATAAACAATCCAGGGGCAAACATGAACTTGGTGTCTTGAAGCTGGGACATCAGTCTGGTGAAGGCAGAGGATCCCTGGGTGTTTACAAGAGTTTACAAGATAGGAACAGGTGGACAGAAGAGGAGCTGCTGGCCATGGCAGCAGGGAATGCTACCCCACTGCTGAGCAGGTATGTGAGATGGGAGAGCACTGGTCTGGCTTTGTCTTGCAGCTTCCAGACCCCATCCAGCTCTGGAGCCTGGGTGAGCCCTGCATTGAGCTGAAATCCTTCCCTGTGAGGGTGGGGAGGCCCTGGCACAGGTTACCCAGAGAAGCTGTGGCTGCCCCTGGATCCCTGGAAGTGTCCAAAGCCAGGTTGGATGGGGCTTGGAGCAGCCTGGGCTAGTGGAAGGTGTCCCTGCCCATGGCAGGGGGTGGAACAGGATGGAGTTTAAGGTCCCTCCCAACGCAAACCATTCTATGATTCTGTGACATCAGGTCCTGGTCCCCCTTTCCCTGCACACCCAACCTCCCTCTTGCCTGCTTGCCTGGTGCACAAAGCTGGGAGAGGCCTTGTTACCCCAGAGATGCCACTCACTGTTCCTCTGTAATGCTTCTCAGTAGTGCTTGAAGAAAACGAATCCCACATCTTTCCAAACACCCCATCTTCATGTTGGACAGAACAGTGATGCTTTTCCTCCTGTTTCCCAAGTCCAGCAGCATCATATTGATTGAAGCCATGACCCTCCTGCCCCCAACACCACTTACAATAAATGCACAAGTGCTTTCAGTGTAAACAGATTCCCTCAAAGACCAAAGCTCTCAACTTGCTCAAGTGGCCCCCAAATAAAAAGCAGAGCAGTAATGGGCTGGCTGAGTTTGCATCAGGCTTTGTAATGAACACCCAAGGAAGGCTGAATATGTTAAACAGGGCTCCCTTGTGCTCTGGGTGGTCACTATTACATGCCCTTCATTATCAGAAACTTGTAACAGGCAGATGCCTCTGCCTGGTGTGAATTAAGAAAAAAAGATGTGACATTTAAGCTGCTCACAGCGCTATCGCCTGCTACCTCAAAAAGCATTCTTTCAGCAAGGACTTATAAAAATAATGAGCAGGTGACTCTCTTTGCAATTTCTTGACATTTATTCTCAATGTCCTTAACTGCCTCATTTCCCAGAGCACTGACAGCAGCACTCACCTGCTCCAGGCAGGTATATTTGCAGAGATTTTCTTCCCAGATATCCCACAGAAGCCCTCCAAGAATTAATCTGAACGGGCCAAATACTTCTGGTTTGTGTGCAAACTGCTGGAAAGCTGCTGTGGCTCTGAGCGCTTCTGCAGAGCTGCTGGTACATGACACACTGGATTTCCTCAAACTCTGTGTTACAAAGCAGGGTCTGCAGCACAAGTCTGATGAGGAGCAGCTGAGGGAGCTGGGGGGGCTCAGCCCGGAGAAAAGGAGGCTCAGGGGGGACCTTTTGGCTCTGCAACTCCCTGACAGGAGGGGGGAGCCAGGGGGGGGTCGGGCTCTGCTCCCAGGGAACAAGGGACAGGAGGAGAGGGAACGGCCTCCAACTGTGCCAGGGAGGGTCAGGTTGGATATTGGGGAAACTTTCTCCCTGGAAAGGGTGGTCAGGCTTTGGAAGGGGCTGCCCAGGGAGGTTTGGAGTCACCACCCCTGGAGGTGCCCCAGGAAGGCCTGGCTGTGGCACTCAGTGCTCTGGGCTGGAGGACAAGGTGGGCACTGGGCACTGAGCACAGGTTGGAGCTGGTGATCTTGGAGGTCTTTTCCAACCTCAATGATCCTGTGATCCTATGAAAATTTCTGTGAGCACCCAGCACACTGAGCCTTTCCAGGAGGGAAAGGCAGAGACATCTGAGGGATTTACTTGTGAAAAAATGACTTGTCTTTATAGCCTGAGTTTTCAGCAACAATTAGATAAGGGTTTGCAGAATTTCATCTCGGAGATGGCCAAGCCAGAGAACCTCTTTCTAGACCCACTACCAGCACCCAACCCAGCCACTCAACTGTGTGTCCTCCTGCATTTGGCAGTCACTGACACGAGACCTGAACTAAGAAGGCTGGGGGGCTGCTACTCCAATACTGTCCAGTTGGGGTTTCCTGAGTCCAAAATTATCTTGGGGAAAACAAAAAGTCCCAATGGAGGATGAGCTCGGTCAGAGAATCACAGAATCATTTAGGTTGGAAAAGACCTCTGGGATCATCCAGTCCAACCTTTCCCCCAGCAGCACCACCATGTTCACCACCAAACTGTGGCAAGTGCCACATCCACACACTTTTGGAGCACTTCCAGGGATGGGGATTCCACCACTGCCCAGGTCAAACTGTTCCAGTGCTTGACCACCATTTCAGTGAAGAAATTTCTCCCAATATCCAACCTGACCCTCCCCTCGTGCAACTTGAGGCCATTCCCTCTCCTCCTGTCCCTTGTTCCCTGGGAACAGCCTGACACTCAGCTCACTACACTCTCCTGTCAGGGAGTTGCAGAGCCAGAAGGTCCCCCCTGAGCCTCCTTTGCTCCAGGCTGAGCCCCCCCAGCTCCCTCAGCTGCTCCTGCTGCTCCAGCCCCTTCCCAGCTCCGTTCCCTTCCCTGCACACGCTCCAGCCCCTCAGTGTCTCTTGTCTGAGGGGCCCAGAAGTGCCCCCAGGGCTGGAGGTGCCCCAGCAGTGCCAGCACAGGGACAGGCCCTGCCCTGGGGCTGTGACACACCAGGGCTGGCACAGCCCAGGATGACTGTGGATGGTCAGAAGCCTCCAGTGTGTCACAGAACCATGGAATCACTACATCTCAGAATGGTTTGGGTTGGAAGGGACCTCAGATCTCATCCAGTCCCACCCCCTGCCATGGGCAGGGACACCTTCCACTGTCCCAGGTTGCTCCAAGCCCTGTCCAACCTGGCCTTGACGTTGGGTTTGTGGTGCCCAGTTTGCTTTAAGATTTTTCCTGGTGGTGGAATCTCTTCAGATCCCCATTGAGGTCAACGAAACCCTATTGCTGTTACACACAGATGAGCCCTAAAATACACCCACATGGCCACCCCAACCCCATGTGGGGTCCCTGCAGGACTGCTGAGGCTCTTTGCCAGGTGGGTGCATTAAACCTTCCAACCCAAGAACTCATCCTAAGCCATTGTCCAGCAAGGGCTGACTCACCATCAATAGTCTCACCCTCCACCACCTTTCTGTGACAGCCAGGCCACTCTCACCCCTTCTTCAAGTTCACTGAACCCCACCCCCCTGTGACAGCTCACCTCAAACCTTATTGCCCCCAAAGCTTCCCATCCTTCTCCCCCAGAGAGCTGGGATCCAATCTCTGTGGGCAGTACTGCTGCCTTCCATGTGCTGACACCAAAGTCATGTCCCCTGCACTGTCCCTGCGTGCCCATCCTCAGTTATGTCCCAAACCACATCTGCTAGATAATCACAACCTATTCCTTGCTGAATTCCCTTCAAACTGCAGCCTGGTGAGCCCTGGAGGGCTCCTGCTCCCCACAGGCTGCTTTTTAATTTTTTAAAGAAGAAGCCCTCCCCACCCCACCAGGTTTATTTTGGTCCCTCTGAGTAAGAGGAGCAGCCTCAGCACACACCTGGCCTAAGGGGAGAGAAAGCCAGGAGGAGGAAATGAAATGGGATAAGAAACAGAAAGAAAAGGAGGAAATGAGGAGATAGAATTGTCAGCCCAAAAGCTGAACTGGTGACAGCATGGAGGAGGAACTGGAAATAGGGAAATATGTGTTAAAAGGAGGCAGAATCAAGAAGAAGGGTGAACAGGGAACAAATTGATCTGTGAAATATTTACAGAAAGGATCAATTGACAATGATGAAAATTTAGAAAATAAAACAAGAAAATAAGAAATGAAAATAGTGAAACAGGAAGCAGTTCTTTGCAGTTGGCAATCATGAGTTACTCTTTTTCTTCTCTGAAACTTGTTTTCTGCGGGCCAGTGTTTATCATTTCAAGCATGTTTGTTCCTGCTTCTTTAATGGCTTCAGTGCTCAAAACTTGTATTTCCACAGCAGACACTGACAGCACCACAGGGATGGGATCCCCCATCGTCCTCCTTCTGCCCCTCCTATGCTGGACATCCCCTGGTTCAGGGTGGTCGCTGTGCTCTCTGGGTGGGTGGGCAGCTCTGGTGGAGGTGGATGTGCAGCTCCTTCTCAGCTCTGACAGGGGCTGGGCACTTTTCTCCAGTGACAAGGAGACCCAAATCCTGTGCCCTGTTGCCAGAGAATCCTTCTGTTCCCCCACACCAGACCTGACCTGTCATTTGTTTCACTTTCAAAGAATCACAGGATATGCTGAGTTGGAAGGGATCCTCAAGGATCATCCAGTCCAACTCCAGGCCCTGCACAGGCCCAGCCCCAAGAGTCACCCCCTGTGACCCAGAGCATCAGCCAAACCCTCCTGGAGCTCTGGCAGCCTTGGGGCTGTGCCCACTGCCCTGGGGAGCCTGGGCAGTGCCCAACCAGCCTCTGGGGTGGGAAACTGACCTAAAAATAATCATATTTTTAAAGAGATTTTTTCCAAACATCCCTTAATTTTACAGATCTTTTTTTCTTCTGTCCTCTTTCCCTCCTCCTTCTCCTGCGACTGAGCCCTGCTGCCTTTATCAAGGATAAAGCAACTTCCCAGTAGCCACAAATATTGGTAAATTTAACTCCAAGCTGTTTGAACTATTTGTAGGACTCATGTTGACTCTCCTGATAGCAGCAAGCAGGGCCCCTGCAGCAGAAAAGGAGCAGTGTCTGCACCACGCACCAGCTGGGGAGCAGCTCCTGTGGGAGCCTGGCGAGGTCCTGAGTCCATCTGGGATGACGAGGCCAGACCATACAAGCTTCCTGTTGGGAACCTGCCCTGGAAGCTGCTCAGCTCCCCTCTTGCTGGAAAACTGGTTGCTCCTTCTTACACCTCAGACGTGCCCTAAGTGCAGGAGATGGGGATTGGGCCTGTGTTTGCAAATTTGTTTCCATTAATATTGGTTTAATTAGCTTGAAACACTAAGGTTTGGGGTTTTTTTCTGTCGTTTTATGAGTTTTCAAGGATCTTCCCAGTGGCATAGTCTGCTAACACTCTCTTAACTGCTGGGGTGATGTAATGGGTGCTTTTCCTCCTGCCCTGCACAGTAACAGCCCCCTGCAGCCCCAGCTCAAACCAGGGCAAGGGAAAACCCTCCCCGTGCTTGCTGCCCCAGGGCTGGGCAGCTGGCAGAGCACTCAGGGTGCCAGTGCTGAGCAGAGCTGTTCCAGAGGAGTCCGAGGGTCACCAGGACAGCCCAGCAGAGCAGACCTGTCCCCCAGCTCCTCGTGCTGTGCCCCCACACTGACTCTCTGCTCCCAGCCCAGCCAGTGCTCCCCTGCCCTGGGACCTGCATTCCTGAGTGGGAGAGGCCCTGCTGTCCCTGTCTGACAGGCCCATCCTGTCCATGGCTGACAAACAGCCTTGGGGGCAGCTCCAGCTCCCAGCAGCTCCCTGCTCCCAGCACCCAGCACCCTCCAGCCATTGCCCACTGGGCTCAGCTGGAGGCAGCTCTTGTTCTCACTCGTTTGGGGCTCTGCCTTTGCCTCCTGCCAGCA